>NC_060154.1:10732581-10836599 GCF_021292245.1 Micropterus dolomieu
TCCATTGAAGGGGGGACCCGCAGTTATGTAGATATAAATGGTAGAATGATAGAAGTTCTAAAACGAATCAATGAGCCACTCTGTTGCATGGACATGAATGTTTCTTCTATGTGGTGAATGTGGGGACTATAGTTTATTTTGCATCAATTCTACATACGCCATTCTGCTGCTGTAAAAAACAAATTAAATTAAAGTAGTCCTCAACAAAGCACTATTAACTATATAGCTGTGATTTGTGTTTAAAGATTTACATCTTCAGTAGGAAATGAACAGGCTAAGGGCTGAGAGCCACAACAGGGTAGGGAAGTCTTGAGGGACTAACACAGTTTTGGTCTATTCATTGGATTTCATTGGATTAGTATTTCCAGATTTATTCCTTAACGGCTAAGTTCAGTATATTTCAACCTGTTTCCATGTCCCACTATTTGTGTCTCTGTGACTAATTGGGACCACATTTTTTAAAATTGAAACTGTAGTTAGCAGCAGTAAAGGATTACACCCTGTGATCCTTGCAGGCAATAGTACACAGTCAAAGTACTTGTTTTTGACAGGCTCAAACTGTTAATATATTTTTCTGACTTTTTTTAAGGAGTAAGATCCTTTTTATTGCTCTCGTCAAAACCACCAGACTCCCTTGACAAAAGCTAATTGTACCTTGCATAACGCAGGTGTTGCTGGTGTACTGCTGCCTTGGCCGGTTATTCTGTTTGTGCTATTGTGTGACTTTGATGTGGGGGTGACTTTGGTTGTTTTAAAGGGTTAAAAACCCCGAACTCACATAATTACACAAACAAACTGATCGAGGCAGTGGTAGACTAGATAGGTAAAATTATGTTTTTTGTCAATGGGTCTGGTGGCATTGATGAGGGCGGTATTGCTTACACTGTGTGTGTGTGTGTCTGTGTGTGTAGAACGTTTGTCCCTTTTGACAATAATGAGCAGAGTATAGTAGTTAGTGGCCCCAGCTGCTTCCCCTGTGTCCCCATTGGCTTTCTGGGCCAAATAAATAAGTATTTATTTTCATTACAATTATTACTAGTGATACTGTTGTTGTTGCTGCTCCCTGCCAAGCTTCAGAGTGATGATGCAATCATCTTTAGAGTGAGCATTCATTCCCTGAGTTGAGAACGAACTCCCTACACCTTTCTTTATTACTTTTTGATGCAGGTTTTTAATTCCTAACCTGTTGTAGCTGGTTTACATGTTTGTTGATGTGGAGTGCACCGTGGCTCACATGCTATAACTGTCTTGTGGGCAGTGTGTTTAAATTGTCCTTGACTGCTTATAATGAGATTTGGGGATATGCCCTGTGACTTTAAAAAAAATATTCCTTTTACTGACTTCATCACATTGGATGATAGTGGCTATCTTAAAACTCATGACTGCAGTAGGCTAATTGTTGACTGTGGTTGCATTAGTTAATATTGATGAAACTACATATTTTGTGCACGTTGTTTACAGTCACAGTACCCTCCAGAGAGAGGCAGCATGAATAAGAACCTGAGAATGGTAGCTCAAGGAAGACTTTTCAAAGCAGCAACAGGCCAACAGTTCAATCATCAGTCATAAGGCTGCCTACACACAAAGTACTGTATTTAGTTTGATCTATACTTGCTGCTAAGTTGAGCATAGAATCAATGCAAAGTGCTGAACTCAGTGGTTATACTTTATCATGTAATTCATCTGTTTTGTATGAAAGTATGCATGTATCTTTAAAAAAAATATCAATACATACCTTTAAAAATGTGATGAGTGAGTGTGCGGAGATGCATTCTCCATGTTTAAGCATTGTAGGCAGCGGTAATCTGTTAGGATGCACTTTGAAAGGCAGTAATCAAGGTTAATGTTCAAATAGTTTGAACATTGAAAATAGCAGAAGTGTAAAAATCATGGTGGCACTGCCATGAGACTCAACAACATTGCTCTTTTCTTAATGCTGGCAAATTGCCTAAAGCAGCTTAAAGTGCACCAAACACCGGCTGTGTCACTTAACACTGCGTCATGTGATGGAAGTCTTTTTGGTGCCTCTAGCACACAGTCCTTACAGACAGAAGAAGTAGTCACCTTGAAATCCAAAAAGCTACAATAAAAATACGTAAGTCCTTTTAAACAGGTGCATATTGCAGGTCTAATCCTCCATCTTTTTTTGTTGGATCAGATAGAGTTTGGTCCTCGGAAATACTTTTTGGGTATGTCATTGTTTCTGTGTTGAAATGTTCACTACTTCTAGATCCACTTACATCCAAATAACCCTCAAATCTCCTGTCACTTTCTGTGAAAGCGTGGGTCTTTGTAATCTCTTTCACCGCACCACTGCAAAGCACCTGAAGAGTCATTCATTATGTAAGATTAGCTGCTGAAAAAACACACCATACACACACACTTTAGAAGGAAATCTCTTTTTTATTAAAAACATAGCCTTGAGAGAGATGTTTTCAATAGGAGCTGCGGCTGGCTTAGGAAGAGTGTGTAGATTAAATTAAATTGTATTTATGTAGTTAGGGTTGTTTTTATTAAAATTCCTTGGTTGAGTATGTAAGAGGTAGTATGATGCAGTTACCCGTGGATTCCACCGTGCACATCTGCATCACTTTCTGGCTGCATTACACCCCCCAGATCTGATCACAGCCATTCTAGTCTATTTTTGACTGAAGCCAAAATAAATAAAATAATAATAACAATAAAATACCAGGTGCAGAGTCATTATTGTATCAACAATAAAGACAATACATTTATTCATTTAGATGGCTCTTTTTATCCAAAGCGACTTACAATTGCTATATATGTCAGAGGTCGCACACCTCTGGAGCAACTAGGGTGTGTGTCTTGCTCAGGGACACATTGGTGGATGTGGATGTACTGCAGTGGTAATCAAACCCCGGTCTCTCACACCAAAGGCATGTATCTTATCTACTGCGCCATCACCACCCCCAATAATAACAGACAAAAAGAGAAATAAATTAACTATGTAGCCTACCAGGTAAGTGTGTAAGTTCTAGTGACATCTAGTGGCGAGGGTTGCAAATTGCACCCCCCTCCCCTACCCAAGCGAGCAGTATAGCTACGGTGCCTGAGACAGGACAAAGATGTCATCTATGAGATAAAAGAGATTGCCATTCAAGACATGAGGTTTCTTTAGATAGATGTGTTAAGAAATTATAGAAATTATGTAAAACCTTTTTTATTTTTGAATATTATTGTTACTTTTTCTTTAATAAACCATAGCCACATGAAGAAATTAAGTGCTACATGATTTCTCATACTCCTGTAATACATTATTTTACATCTTGGGAGGGTTGGCTCATCTGGACTAACATACCAAAGTAAATAAAGAAATTCTCAAACACTATCACATCTAGTGCATCAAGTCTGACCACTGACAGATAACAGGACAATGTAAGCCTCACTGTTTTTGCACCACAGTCCATTATAAAAGTTTACAAAGGCATTGGCCGGTGAGGATCAAGGCTCCTCTCACTTTGCTTATTTAGATAAGCATGCAAATATTACCAAAAATTCTTTTGAATTTATTGAAATATAAAGAAACACAAAGTAGTACTGACGGCCTTAATTTCAGCTTGTGGTAAAACGGTGCAACATTTTAATGGGCATTTAGCATGTGAAAGTGCAAATTACATATTTGTGTGCACAGTGGGAAGCAATATCCAATAAGTTTTTTTATGCAAATTCGGAAAGTATTTATTATTGGTCACTTGATAGGCACACGGTCTTGTTATATATCACCTTTAGCAGTAAAAAGAAATACATGTTTTCCACCAGGGCAGTACAATGTGAGGAAGGTAACGGCGCATTTCTGTTCACATAACAAAGCCATAACAGAGGCTGGAGAATAACTACATGAAGTTACAATCCAACTACATATTTTTTCAAAGTTTTGCTGGCTGATCTGAGTTTTCGATGCTGGACGCTGCCGTTTTTTTTGCCAATTGGCGATCAGCTGATTCTCACAAACTTAACATACAAAGCCAAAAACAGAGCGCTGGAGAGAGAGAGAGTAACTACATGAAATTAATCCAACTAACATAACACCACAAGCCAAAGCACAGCACTGGAGAATAAAACAATCCAACTAACATTACATTGTTTTCTACCAGTCAGTAAAAGTTTAGCTGGCTGATGCGTCCATGCTCTAAGCTAACGTTACGGTTTTATTGCCAATTAACCTTACTGATCAGCTGATTCTCTCGCTAAGTAACCGGCAAAGCCAACCCACAGGCTGGAGAATAAGTAGGCACCATGAAATTAATCCATATTTCACACCACTGACAGGGGAAACATGTCACGGCTCTCTGTGATTATGGCCAGCTTCAAGCTAAAGCTATTAAACAACAGTTTGCATTTGCATCGCTAAAGTCTGACAAACAAAGTTAATTACCTGTCCAGCAGAAAACAGACAACTTCAGCACCGCATTCAAAACATCTGTCCCACATTAACGTTATAGCCTTCCATCTTGGAAAATTCACAAAATCCGTGATTTCTGCCATCAGCTGTCTGTCCTGACTCTGTCTGGCTGTCGGCTCTCCTGCTAAATAACACGTGTGCTCCTTCAGTTGTCCAAATGTCACTTCTCTTCTTCTAATAAACCAGAAGACTACTCGGAGACTGTATATTACTATTCATATTATTATTATTCCCTCTTCTTCTTCTTCTTTGTACGTATTCAATGTAGTGACGGGCCTCTACACCGGGATTAGACAAGCAGAAGAAGAACGGCGTGATGGCGAAACGCGTTCTGTAGCGCTGTTTGTTTGTTGACGGCTACGGTAGAAACAGGACGACAAAATACAGCGACCTCCACAGCAGGGGGTGTCCGCGGTTATGTAGATAAAAATGTCTCATTCTAAGGTAATAAAAACATAATGGTTCATCAGGTAAGGTCTTTACACACCACTGAAAGCATAGTTATGGATCTTCTATTGTATTTCTCTCAATAGAGCCTCAGAAATATTACACACTGAACCTTTAAATCAGTGGTTCTCAACCTTTTTTGGGACAGCGCCCCCCTATCCATTATCCAGGTCCCTTACCAACCCCATCAAAAAAGTTGTTTGCTATTTGCCCTAAATATTGTTGATTTTTTTTATTGTTACTATATTAAAAACATGGAAAAGGTAACAAAAAAGCCATGTGAAAAGTAATTATATTTAATTAATAAGTGAATGTTCCTCCCAGAAACTGTGTGTGAAGCCAGATACTGTTTTCTTCGATGGGGCACTTAAAAAATGGGGGGTATGGGGGTCCTCCCCCAGAAGATTTTGAGCATTAAACACTTAATTTCTCCTCCAATTTCTGCCTTTTCTGCAACAATTTATGATGGAAATGTCTAAAAATTCAGGTGGCAGGTGACAATTCAAAATATATAATTATAATAGAATATAATGTAGTGAGGCCCTCATGCATTGTTATTGCTTTTAAATATTTTTCTCCTGTAGATCAACTTATTTAATATCATCCCTGCAGAGTCAACACACATGATTAAGTCTTACTTCCTCTTTTGTGGGGAAGTAACCTATTTAAATGTGTTTGTGGCCCCTTTTCATCTCCGTAATAAATTAATCCGTTTTAATTCAGTTATTGACTGGACTTTATTAGCTCATCTGTTAATAACTTATCATAACTCAGTGTTTCTCACAGAATGAGGCGCAGATACAGCATGCAAGCCTCGAAAACCCAGCTGTATTCTAACATTAACTTAGCTCTCTTTATTAGCTATGCTCCTTACTTGCTTGCTAATAGCCTATATGTCGGCTTTGGCGCAAACTGTCTGCGACTCACAGCGTGAGGTGGGTCCACGTCACTCGCTGGTGTCGCAGCAAAGTTGCTTTCAGGGTAAGTCCGACAGCAGAATATCCCTCTTGTGAATGTGTGACCGCTGCAATAACAACACGTTCACGGTATATTCCTCAGAGAAATAAGCACTTTTCCACCAAGAAAGAGAACGTCAAATTTACAGAGTTTACACAGTAAACAGCATGTGGGTAAAATTTTAGAGATGATACTCTGACTTCCCGTTCCTGTTAAGGCAGCACGAAGCTGCACCACAAGTAGCAGACGGAGAAAAAATACACAGTCTCGTCCAGTCGCAGTGGACTAAACTGGCAGGTTTTAGTGTTGCAGACCACACTTTTTTGCAAATAGTTTAAAGTTTAAACTCGTATTGTTGTGAATCTTAAGTTTAAACTCGCTTTAGAATTTCCAACCAACAAACGCCCCCCAAAAGCAGCTCAGCACCCCCCCTGTAGCTGTACAGAGGACAGAACAAAACCAGGTTGCAGACACGATGTTATAGAGCCATGCCTAGTGGAATTAAGGCGTTACAGATACTGGAGCTTAATGGATGAAGTAGCTGTGTACTGTTAACTGCAAAGGTTTTCCGGGTATCTAAGTTTGTCTGTGTTTTAAAATTAATTTGTGTGTGTGCGTTCCAGTTCAACCAGCCAGCGTTGTGTGCTTGTGTGTGTTTGATCTGGTGTTGGTGTGGGAGGAGGAAGGGTATGTGACTCAGTCGAATAAATAGTTCCACATATCCCGGCATTAGTCACTTTAGGAAAAGGCATGAGAGTCAGCTCCTCGTCTTTTCTCCCCATTGACTCATAATGGCAACGGTTTGATTGACTAGGCCCACGCTGTCTACATTTTTTTGTGTTTTCAATTATTTTCTCTCAGTCAGCCAACCCCTCATTCAGTCATAGGTGTAGCAGATGATGTGGACTATTTCCAGGGTTAGAGGTTCAAAACACTCTGGGGCCTATGCTGGAGATAGATATTGTATTTATCCTAGGCAAGGTGCCTTGGATTTGGCTGTGTGTTTGTGAGTGGACACCATCTGCTGGTCACATTTAGCAGCACTTCATAGAACAGCTGTGTTTATGTTACTGAGCAGTGACCCCCCCCCAAATCCTCCTGAGTTAAATCGGTACTTTTGGCAGTCGGCCCCTCAGGCCCAAGAGCCCTTTAATTTTAATGCTTCATTAAAATGTATGCAGAGTGACAAAGAGACATAATGAAAAAGTAAATAATAAATGTTGGGCTCATTTTCTGATACACCATAAAAATGATAACGATCTGTAGATACTTTAGATACATATCTAAAAGGCAATAATTGTAGGTTTTAAGCATTAATCATCTTCCTCAGCCCACCACTCACATTGCTGTTAATAACAGTGATTTCACCTATAGGTAGTTCACAAGAGCCTAAACATTTGCTGTTCTAAACATTTGGTTGTGCAGCTCTCATGTTACTATGATTGAACAGACAAAGGAAAGAGCACTACCCACAGAAACTCAGACTTCGTCAAGATAAAACCTTAGCATAAAGACACTGTGGTCACACTGTTTGATTGACAGGTGATCTATGATAATTGCAGTGCATAGATGTCATGGCATTGAACATCTTAATAACAAAGAAGGCTAAAATCACATTTAAAAAAGAAAGATAAGCTTTCATAAAATAGTTTGAATGATGGATGATGCAGTTAATAAGATTTGAAACTCAGCGAATGATTTGCAGTTTTTTTATCTTGATGTATTTTCTAACATGGGAGTTGTAAAACTGAGACAGAAATGTGTTGATTAAACCAGCTCTTACAAAAGCATATGTTCTTGGATCACAATTACAGTCAAAATATTCCAGTGCAAGGGTCATATTTGCTTTTGTCTGCTGCCGTCTTAAGCACATTAGTGATAAGCATCAGGATAAATATTCCTGAACCCTGACACAAAGCCAAACAATGGCAGCCTTTATGGTCTCTGAAACTGTAGTGTGAACCTGTGTAGTTGATAGGAGCATATAGAACATGTACTGTAAGTTGCATAGTGTTACATAATATAAGGTCGGAGCAACGTGTATTTACAGCAAGATACTTATCAATGGAAATGTTTAGGTACAAGCAGATTTAGGACTTCGGTTTGTGTATTTTGGCATAAACTAATTCTCAAGGTTTGGTTTTGGGTATAGGAGGTTTGGGACGCTGGTTATCTGTGTGTCAAAGATGAAACACTGCTTGATCTCTGTTTTTCCGTCACCCCTCAACCCCATTGGGAAACGTTATTCACTTGAGATACCACTAAAAGTTGAAGTGACATTTCCAGGGAATCTGTTATCTCTTATCTCAAGCAGCCTCGGCTTTTAGAGAGAAGGGGGCCCCACTGACCAGCATAATGAAAATCTATCCAGTCTGCAGCCTCTTGACGCAACACAGCTCTGACATGTGTCTACACAGGCAGAGCTATAACTATTGGTTAATGCTTGTGCAATGATGGGCAGAGGAAGGAAACAAATGTAAACTGGTGAGGTTGGCGGTTACGAGTTTACTCTTGCTTGAGGGAAATGCTGGACACAGCTAGTTGTAGGATAAACTAACAACACTATAATTCAGGCCTGGCCATATTTAGGCAGGGCTCAGTACTATGTAAACAGATCTTACTGCTGAGGGGAGGGCTCACTCTTGTACTCGTGTCCGTGTCCATCAACAGTGCTTGCAGATAGCTCTGTTGAAAAAGGTTATGAAGATTCTCAAGCTGTAAGGCAACAGTTGATCTGAAGAATTAAGAGACTCCCACAAGAGTCTCAGCATGAAGTGCATCATTACAAGACAGACCTGAGAGTTACGCTGCATCCTTGAAATGGACGACCTGGATTACCTTTCAGGACTGAGAGAGCTGCACAAGAGATCAGGCTTTGTTCAACCCTTACACAGCAGCATGAGTGAGGCCCTTTCGGGAAGCTCTGGGGAGGCTGGTTCCTTCCCACTCAGCAGCCCTCAGCCCATTCAGCTGAAACTGCAGTCAATGTCGGGCTCACCCTGTGGATCCCCAAGGATGTCCTCCTGTGACTCTCCTCGAAACTCCCCCCACCATTCTCCTCTGCTATTCCGCAAGCTCCTCGTGAACCGTAGAATTGCCATGCAGAGGTGCTTCACCTTGGCACACACACACAGGTAGTGTTCATTATTAGAAGCCTTTTGTGGTCAGGAAAAGTTGTGGTCATTAAAATTAATTTTGACAGTTGAGATTCAGGGGTCATCTTCAGAGTCTTTTAGACACTGTGACCCTGCTGAACTTGCATTTGTTTCAGGGGCTAATAAGTAATGGGGTGTACAGAAGCTGCTATTCACGTCATCAAAATGTGTCATGGGTTTGCTTTGGCAAAAAATGCCCCATTGTCTCATGAGAAGGTAGCTGTGGGAAATCATGATTTTGTTGACGTCGGGACAAGTGCCATCTCAATGGACCTCATTGTTCATGTAATGAAAGAGAGTTTCTTGTTTGCTGCCTAAGGTGTTCAGCACTGTGTTCAGCAGGCCTGGCACAGGTCAAATAGTGAGGCAAGGCCTTTTTATTTATGAAGCATGTTTCATACACAGACGTAAATTCAAGGTGCTGAATCTGCCTCTGTGTATGTAGGAGAAAGGATCCTAGCAGCTGATGGACTGCCTGTCTCTGACCTGAGGTTTCTGTTTAGCAGACACAAAGCCAAGTTCAGAATCATTGGAGACACCTAACCACAGTAAACACAAATCTGACGCTTAATGCTGTACCTTCATTTATTCACTTATTCCTCATGACTGAAAACGGGCAGCATGTGTCTCATTTACGTCAGAACAGTTGATTACATTTTGTTTGGACAATGCCTAAATTGGTCTTTCATGTCTCAAATAACAGAAACGTTTAAAGATCTGCAGAACTCTAGTATGTATTGTGATGATTGGAGATTATTTGTCATTTCACAACAGAATGTTAAGTATAGACATGAGAGTGACTTTTTAAAGTAATTTTCATTTTTAAAATAGAAACTGACCAGTGAGAGAAAAAGCAGTGATGATGGGTAGTGACGTAGGAAGTATATTTTCCATGTACACAATCATGACCTGTAAGCCATTTGAGGAAACTCGAGGAAAGCTGCATCACCCTGCTGTAAAAATCCCAAATTCTTTCAGTCATAAGTAAAAATAGTGTTTAGGGTCATGAAAGTTTACAAGTCTACAAGTGTAGACTGATGTTTATAAGCAACTGTTAAATTCAGTTATTTGTAGAAAATTATTTAATCAGTACATTTTGGTATTTTTTATATAATCACACAATGTTCTAGCAGACAGCATGGTATATTCATCTTAAGAGGATTAAAGTATAATTAACAACATTTCTCATAGCTATCTAAGTTTTATATAATTATATAGTTTAAATTATATTAAGGCTTAAAGCAACCAGGCTTCATTCGTCTCACCTCAGCTCCACCTCTTTGTCCTTTATTGGATTAGCCACAGTTAGGCACTTCCATGGCAGCGATGGCCAGAGCCGCTGAGACCAGCGGCTTGGTCTGGACCTACAGTATCCAGGAAAAATAAATTAATGTTGTTGCCAAATTGTGAAATTTGTTATTATAGCGCCACCATTTAACTAAATTGCAGCAAATTCGACACTGTACACCCACAAGTGTGAAGTCGATCGGATGATCGGTTGTCAAAAAAGACAGAAAGACACAGACAGTGACACAGACTGTGATGTTTTGGCTATGTAGTGAGGCATCCGAAGATATTTTGTTGCTGCCAAACATAAGAACTGGGCTATTCCTGCAGTGATTGGTATTGGCATGAATTTCATATGTAGACTGTAGGATTAGCCACAAAAATGAAGCAGGCCACTGCAGGGAGTTCAACCCAATCTCAGTAAATTGAGTGTCCATCACCTTTTGCTTTTTGTGTCTAAAATGTAGGAAAAATAAAACTTGCATTATGGTTTGTGGTCAATGTAACTATTTGGAGAGACTGAGCTGTAGCCATAAAATGAGAAATAATTATAGTTTTGTAGCTTTATTTACAGAAGCAAGGTTTCTTTGTTTCTTTTTATGATTTCATATGGATTTGTTGTTCACAGTGTAATGTTAGCATTATCAGGGAAAAAGAAAAAAAGAGTCCTTTTGTGGCATCGTGCCTTATGTCTCAAAGTGTGATGACGAAGACACTGGGAAATGTTAGTTTATTTCCTGCGTCACGTAGTTTAAAATGAGAACCTTTCTTTTATTTATACATATATATATATATATATATATATACACACACACACACACACACACACACTTGCAGCTGTAAATGTCAGCTATTAAATGTTAAAAGGAGAAGATATTTTTCATGTGGCGGCAAACTGTTTGCAATAGTAGTGTTGGTGTTTTTCCTGTGATTTTAATTGTAACCCTCCTTATTGTCAGTTTCACATACATACTTTAGGTCATAATTTAGGTCTTTATGAACCTGTGAAAACCCTGGGAAATATTGCTATTATAAAATGATGTAGTATGGTATCTGCTTTAAAATTATTTTAGTTGCATGCATAGAGCCACAGAGACCAAACGCACCTTTGTTCCCTCTCCTTACTCTTCATTAATCAAGTTAATGCTTAAGCCCGTTCAGCCAACACATTTCTCATTAAGAAAAGCTCCCTTGCGATTCTAACTCACAGCCAGTTTTCAGATAGAAGTAATTCAAGTTAACCAAATTTCACCAAGTGTGTCAAACAGTAAAATGAGGAGTGCAATAAAGAAAAGTGACTTTTAGGGTAATTTATTACAGCAAAAAAAGCGAGCAGCTTAACCATAAGTTTTGGTGGAAAGTAAAATTGAAATTACCAAAATATAATTACACTCTCAATAAATACAATTTTTTCTGAGAGGAGCCCTCCTATGGAAACACCACCCCCCACCACCACCACATTAATGTTTGCCTGGTTGGTTTGTCTGTCTGTAACTGTATTGAAGAAGCAGCTTGCAAACATTATGTGTGTATTTACATCATTGTAACATTTCAGTGACGTCATCTATAACGTTATCGCCATCTGTGTAATGTTTAAACATGTCAGTGTTGTCAGGTGCTCTGATACACCATCCCCTGACCTCCAAAATGCATTCACTCTCAGCTTTCAGTCCAAATCAATCCAGATTGAAGGGCATATGGTCAGCTTCACTTTATGATGACATGAAGTTGTTGTAGGCCTACTCTACAGTGTTTGTCACATTACTTGTGTCTCATGCTCTCTGTTTTAATAGGTATTGGTTTATTTCAATTATTCTGCTGATGGAGCCTTCTGTACTGACTGAACTGTTTTGATGTTCTGATACTGCAGGTGAAGTAAATAAAGCCACTTCACCTGCTTTTAGCTGGAGTAGATAGACTAGTAGAGCACACAGAACCCAAAAGTGTTAGGGATTATTCAAGTTTTTATGTTTGCATATTTATCTAATTATATCAATACCTTAATTATTTTTTATTGTTGTTGTTGTCATTATTATAATATTAGTACTTTGGATGAAATTGTGGGTTTAATTTAGAGCCCAACTGACATCTGACTCAGTTTCTTTCTCCGTGTGTCATGAGTGGGTGTGGCCTATCTCTCTCTCCCTTGTAGATTAAGAGCTGATTGTAGAAACAGGACGCACCTGGGCCCAGTGCCTGAGTGTAGGCTATTTTTAACTGTGTCTTCTCATTCTGCAGAGAGCTGTTGTTGAGGCCAGGTCAAGACCTCCCTGCGGGCCGGCTCCCCGGTTTCCCATTCAGTTTGGTTTTCTTTGGTTTTGTATTGTTGCTTTGTGGTATTTATCTTGTTATTGCCTACTACAAACACCTTCACACATATACATTCATGCAACCATCATCCTGTGCAGACACTACTGAAACCAAAGACTACATACCTCATACTTTAATGATGTTAATTTGAAATAACTAATTTAATTTATTTGGCTTGTTTTCGTTAAATAAATATGTTGTTAAATGTTTACCATGATGTGTCTCCCTTTTGTTGTGGCTTCCTGAGCCAGGTCATAACAAATGTGGGCTCGTCTAAAAGTAAGTGCTGTAAAAACTTGTCTGGTGCATCAGGTTACATGGTGCCACTGCACTGTTGATTAGTTATTTGGTGCAGCTGTAGGCTGATTTTGTGCTTAGTCTTGGGAGATGCATGTGTGTTGGGTTTTCAGGAAGCCTTAGTGCCTGCCTGGTATAAGGTTTTTGTGTGCTGATCAGAGGGTAAGTGTAACTGTTGATACGCTTTGTACAGGCATTTCCCCAGGTATAAGTGGCGTTTCACCTTTGGGTTGCGTCAGTTTGTTGTTTTCATGAAGTTGTGGTGATGTGATTAGTGTCAGCTGTTTTCTGACAAGCTGTCTCGGGGGCACATCCGGGTGATGTTGTGGGGTGCCTGCATGCAGGTTGGTCCGCAAATCCTCTGGTAGTGTCGATATTATTTTGCCAAAATTTAATGAGCGTGACCCTGATACGTTTTTCATTTTGTGAAACGCGTTGCGGAGGCAAGGTGCTGGTCAGATTGAGACAAGGTGCTTTTGCTTCAGTGTGTCCTCATTGGAAGGGCGCAGGAGGCTTATTCGGCCATTTGTAGTGAGGCTAATTTGGATGATGAGAGAATAAAATCGGCAGTGTTGAAATCATATGAGTTGGTGCCTAAGTCATATCGACAAAAGTTCCGAAATTGGTTCAAAGGTGATGAACAGACAAATTTTTGGCAATATTTGACACAGGACAGTAGGGAGGTGGCAGGAAATTAGGTAAACGGATTATATACAGGGACATTGTTATTATATGGTCAGTGTCTAAAACCACTAGGCCACCAGAAAATCAAGAAAACTTAATTTATGGAGCACCTTTAATACCTTTTTAGTGTGGTTTAAACCTCTTTATAAATACCATATTAAATATTGCAAATGTAAAAAAAAAACATTTATATGTGCACAGCAAAACAGTTTGAGTTAGTGTTTCAGCTGAAATGTTTAAACAAATAATGTAAGAAAAAAATAAATGCACTTACCACATGAGAAACTAGTTATGTCACATTTACAAGATAATCATGTATGTCTATACAGCATCTTCCTTTTAGTCTGCAGTGTTCACGTAGTGCTTAGGGAAGTGGTTGTGGTGGCTTTGACAGTTGCCACACAACAAGTGTCCTATCAGAAGCTAAAATGTTTAAAACTTGTGCTAGCAGCTACAAACACATGCTCTGTCCTCTCTGTTGTAAGCAATGTGGAAATACAGAAGATGGTAACATTGAAGAAGTTGTCCTTGGCAGAAAAAACAACAGATATATTGAAGACCCACTGTTTTGATGACTCACTTACATAGTTGATTTTATCTAGAATGAGGTGCTGGTTCACACAGTAAAGCCAAATCTATACCACTGTATTACTCGTACTAGTTTGCCATTTATACCATTTATACTTCCCCTCCATGATTTAATTACTCAGAAAATAGACTACAGAGGTATAAGATTATTTCCTGAGGTTTATGTACCTCATGGAAAGTGATAAAAAAAATGTCTAGAAAACTAAACTAAATGTTCCCTCTGGGGGATGAAAATTATTTACAACACCAAAATATTTTAAGGACATCTTTTTAACGGCTCTGTATTGGTGAGATCTCACTACAGTCTTCTGTAGGTTAAAACATTATTGGTCGGAATCTGTTGTCGTGTTTCAGATAGAGGGTGTGCATGTATGTATGGCAGGGGTGTAATCTCACCTCTGAGTCAGTAGTCTATTCGCTAAACCACTAGCCCATGTTTTAGTTTCTGAGGCACATCATATAATGTGTGAAAAGTTAATAAGTGTGGAGAAGTTGTGAAATTTATTTTCACAC
This sequence comes from Micropterus dolomieu, assembly GCF_021292245.1. Taxonomy (NCBI): domain Eukaryota; kingdom Metazoa; phylum Chordata; class Actinopteri; order Centrarchiformes; family Centrarchidae; genus Micropterus; species Micropterus dolomieu. The sequence goes on from NC_060154.1 coordinate 10,747,243, forward strand.
TCCTCTTCTTCTACAGTACCTTTTTCATTTAAGTAGTAGCTAGGTTTTCCTTCCATATATCGGTTTCAATGTTTGAAAAGTAGCAGGAATATCACACTGTGGATCAATCACGAGGTCATTCTGATTGACAGAAACCTAATTCAAATTAAAATAAGTCCTGTATTTTCATTGTGACAGTTGATTAATTGTTTCAGCAAAAAGGGTGACATTGTCTGGAGGATTTTATGTTTTTTTTTTCCTTATCTATCATTGCAAATGATATATCTTTTGGTTTTGGACTGTTGGTCAAACAAAAAAGACTAAATAGACTATAGCCATAGACTAAACAATTGATTAATCGGAACAAATAGTCTGCTGATTAATCTACAATGAAAATAATCATTATTTGCAGCTCTAATTTGCCACTACAGCTCAACAGATAAATATTGGTCTGTCATGCAGGCATGGAATTAAGTAGTTTTTAGGGCAAAGCTGATTGATAAATACAACTTATTGGGACATCATGGCTAAAATGTAGGAACCAATGCCAAAACCAATGGTGCAATAATTATAAGTTATAATTACATTGTTTGAAGACAAATCAGTCTACAGTAAAAAATTAGGAAGATGTATGCGCAGCCGTAGACAGCAAGAACAATTTATTTTGACAGCAAGGTTTCTTTAGTTTACTTCTGTAATTTCAACATGGATTTGTTGTTCACAGTGTAACGTGGTAACCTGAAAAAGTAGAAACATTAGTTTATTTGCATGTAGTTTTAAATGACACTCCAGGGCATCCATGGCGCTGGCCATTTTGCGGTGATATAATTCCTGCTTTGACCATATAGCCTGTTTTTGAAAGTGTGAGATTGTGTTTGGTACTTTTGTGTAACAGGTTTTGCTGTGTGTCCTTACTGTCCCTGCGAGTGTCCAAAATTAGCACCTGCCACTCGCTGAATGCAAGTAAAAATCTACATTGGCAAATAAAATTGATGAGGTCATTTGCAGGTTGCTGAAAAATGCCTACTTCACCACAAGCTAGAAGCTGATTGACCACCATTGACCATTTGTTTTGCATCAACTCTGCACACTGGTGGTTTCAGCGTATGTAATTGCAGTACTTTGATTGACCCTTATTGTCACGCTTCATTATGGTTGCCACAGAGGAGAATTTGGTGATAACTGCAAAATTTAAAGTGGAGTATCACAGAAAAGGTGGGGGGGCAGAGATTGGCTTTTTTATGACATCATATCTTGTGCAGTTTTATGGCCAGTTGAAAAATATTTTGGCCAGTACATTTTTTCAGTTTACCAGCAATTGGCACATAGACCAAAAAGTTAATTTTGGACCCTGCCTTCACCCACCCAACCCCCCCCCACCCCAGACCCTCCCTGCCTAGCACTAACTCTAACAATATCCCCCCTGTAATTACGTAGCTGCGGGGCAGCAGAAGGAGAGTGTCGTGTCAGGCGACCTGTTGATCTCACGTGTCAACGAAGGCTGAGCCAAGCCAGCTCTGCTAGACACAAAAACAGCCACGCAGTGGAGTCAGATCTGTCTTTGACAAGTTGGGACACACCAAAAACTTCCTTTGTAACTGTCAAAATGTGGGAATATTTTCAGTCAGAAAGGGTCAACATTTGCAATTGTGGTTTGAATATCTAAAATTATTGCTTAAAAGAGGATCAGCCTGTAACTTGATACCAAAACTTTTAACTTGAGCTCTTGCATATGCGTCTTGGCATTGGATATCCTGTACAAAACAGACTCGTTGACAGCTCATGAGGACATGGTGGGCTGTCCTCAGCTCCCACAGCAACCTCAAGGGACTCCACAAGCTCTCACACTGCTGAAGGAAGAGGTCAACCCGCGCTGACGCTACCCTGCAGTGTCATCTCTCTCAGCAAAACTAAACCCTTCCCCTTTCCTGCGAACAGAGTGAGTGACTTGCAGAGAAGTGGAGTAACATTTCAAATGTTTTCAGACTTCTCTCTAGATCTTCTGCTTTAGCCTGGACAATTTGGAGCTCTGCTACTAAAGAGCCTTTCAGGGATGTAGTCAGTGCCATGGTTGGGATTAGTTTGGGTATTTACAACAACAACAAACCAGTGAGAGAGGAGAGACAACTGTGGAAACTTCTTCAATGCTCCTGAGTCTTTAGTTACAACAGCTCCCTTTCTACGTCTTCCTTCTGGAGAGTAATTGACTATCACACTCCAGCCAGCCCTGTTGAGGCTTGCCTGGGAGCTCAGTGGAAGAACTCAACATTCCTCAACGATATTTCATGCATGCTGAGGCACTGAGGAATAATCTGATTTGTCCTCCATCTGACTGCATCAGTTTTTTTTTTTGTTTCTCACCTCAAAACTTCCTGTGTTTTGGTTTCTCGCAGTACAAAACCTCTCGGAGTCAATCCAGAACCTCTCTGCGGTTCATGGGAGAAAAATAACAGACCGAGTTGTAAAATTCAAAATCTCCACAAGAGGCTTGGTTCAGATGTGCAGGTTATTTTCTTTACAGCCCAGAGTATCTCGTATGAGTCAGGAGCTCAAGGGACAATGAACAAAGACCTCCGACTTGCAAGAAAAGGGGCGTCGACTGGTTTCGGACATGGTCGGAGGCACTCGTGCTTGGGGTATGTTCCTAACCTATGTATCCTGCATCTATTCTGCGCTCATATTCATGAGCGGGAGTGTTCATAACAAGCTACACATATCGCTCACAGACCTGGTGTGATACTTTGTGCGCTGATGATAGCTGTTAGTGAAATTTCCAGGTTTCTTTTTTTATTCAGGAGTTACTTTTATGGTCTAATTTGAGTAGTCCAAACTGGCTTTTATTTGTTGAAAGACACCATCTTATACTGTACTTCCTTAACATGATATGCAAGAGTGAGGTGAGGAAGAGAGGCAGATGAATAATTGGATAGCCATCTTCCTGTTATCATGAAAACAGATAACACCTCAGCTGCAGCGTCGTTCCCTAATACTACTACTTTTAATAATGTTAAAAAAAATCTAGTTTCATGTCTGAAAATGTTCAAAAACATCAACAAAGCTATTATAATCAAAGAGCAAGTGTTTTAGTCTAGAGGTGCACTGGCATTCCCAAAGATATCTATTGAGACACATAAACCAATGTCTGCATACTCTGTGGTAGAAAAATAGACCAGAATGCAGTGGAGTAGAGTGAGTTTGCAGGAAAGATTTTGAGACTCTTGCTTCTACTACTTTGTCTAGTACTTTAACCAGACAGCCTTGGTTTCTTGGTCTGAGTGTAACTATTGTTTTCATTCTCTCCATCTGCACGGCATTCTGGGGAATTTAAGTAATAACTGACCCCATGTTCACATCATATGTGATGGATGTTACGGATGGGAAAGATTTATGACTAGCAAACATTTACGTCATTAGACAGCTCAGGGTGGGTTTGATTGCAGAGTTGGTCAGGTGTGGTTTAAAAATACTGTACATTGAAAATGTGGCTTTATATCCATGAAATATAGGCTTAATTACCTGGGATGAGAGAAAGAAGAGTTTACGTTTACGCTATTTACCAGTCGGAAACTGATAATTACACTAACTTTGTTTTGTCATGTAGCAGTAGCATGTATTCACTGTAGCAGATAAAGAAAATCCAGGTTAGGGTAAACTTGGTTTATCAGTGAGTTAATGAATTTGAATGTGTTCATCAGAGTCAAGAAACCTATCAATAAAAGATCTGATGAAGAAATGTTCCCCATCTATGAATTGCAGAAAGGGTTATGTGTGTTCATACATCACCGACCGTTGAGGCCAGTCTTGTGTGACTTGGTGTTTCTTGAGCTGCTGGCATTTTACCCAACAGCTTCTGAGAGGAAGCAAGTTTTGTTTGTGGCAGGTTTCATTCATCAGACTTCCTGTTTTTGCAGAAAGTCTCCCAGAGACAATTTTTAGCATGATTACCGTGAGATAAATGTTGCTGACTGAACACACTGATGTTATTTGTATTAGTGCATGTGCATCAATTTGTAAATAAGGCATTTTTCTCTGACACTGTGTGTATGTTTATGAGTGTGTGTTGTCAGTCTGCATGTTACACTATTGTCAGTCTGTGAGGGTGTTGCGGATCTATAATGAGGGACGGACACTGTTACAGTGGTGACAAACATAAAGTGTTCTGTATGTCTGTTCATGTATGTCAAGTTTACATTTATTCATTTTAGCTGACGCTTTTATCCAAAGCGACTTACAGTTGCTAGGTCCAGAGGTCGCATGCCTCTGGAGCAACTAGGGGTTAAGTGTCTTGCTCCGGAACAGATTGGTGTCTCACAGTGGGTCTCTCACACCAAAGGCCTTATCCAGTACGCCCCAACAACACCCCAGTTATAGTTATATAAGTTATAAGCACATTCATGTTTTTTGTACATGTTCGCATTGTATATACTGTATGTGTGTATATGTGTTTTTATGTGTTCCAATGTGTTGTGTTTTGTGTGTTCTCTCTTGTGTGTTCATGCCTGTTCCTGTGCTCAGCCCTGCTAAGCATTAAACTGGGCTTTATTGGTAGGCTGACTCAACCTCCCATACCGCATCCTGGTATGACAACATGCCAGGATGCCACACCTCCACTGCCATCACTCAAGCAAGAGCAAAAATGTGTGAATTGACTTTTGAAAAACAAAAATAATAATTACTACCGCTTGCAATTGTACAACACAGTAGGTATGAATTTTAAAGGTAAAAGCTGAAGTCTGCTTCTGATTGGCTAGTAGTCCGTAACTAGGAACTGCGCATGTGCAGCTCCCAACAAATAATCTTGTAGAAGTATCACTCCATAGCTAAAACGGAGCGTTCAACACACAGGGTGAAAAGAGGAGCTGCAGCAATGTGCAGTATGACAAAAAAATATAGTGTTTTTTGAAAATGAAATTATGTAAACCTATTCTGGTACAGCTCCTAAATAAAATAATGAAAATGAACATAATAGGAAAACTTTAACCCCTTAATGCCAATTGTCGCAAATTCGCATCACACCTCTTCCTTTCAGACTGCAGCTGAGATAGCGTTTGTATTCCCCAAATGCCTGTTTGTGCATATTCGATACGTACCTGGGAACCTTTTGCAAGCACTGGTTTCTCTTATATGCCTGTTGTCGCTAATTTGCATCATGCCTACGTCATACCTGATTTTATATATTTTCTATGTTCTATAGACAAATTAACAATTTCCACTTAATTTAACATCAACCTGAAGGCAAATGAAAACAGAAGTAATATTTTAAATTTCTTTATTGTAAATAAATTTAGGCATCAAGGGGTTAATGCCAAACATTTATCAGTGCTGTAGGTGTTTTGATTACCATGTAACAGTTACCTCAAATGACAAAGAAATGTCTTTGTTCTTGACATCTTTGCTTCACAGCTGCAAGCAGACTCTATTGTTTTAACTACCATCTTCTTTTGAATCTTGTCTGGACTGACACTAAAAACAGCAACCACCTGACCACAGCCGCAGACCTTATGGTTTTTCTTGAAGTGTTAAATCATTATTTCTTTCAAGTTTAAAGGCTAATTTTTGCTCCTGAGTGGAAGTTGAAGAAACCAGACGGTTAATTGTGGTTTTAAACTATTCTTTATGGTCAGAACATGCCAAACCGTGGATCACTTAACAAATCTGATCAAAATCTTTTTTCAACAAATATGCATGAGTAAGATTAAGTCTCTTTTCAGTTCTTTTTCCTCAACAAAATAAATATGTTAATAGAAAAAGTGCCTGTTTGTTTGTGATACAAATAATTAAATCAATAGTTTATTGAACATTTGTTATATTCTTATTGAGAAAAATTATATCAGGATTATTATCATTTTTGTTTTATTGCCCAGCCCTATGTTGCATTTAAAAGATGCTGTGTTGTGCAAAATTTCAGTGATCTTATCTGGCAAATACGTGGAGATAGACTGATCTGTTGATCTTGGATTTATGAATTTACTCAAGGGTCAAGGAAATTGGGGGAATTTGGAAATGTCACTTCGTCATGATTTGGCAAGTTGTCAGAATGACTTCCCTGAGAAAATAGCTCATGCTCTTGTTAACACATGACAGAAAACTGAAAAATTGCCAGAGCATTTACATACAATCAGATTGCCCCAATTTAGGCAGCCTGGTTAGTCCCATATTGGTCGCAGCTTATCATGCAGTGCATTCCCAGTAACATACTTGTTTCTGACCCAGTACAGCCACAGCTGAGTCTAAGCCGAACAGTAGTGATAAGGCGGGGGGCAACAATAATACAACAGACCCCCAAAATAAAACCCCTGTGCCTGAAATAGTTCCTCAGCCTCGCCAGCCTGACTGCACATAACACGTGAATGTGTTTCTCATGTACTCAATCACACAAATACACACATGCACACACCCTGTCACAGCCACCCGTCCCAAAATCCATATTGATTGTTCCACCAGAGAACTGTTGTAGGTACTTTGAGGTCATGTTTTACCGGCATCAGCAGTGGAAAACCAGTGGAGGGAGGTTCAGGCTTGAGTCAGGTTTGCTCTTGACGTTGAGATGTGGAAGATGTTTGTTTGGGGTCTAATGCTAGAAAATGTGAGGTTTGTTGGCCAGAGGGTTCAATTTTAAATGTGGCACATTTCAGCTATCCTCTTCTGACCTTTTCAATACCACCTCGTCGGTGTGGGAAGTTTAAAAATCACACAAAAAAATATGAGCTGACCCTTTTAAAATTCTTGCAGTTTCTATTGTTTACTGTGTAAACAATATGTACGTGCATTGCCCTCTTGCCTTGTGTCTGGGGTTGTGCTTAGAGTGTGATTGTTTCGCTCCTATGTTCAATTCAATTTTATTTATATAGCGCCAAATCTCAACAACAGTTATGTGAAAACTATGTTTAGTTTTTTGGCACACAGTGACCTCTGTTGGATAGTCAGTCCGCCTTCAGCAGACTGAATTCAGCTGCACTCTGACTTTAATCACATGTTTGTTAAATATCAACATTCTTTGATCTCCTAGATTAACCAGTTTAACCTTTTGGGTGTTGTTGTGGAAATGAAGCATGCTTGATCAACTTATCTCGGACAAATAAAGATTAAAGCCAAACAACACTACTCTGTGAAATAACGCATACTGGCCAGCTGCCAACTGCAGGTTGTGTGTTTTGTGGGAGGTATGACTTCAATCCTGCAGGATGATATGAATATGAACTAAGAAGCAAACAACCATGGACTACATGTAAAAGCATAATAAGTCTAATGATAAGCGTCAGATTCAGTGTGATTGTTTCTGTTCACGCCATTGTAATTTGTGACCACACAGGCGCTATGGTCATTTTATTGTACACATGTTGCATAAATGCTAAGGCAGCTTTCGGATGACCTCCTCCTGTCTTTAACAACCAGCTGAAACAAAAACCTGCATGGTTGCAGGTCACTGCTCTATGCACTTACATCAACCTTAAAGATTTCTCCACAAGGTGGTGCAAATTTATCTCTGTCTCTGCTGTCAGAAATTCACTGCAGTAAATACAACACATACAGACAGTCATAACTACCATACCTGTTTAATGTCACAGTGTTCAGGATACCTTTTTAAATCAAGAATTAAATTTCTGTGAAACATAACTAATAGGATAGATTCACTGTGTTCATCCCTACTGTTCTAAAATGTTGCTTACTATCATTTATAATTCTGGGTAGCACAATCTTTACAGACATTTTTAACCTAAAAAACAACAAAAAGAAAATAAAAAACACATTATTGTTTTTTTTCAATAACAGCAAACTCCCAGTATAGTTAAACACATTTCCACTGTACTGAAAAATGATCACATGCTTGACTTTCTGTCAAGTGATATTGATGTCATTTGCAGATTACTGTTGTTCTTACGTGGGTGTATTGTTCAATAGCCAGGGGAAATACAAAAAGAAAGCCTGACACAAAGCATAGTCAGTCTTTAGGTCTTCACTATGAACTTCCTACTTTCAAAATATGTTATACCTTTTGAAGCCCAAATCCTGAAGCCCTATTCCTCGTTTGACTGTTTATGCTCACTGGGAATCTGCAACAGAATGTTAAGTTTATCAGACTGAAGCTGTCTGTGAAGTTGTGTAGGACTTTAAAGCATAGAAAACACGTATGTGAATAAGGTCTAGGCCTGCAAAATATTGGAAAATCTGCGATGTGCAATAACATTGTTCAATATTGCGATTACAGTATGACTTCATAAATAAAGTAACAGGATTAGAATTTAATATTTTCAATACAACTAAATGTTTCCAGAGCAGCACCATTAACAGCAAATCCCTAGACACTGTATAAACTCAATATCAAATCTAAAATGTCAATAAATATGCACTTTCTCACACAAATACACTCATGCACACAGATAGATGACACTCCCCCCTTGCAGCTCATTCTCATTACCAGAGGTAATGTTGTCATAGGAGCCAGCTGCCAGCTGGAATGTACAAGTAATTTGTCTGGTGGATTTGGTTACACAGCGGCCTCACAAACACCTCATTCTCAGGAAACCTCCACCCCTGCATCTGTTTCGAGGACCAACATGTTTCACAAGCACGTAGCACAAGGAGGCAGGAGAGCATTCGTAGGAGGGGTATGGTGTTTTAGTTTAACTAAGACAATAATCAAAACATCTCATTGTGATACAGTGGATACCAGCTTATAGCTGGGGTGCTGGTAGGGAAGGTACGACTGGAGGGGAAGGGTATAGGTTTTGCCCATGCAGTCTAAATCTGTTCTGTGGATTTTGAAGAGCTTTGTTAGTGTAGCATGACTACATTGTTTTAATAAATTTATGAGAATTAATACCAAATTATGAATTTTAATATTCAGAAAATATTAATACATCGCTCGTTTAGTGGGGCACCACAGGAGTTTTAATTAATCCAGAGTCTCTCTGGGTAGCCTCTTAATCATTATACAATTATTCACTAGTGATCAGTTAGCTAATAATCGCTCAATTATCTTAAAATCAGTCAGTCTCATATTGAAGGGGTAAATTCTCTTGGCAGGGAGACAGGCAATACACACAGAATTCCTTTTGGTGAGATTTATTAACTAATTAAGGTGATATAAAAATGAGAAGGGGTTCTATGGTGGGGAGCATTTGACTCATATGGCAGTTAATGAACGCGAGCTATGAGTTTTAAGAGTTAAATATAATCTATTAACAACTATGGGACATCACTGTCCACAGAATGCAGGGTGTGTGCGTGTGTATGCTTACTGTGTGTCGCTTCTCCCAGCCGGGTGCTGGTCAACGGCCTCACACTGGCAGAGATCCGTGTGTTCTCGGTTAGGACAGCTTAAAACCGTCGGCCGGCCGCTTTCTCTGCCAGGGAATTGCTCCGAAGGTCCGTCTTTTGTCGGCTTATAGCAGAGACTTGCAGTGGGGTCCAACCCTGGCACGGGTCAAAGGTTTGGTCGTCCTTTGTTACTGCTGGCGGGACCACTTGGAGGGGTCCAACCTCAGTGAGATTAGCTCGACGAATCAAGCTTAAAAAGAAAAAGAACTTGGTCGTTGAATTAAAACTAGTGTAACTTAATGGACTTATAACCTTTAACAAAACAAAACCAAAGAAAATAAAACGCACAGTTGCTGGAAATGAGGGAAAACTGAGGTCGCGGCACTTCGCGTATGTAGCTTGAAACAAACAAAGGACCTTCATTGCGCCGGGCCGAACTCTTAGGGTGTTGCCAGGAGAGGGGCACGCTGGGCGCGTGCCCGGCGCGCTGTTGGAGAGCCAGGAACAAAACCGAGGACAAGAGAGAGCGAACAAGCGCATGTGTCGCTGTTTTGTCTGTTGGGGCGTGGTTCCCAGAGGGCAGTCCTTTGTTCCCCTGAGGCAAGGCTTGTTTCCGTTTTCCTGAGAAACTGTCTTTTCTTTAAACTTTTAATATGTCTAATCAAAACTATTTGTACGTATTGTAATCAAATACCTTCCCACAATCAAACCTTAATTGTCAATGGTTGAACCGTTCTTAGTTTAAGCACTTGATAAAAGGAAAACAATTGTCAGTAGTTCAACTTTGAGGCTAGCATTTCATAGGAATCACAGATGAGAGGAACATAACTAGCTTTCTGGATATATTGGCGGTTACACGTTCTTAGAGAATATAAGCAAGATACACAAATGGCATCAGATTATTGGACATTTATACATTAACAGCATTTCAGACTATGGTATGTAATACTTATTTTGTCCACTTGGGGGAGCCCGTCCTTTTTCCTCAGAGAGAGAGAGAGGGAAGGGATTTTTGAGTCTCCAAATTATTTGATATAAAATGCACAAATCCACACTGTTGGTTCACAATATTAGAATGTCTTCTTCAGGGTCCTGCAGGAATATGGGCTACATTGTCAGTATCTTTAAAGTGTAAAGTAAAATTACAAAGAGCGATTTGGTCTTTGGATGACTGAACCGAGAGCTGTATGTTTTCTCAAAGAAAGTTAAGCTCTTTCTTGGTGAGTGTTTCATTCCACCAAAGCCTTTCCCTCCCTGTCAGTGTGATTCTGATTTCAACGAACAAAATCTCTGTGTGGAAAGTGGTTAGTTGGATGACCTCAGGATTGCATCTCTACTTTTTGCAGATGATGTAGTTTTTCTGGCAGCAAACACAGGGGCAGTTTGTGGCTGACTGTGAAGTGCTTCAGATGAGGGTCAGCACCTCCAAGTACAAGGCCTGCGGACTGTGGAAATTGGATTTCCTTAGGGCTGTCGTGGTGAAGTAATATCCCTCGCGGTAATATGTTGGGGCTCAACATATGAAGTAATTTGGTGCGACATAGCGTACTAAGTCTGTCTGTGGATCTCACCTCACTGCAAAGCGAGCCACTAACAGCAGCTTTATGGTCGGAGCAAGCTAGCTGCTGGGTGCTAGTTAACAACATTGACAAGCAAACTAATTTTTGTAGTTTGACCGTGTCTCTTTCACATGTAACGTTAGCTATATCGTTACCTTCAGGGCATGTCTATCAAGTCAATTTACATACTGCATCAATGCACACATGCATATACTAATGCCAAGTTAGCTAACCTTTAAAATAAGCAGTAAAACAACACAAAACACTGCAACTCTTACAGCTTCCAAGTTTGATGTCGGATCACGTACAGCCCATTGATCTGTCCTTGAACCGTTAACAGAGCTTGTTACGGTTGTGGAACTTTTGAAGCACTAATTTATTAATTTAACACGCCCTGAATTGTACAGTATGAACATTGCGGTTGTTGCGATGCTTGCCTTCCTCCTCGATAGGCTTGACCGGTTATCGCAACAGCCCTAGATTTCCTCATTTGGGCTGGAAGCTAGTTGCTTCCCCTAAGTGACAATGTTTGGTGCACCATTCACAGTGATGTGGACATATGTACTAGACTGTCGTGGTTAAGAATGAAAATGTGGTTTGAGTCTGACCCAATTTCACTGAAGGTGAGATAAGGGGTCCGTGTGAATGAATACAGTCACAGGTGACAGGGTTAGGGGTTGGGGGGTGATGTTGTTTAAATATACAGTAATATACAGGGGATTTGAATGTCGGATTGTTTGTTTTGGTTACTGATATCGTCGGACACCACCAACACCCTCCCACCCACCGAATCTGACGTTGGAGAGGTGTAGAGGGAGGAGGTTTCTGAAGCGGAGTATTCTGGTCTTCATAATTCCATTTGAGCTAGACAGTAAGCTCCTTCTGTCTCCATTAATGCAGGGGAATCTTTGCCTGATGGCCTTGAATTCTTTTCATATTTCTGAACAATTGGGCCATCAGTGTAGTCCTAGGTCTAGCAGTTATCCTCACTCAGTGTGGAAATTAAATAAGTCCACAGCTACAACTATCTGCTGGTATAAAACTAAGCCAGTAGCAGGTTGCTGAAGGTTCAATCTGAGATCAGGCAAAAACCTCTGATTGTGCCTCTGCATCCTCACCATGTGATTGCTTTGCACAATGCTTTAAAGCACCCCCGCACTCCTCCTCCTCCTCTCCCATGTGCCTACCAACACGTCCGATTCGGCCACCTGTCCTGCGTCTCAAAAGACAAATATTTGCCTGCGATGTCGTCAGCAGCAAGACGGTGAGTTGGTGAGATCATCAGATCAGTCCGTCACTCCCTGTGGTGAGACGGACTGGTGCTCCTCTGCTGGAGCTTACTGCTGGTTGGAGCGTGGAGTTGTTAAAATTACACCCAAAAACTACTCTAAAGAAACAGAATAGAACAATAGAAAACAACAGAAACGCATGAATGAGTTTGTCCTCACAATCTGCATGGAATTCATTCATGTTCACAACAATTTCACTTAACCATTCATTTTCAGAAATCAGATACACAATAAATTGATGTTGTCAAGATTGATGTGAAGTTGAAGGAGTTTGAGTGTGTTAAATTGTGGTCAAGGATTTGGTTGTGATGGTTTTTTGTTCTGGCAAGAAATTAATTTATTGTGGGCGTGGGGGTGTGTGTGTGTGTGTGTGTGTGTGTGTGTGTGTGTTGGCTGAGCCTGTAAACAAATATCCACAGAAGGCACGCTGCCTCAGAGAGTTTCCCTTTTCAGAGTGCTGATCTCTCACACACACTGCACACATGCACCTCACATTTACCATACTGTGCCTATACATTACCACACACACACATACAGTGGTGTGAAAAAGTGTTTGCCCCCTTCCTGATTTTTTATTTTTGGGGGGCCATCACTTTTTCACACAAGGCCATGTAGATTTGGATTTTTTCCCCCCTTAATAATAAAAACCTTCATTAAAAAACTGCATTTTACTTATGTTATCTTTGTCTAATATTTCAATTTATTTGACGATCTGAAACATTTCAGTGTGACAAACATGCAAAAAATAAGAAACCTGGTGTTTTCACACCACTGTATTCACACATACACATGGCACAAACTCACTGCACGCACACCTGTGATGTAACTACAACAACCACAGACCCTACCCCCCCTTTACTCATACACACACACTGCTCATACACACTCACATAGTTCATGTCTTTTTTAAAGCCTCCATGTGCTAGAAGAGACAGACAGAGAGAGCCATAGAGAAACGGAGGGAGGGAGGAAGGGAGGAGTGTATCTCCCAAGAAGAGAGAGAGCTCAGCTCTGAACTTCTCAATGTGGATTTGAAACCTTTAGCTCTCTGTTTTCAGCTCTCCAAACCGCATGAAACAGGAGTTGAGGAAATGAGTCTTTAAAAGCCACACTGCTTTGATCCTGCTTCCGTTCTTTACCCTTTACTTATTTGAGACTGGTGGCATGATGCTGAAACACACCGAGGAGGGCTTTCCTCTTTCTGTCTGCGCGTCAATGGAAACCTGGTGTGGTGTGAAGGGAGAGGAGAGAGCGCACGACAGCCGGGGAGTAGTGGAGCCCCTGGGGGAGGAGGAAGAGGAGGATTAGTGGAAAACAAAGCAGAAGGGAGACAAAAACAACCATAAACATGAGTTTACCCACTAACTGTGTGTATCTGGCCCCCTCGGTCCAGGATCGCTACTTCAAAGTGAGGAATGGGAATATCTGTGGATCGCCATGCGCTGTCAACCGGCCCATCGACATCGTCCAGAAACGCAGGCGGTAGGATAGATGTGGTTTTGATCCAGATGTTGTAGTTGCACAACTCTAAACACTGCTCCTTTTCGCCATTTTTCCAACACTTCCATAACATTTGTGATAAAATCACTATAACTTTACTGTAATATTAATGATATAAAGTTATTATAGAGACTGGCATTCAACAGTGAGTGTGTTTTTATAATAATTAATAGTCTTTATCTCCTATGGTAAAACTTCTATAAGATGGGTAGGTTTACACCTATGTATTCTATTATAAAGAACATTTATTAAAAATGGTATTTAAATAACGTTTTAACTTATTATTTTAAGGTGTTTGTGATACCCCCTTCACAATATCTTTAGCATTCATCATTGACTTTATTGTTACCATATTTAGGCTAGTCAATAGTAGGTTGTAATTGTGACTACAGTACTTATTCATTTGTATTGCTGTAGAGGGGTGTATTGTGTCAGGGCTCAGTACTCGTACTGATGCTAGCTAAATTTCAGTCTCTATGCATGTGTATGTGTGTAGTATATACATATATTCGCACTAAATCTGAAAAGTGATTTTGTAGACTTTTGTCCAAATTGTCCAAATCAGGCATAACAGAGATTGAACAAAATCTCTGCTCTTTACTTCTTTACTTCTCAGAACTAAATAGTTTAATCCAGGATGTCAAAATAACATTTATCGTGTTATCTATGCCAGGACAGTGGAGTTGAGCTCAGACTGAATAAATGGCCTGAGTTGGTTTTTAAGTCCTGCTTTATTAGTGTAATGGTGAGTCAGATGGACTGATGAAGTTCTACAGGAAGATCTGAATAGTCATACACTCTGAGTCTGAGTGTGTGCGGTCAAGTTTATACATGATTAATTACTGCATAACGTGTAGAAAAACACATTTAAATATTTATTCTCTTATTACCACTGAGACACAGCACGTGAACTACTCTGTCCTCATCCACAGTATAAATGTCTTCTTGTTTGTCACACACTTAAACTTCACAGAAGAATTCACACACATTCAAAGACACACAAAGAATCCTGAAGTGGCTTTACTCTAAAAAAAAATTACATATAGAAAAATATATGACATGAATTTACATAACTGTCAAATTTCTTGTCTTTTCTGAAGATGAATTGCAGCCAGGTTTATGTCGCAGTAACAAATCTTTACTGTGCGTCTTTTTTTTTATTGAGCTGATTGTGTTAGGGGTAACCCTCCGTGCCGAATGCAGTACTGAAAACTACATTTTTGGATGGACAGATGAGCCTAAGCTGTCAAAGCTGCTGTGAACTTTTAGGTGCACACACAGTTAGAAGTCTGAGACAGTTTAGATGTTCCTTTGTAAAGAAGAAAAGTGTTTTTTTTTAAACAACGTATTATAATGTAATTAATAAAACAAAGGTCATAGCTTTCATTTTACTGCTGTTTTATCAGTCAAAAAACTTAAGTTCTGATTAGAAAGAATTACATGCATTACTACACAGTACACGCGCACACACACGCATTTCATTCTCACCAGATGAGTATACCTGAACATGGCTGCTGCCTTAAGAGTCACAGAAGGAAATATAACTAATTTTGCAGCTGGCCTTTCAGAAAGTCATGACGACATCGGCCTTGTCGGGCGGGGAGGGGGATCAAAGTGTCTTTATAATGTCAACCCACTAATAAAAAACCTTCAAAGGCACATTACTAATGAACACCAAGTCTGACATATTTATAGGCCTGATGGATCAACCACATGTGTGTAATAACACAGTCAGAAAGCAGCGGAGAAAAGTAGAGTGCGCACTGTAATCGTCCAAATCCCAGTAACCCAGCACCCTGTGTAGTTTCCATTAATTCCTAGATGGAAACATACCGCTTTCATCGTCATTGCTTTACCTCGTAAAGTTAGAGGTTTTACAATCAGTTTGGCAAATAGAGATTCATGTCCATCAATGCACATATTTAGCTTCTGCTTTTAGGGTTATGATGAGGTGGGAGTTTGCTGCATGTGAAATGGCATTAGTCCCTCCCTTCTATTCACTTTCTGATTTAGTTATCTCTTTTAAGCTCAGTCATTTCACAGTTACTCATAGTGTCATATTCTATCCTGTCCTGCTCTACAATTCCCTGTCCTGTCATAATTGCTCAATGATTTTGGTTGTTTAATTCCGACTCTGACTTACTCATGAAGTTTTACCTCCCAGCAGGGATTACTGATGTCAACTAGACACTGACTCACACAGTGAGATGGGGACTAACAGCTAATTAATCTTGTGATAATAATAACAATGATAATGATGTTAATTCAACAGCACTGTAAGATCATAGCAATACAACAGCCATTGTATAAGAAGCTATAATGAATGATAGAGTGAATTTATCTAATTTATGTAAATGACCCTCCAAATAATCACATGACATAAATTAGATCAATTCAATAAAATATATATTTTTTTCCATTTCAAGGACACCTGCCATCTGTTTATTGCCAGTGTGATGCAGTTAATTCACTGTTTCTTGTGCTTGAATAATGTTTTTTGACTCCATTAACAGCTATTCTTTGGTGTGTCACCATGTGTAGATGAATAGAATGGAATAAATTTAAGCTCTGATGTGATATTTCTTGAAAGTGGTAGCAGACAGGATTTAGTTGCTGAGGTCAGAGGGGTTTTGCTCTTAGCATGTTGGTGACAGTCATGATGAATGTTGCGTGTATGTGCTGCCTTGTGCTCTTGGCTGCTTGTGAAACAACACACTTAACACCTCGCAGTTCATGGTACTTCAGTGAATCTCACCAGTTTGTGTTTTAGTGTGGATCTGATCAGTGTTTGAAGAGTTAACAACACTGAACACACTGTTCTCCCATGCAAACCACAGTTAGATGTTTTTTAATGATAACTTGCAGTTTTGTCCGGGGTTTGGTGAACAGTATTTAGTCATGTAGTTGTAAGAGTTAAGCCAAATTGCATTTTGAAGGTTGGTTTTCTGTAAGTATTCATGTTGAAGCTGTTGATAGAAAATATTTGTGCTGCTGATTAATATCTTCAAGTTTGACAAATTTGCATTTATTACCTCAAATGTATCTTTGCTCTCATTCTTAAGTTGTCATGCTTCTTTCCTCTCTGTGGATGTTATCAACGAGGAGTCAGTTTTTGTCAAGGGGTCAATGATCTGAGACAGTTTTTGCTATACATGTTTTTCTTAACTTGAAACTTTATCTTTAGGAAAAGAAAGGCTTCGGGAACAGCTTTGCTAACCCTGATTATGTGTTGGAGGTCTGAGGTGTGGCCACAGTTAAATAAGTGCCTGCAGCCCTTTGTCCAGTCTATTTGTGTAAAACACATCCACTGACAAATCTGCAAAAAAAAAACTGTAGTTTTAGACTAACTTTTTAGTCAAAACGTAACTGACGTAAACAAAGCAAGTTTCTGCAGATGCTTCATAATAAAGGCCTACTCATTGTTCTTCACTGAAAGGAAATGATGAGTTGGAAAAAGCAGTAGGCTATATTAACACTTCAAACCTGGTTTTTAGCTGTAACTCTGGCTACTGTAGCTGACTGCACTAACTTTAGCAGCTCTTTTTCTGTGCGATGCATTGTGCTCTATTTCTCACACTTAGATATGCAGGGAAACTATTGTTGAGACAATAACCTTCTCACAGCCTGAAACCACAAAACCTCAAAATCACACTGCTCAAATTAATTTTGGGGTAGCAGATTTTTTAACTATTCGAAAATGACTCTCTTCTGCTATTAGCAAATGAAACTCTGGCATAGTACATTCTGCTTTTAAATGTAGAATTTATTTAAACATTATGAGCAATTAAGCAAATAAACTAATAAGTATTAAGTCAGTACTAAGTCAGTATTCGCTGCTTGTTTTTCTGTTTGTCTGGACAGAAACCTCCATCACATAAACAAATCAGGATAGCAGTGACTGGCTGATATTTCATATCAGTATTTAATTTAAGGCAAACATTTGAGCCAAATATCAGTTTAACTCATGTCACCAGCATGCAGGTGTCATCTGACTTTTCATGCTGTCTGCATATAGCCTGTCCCTTCCAACAGTTCAGAAATGAGATCTGACCTTTGGTGCTATCACAGCAGGTTGGCCAGCCCTCCGGGCCTCAGCCCGTGTCATTGCACCGCGATGTGATGCACAGCTCACTCTAAGCCAGGTCAAAGGTCACTGCAAGCTGCCAGCATGTTGCAACATAATGTAAATGAAGAGTCACGTTAGTTCTGGCAGGGCACTAAAGTCGTGCTCATCATTAGTATGACTCAGCTCTGAGTATCAGCTGACAGTATCGGTGGTCTCATTAAGCCTCTGCAGTTGGTGAAGCTTGACTCACCTGTACTGACACTGTTGATGGATTGCTCCCTCTACAGACTCTTGCTCCATCTGTTTAGGTTCATTTCCATATTTGTCACAGTGATGTGTATATCTTGGGGTTAAGGTGGCTGATGGTCTCCACACTGAATGCTGCACAACTTCAGTGATCCAGTAGGGTGACAGAGTAGGGTAATCTCAAGAGCACTGTATAGTCTGCCAAAAAGTGTTTAATAAGTTGGATTGTATCCTTTGATTTAAGTGTTTACACTCAGTACTTGGAGATGATGTGTAGAGATGAGGCTGACTGATATAGTGTGCTAGAAGCAGAGAGGGGATTTCTGGGACAACTTCCCCTACTTACAATGTGCGTGGAGACGGGAAACAGTAAGAGGACAAAGTTTAAGATTGTTTGAAGTGAACTTTGTCCCTCACCTGCGAAAGGCTGGGAAGATACTTACCTGCCAAATAATTATTAGATAGTTTGAAAAGAAAAACCTTAACTCAAGGTCCACTTACTCGCTTTTACCTGAGTTTTGAAACCACATCTCACAGTCCTACTCAGAGGATGGTTTGCTCAGTTGTCGTCAAAACTATAGAGCTAATTATGGAAATTCATATTAAGGGGAGATCGTGTCCTGTCTCTGGTCAAAGATGGTCGCTGCTCCTCCCAGTCGATGCCGTGACTGGTTTGGGTCTGGTGTTCATTCACTCTCTTGTCCAGGGTCCTTGCCATTTCACAGATGTGCTATAGTGTTCCCCGCAACATAACATAATGAAGTCACACATCCCCCTAGTTTTCTTTATTATATAATACATTTTTCTTTAAAAAGATCCAGCATCCCCCATTTTGATTGATGAAAATATTATACATAACTGATATATTCAGCTAATATAGTCTAGTTGGACAACATTAAGTGATTCACAACAAATACATTTTACAGGAATCTAGAATCGTTTGTGACAAAGAATTTTTGGCCCTGGGCAAGGACTGACAGGAAACATTGACGTGACAGTGGCTCTTCACTGGACTTGATCCCAAATCATTGCCAATTCACAGCTGACGCCTCAAGCCGCTGAACCACAGGACGCCTCTGCTCCGAGTCTCTGGAGTCACTCCTCTCCGTTCCTACAACAAACACGCCTCAACAGAAAATCCCACTGCGTCCACAAGCTCAGCCAGCTGGTTTCCGGCTTGTATCTTTTTAGCGTGTTTCATAGCATCCTTTGTGTTGTAGTCTCTTATTTGGTGGATAACCAGAACTGCAGCTAGCAGAGCGTTGGGCCGAGAATAATTGCAGGCCTGAGAGCCAGTCGATCGGCATTGCAGTGACAGCCATGAAACCACAACTGACGTCAGCAGACAAGTGTGACTGTGTTTGTGTGACTGTGTGTGTACTTGTGTAGAATATCACTGCTAGAATAGTGGACTGAGTGTTATCCTGACATCTGTGTAACTCCAGGAATGATGATCAACTCAGGGACAGATGAACCCTTCACAAAGAGTCTCTGTTCCATTATTTTGTTGCAGGATTAGACAATAGCGTGGTTGATCGACTTCTACGTTCTTTAATCCAAACGAATGAGAAAATTAGGTAACCACATGCAGCCTGCTCCTGCACAGTTTGTCACAGGTGAACTCGATCACCTTCAGGGACTTCAGGGCTCTGCCTCCACAACGGGATGCCAGGTAGGAAAAGGCTGTGTGGGTTGGAGGGAACTTTAAACAACTTTAGAGGTATGACAAGAAGTGTGTCTGCGTGGGAGTGCTTCAGATATGCTGTCACCAGTTGTATGATGGTCAGTATGCATGAGACATGAGCAGTAATGTCAAAAAAAGGTAAAAATTTGATATGGTGAGAGAAAAACATTCTGACTCACACTCATGTTGAAGCTCTGGTTCTTGCAGGGTTTTTTTAAATAGACATACAACATAATACTTTTGCAAGTATCTGCAAGTTTGCAATTATCATCAACACTATGAATATTTATGACACCTGATATTGTCTATTGTCATCTATTTATCATACTCATGTCAGGTTTTTTATGATAAAAAAACATGCATGCATAATTTTGAATATATGTAAAATGCAGGAATGCACCAATCCAACTTTTATCTTCCAGCACCAACACTGATACCTTAACTTGGGTATCTGGTGATACTAAGTACTGATCTAATACCAGTGCTGTTTTTTCCCAGACAAATGTTTGCCTCACTGCATGGAACTCATTTGGATCATTTTTATGTAAAGAAACATGAGGCGGGGATTTCTGTGGCACTAAAATCTGAGTTGGCGGCCAACGCGGACTGAATGAGTTCAACTGACAACAGAAACAATTTGGGATTAATTTTATAATGACATTGAGGAGGACACTATATTTTATGTGGATTAATACATCAAGGCTGATACCCGATCCACTTAGTAAGGTTTGTATCTGGGAAAATACTGTTCCAGTGTGTCATATCGATGCATCCCTAATAAAATGTACAGTACATTCAAAACAGATTTTACTCTTTAATTAGTCATTTTTTATCCAATGCATTTTATTATGTTGAACAATAATCTAACTTCTCTTACATATTGTTAATATAAATAAATATGAAATGTTTCGTTTTACATGAAGTAACCACCTCAAAACAATTAAGACAAAAACAGCAGAGAAAGACACCCCGTTGTCTCCATCTTGTCCCGATCAGCGATCTGATTGGCTGCTTCTGGGTTGCCCTTGCCTAATGAGAGGAGGAAGTAGCACACTCCTGTCTCACCACTGGACTCAATCACTGTATACCGCAAGGCGCCAATTAGTGCTGTATGAACAAGATTAAAGGAGAATTCAGCATGGCCTGTTGCTGGGCAAAGACTGTGTGTGTGTGTGTGTGTTCGTGTGTGTTCGTTCGTGCCCTGAACCAGCCTGTCCAGTTGCACACCAGTGTGATGTAAGGTTGTTCGATTTTCAGGTCGATTCTGGAGCCAAATCTAGATCTCTACTGCTGCGGCTATAATCACACACTGGCTGTGTGTTAAGTGTGTGTGTGTGGTTCTGGGTGGTCCAGTGTGTTCCCCTCCTAACCGGTTTCTAATGATGTTAATGCTGATCAGCCACTGTATGGATTTCTCCCCAGCTGGACGGACAGAGATAATCACTGCACAATAGACTCCATGATCAATACCCATCCGGACGAATGAATCAACCTGCAATCCAAAAATGTAACCTCTTCAGCACTACACCAGTTCATATTTAAAGGGCCAGTCTGCTAAAAAAGGCCACCATTGTTTTTGTAAGTTTGTTGCTTTGGCAGACCCAGGACAGACCCAGGACACCTGCGTAACCAAACCACACCAAAACAGCCCTTTTTTTCTCACTTTCTTTCTAACTTTCTCTTGTGACAGCAATCCAAACAGAGGTCTACTGTTTTCATAGGGACGAGTCCTTCCTCTGCCTGTAGGTCTGAGGTCACACAGAAAATTAATAAACATAGCAGCTGGCTTGACTTGGTGCAACCTTCCCCTCCCCTTGGCTATATTTAGAGAGACATGAGCTGCTCTGAGATCAGATGTTGATGTTGAACACAGAGCTTTTCCTCTGTTTGGACACTGATCAACGGTGGCTGGTCAGGTGGATTGAAAGAGCAACTGGCTCTTCGCAGAGGTGTGGCACTCAGTTTCAATCCAGTATGTTTGCATACAACAGTGGAAATAATTTCATGATCTGTGCACATAATGAAATTCTCACTCTTCTTCTTTCCAAAGTAGAGGTATCTATGGTAAAATGCAACCAAATGTACCAAAACAGAGAGCAGTGGGTTTTTTTTTAAAATTCCATGATTGCAAATACAACATGGTGAAAGTTTTGCGTCAGTGTCATAGGATGAGCCCCGGACTCTTTCTTTTGGGTTGTCTCTTGCTGTCTTTCCTTTTTTTGTTAAGATTAGCATACACGAGGTGAGAAGTGCAGCGAGTGGATTCTGTCTTTAATGCAGTGTGGTACAACAAGCAGCTTTTATATATTTTCTACAGTTTACAGCTGGATCTGAGTAGTGTGATAGCCTTTGTTTACATTTATCTTGTGGAATTCTACCTGCTTCTTTCGTGGACATTGGTAATTTCCTGTATTATTGTGGTTTGTCATTCAGGCTGAACTAAGCTTACCTTGTCTTTGTTTATCCAATTGTGGGTACTTTTTGTCCAGCCAATCAGCTGCTGTAGTGCACCGTAAAGCAGCTGGTAACATTTTTCGAAAGTGCTTTGCAAAAGGGACTTTGCCATTCATGGTTAGTGTCTTAACCCTTGAGAAATGGAGATGTCCTGACCTGTTTTAAATTTGACCAATCAGCTTCTTCACCTTTTCTTTGGGAAATAATTTAACTACAGGGTAATTATGTGAAGTTTTGTACAGATGTGGGCTGATCTTTTCTTTCTTACTTAAATGACTTTGCTGCTTGTTCTTGTCCTGCCCTGCTGACCAACACACACACACTGTAAACACCACACACACACACTGACAGTGAAAGGAAAGGAAAGATCTGTTTGGCAGGGGCCTGGATGAGGGGGAAGCGGGTTGTTTTTCTGCCTCTTTCAGATCAAATGTACAATAGGCTTGAGGTGTAAAGCAAACAAACCCTCATTACTCCCTGAACTCTCTCACTCCCCCCCCCCACGCACACCACCCTTCTAAAAGTTTCCTCTCAAACTGCTCTATACTTACGCTGTTTTTCTAATTATTTAAAATCATTAGTAAATTTAAGCTATTATATATTCTTTTCCTCTGTCTCTCTCTGTCTCACACACACACACACAGACACACATTCACAAAGTGTTCCCTGGTCTGTTTTCCTCCTCTCCTCCTCACCTCTCGCCTCCTTCCTGGTGTGATGTTTTAGGCCCCTCGGCCAATTCCCACGCTACGAGGAAAGAAAACAGGAGGGAGCAGTTGTGTATATGTGTGCGGGCTGACCTTTGACCCTGGTCCTGTGTCATCTCCCATCAAATAACATCTGGCCTTGACGGTTGTTTTTCTTTATCACTCTCAAATACATAACAGAAAGTTCCTTAAGTCCTTCGGCCCTGGTTCCCATGAGCCCATCACAAACACGCATGCATGGACATCAACTGGAACTAGTCGTGCTTGGCATTTCCCATCTTAAGGCTTTAACTTTTATTGCAGTTACAGAGGCTAACTCTAAGAAAAGACTTTATGAGGATGATTTAAGGTCAGCGTTGGATGAAAAATGTGGCTGCCTCAACTCAAAGAAGATAGCAGTGGGCATGGCCCAACATCAAAGTGACTGTAACTCAAATACTGCGACAGCAACACAGTTATTTGTTCAACAGCTTGTTCAGGGAAGAGCATTATTACAGTGACATTTTTCGATTAACATCGGGATGATGAAATGGAAACTTTGTTAATTACCACTTTCAGCCTGCAGTCTTTTTTATTTGGTTTCAAGGAAAATGTTTCCTCCTGTTCGATATGGTGATGAGGTGCAAACTAACCATCCTGGGAAAGAAGCAGAGGTTAGGATGTAGATGTTAAGGGATGTGTGTATGAGAAAAGTTTAGTAAAACAGAGTTTAAAGAGAGAAAAGGGAGCTGTCATTTACGTCAGAGAAATGGAGAACAATGCTGGAGGCAGGAGACAGACCAAGGTCAGCTTGTTATGTATGCTGCAACTGAACAAGACGCCAGCCTGCCTGCCTGCATGCCTGCCCGCCTGGCTGCCTGTCTGTTTAAAGGGAGGATGCCTTACATATTTATTGCGCAAGCTGGTTTACAGTCCTACTGTACTGGAAAAGGAAATTACAAACAAAATAGCATTAGGAATGATAAAAAAAAGAGCTCACATAGATCTAGACACAATTAAGATCAGATCAGGATACTGAAGACTAGATTTGAGCAGAGCCTTGGTTATGGGAAGTTATGGAAGTCCTTTTTTAGAGAAAGGTAGAAACCTGATTTTATGAGTCATGTTTACTGCACGTTTGGAAATTAGTTGAGGTTTAGATGCATTGTTTTATGTATCATACGAATTATTTTATTTTATTTAAGAATAATTTGTTAGAACAGGACCTGTGCATTAGTCACAGATGCTGTAGTACCATATTTTTGTCACTAGTGGGAGCTATCACCCTATCAGACTAATGTTGGCTGGCGCTACTTTTGAATGGGAATTAATGCCATTGAACTACAGCTGCTGAATGAAAGCTCAAATGTGATTATGAGTCTCTGAGATGTAAAATGATCTGAATGTGTGAAAATCTGCCACCAAAAACATAAAAAAAATGCAAGAGGTTTAGCGGCTTTTCTTACATTTTTGTATTTTGTGTTTAGTAATCTGCTGTGCAGTCATCTTCAGATGAATCAATTGTTACAGCTTTAAAGAGCAGGAATAATCCCATATATTGAATTAATGTTCAAACAAATATCAGTATCATGCAGTCAAAGTCATCCACCTCTGATATGATGAATACTGAAAAAAAATGTATTTCATTGTTTTCATTCATTGATAATATATTTGTAGGTTAATCCTTCATTTAAAGCGTTAATGGATCCAAGTGAATAGAGGTAGTGGGTCAGCTTGTTGTAAAAAGCTTAAGTTTGGGTTTTAGTGGAAAGATTTAGTTCCCCATGATGGTCTATATAGTATTTTCCACACCGATCAAATTTTACTAGAGAGGGTGTAAAAATGAAGGCCATGACAGATAAAAAAAAATATATACTGGCTTTGTATCTGAGAGACTGTTTAAATTCACAACTGACAATAATTACTGCTCCTGCTTTGTCATGTAATTCAATGAAGGACATAACTCGGTACCAGTGGAGACGATTTGATCGTGTTCAATCTTGGCAGCGGCCTTGGACACTGTCAAAGTGTCCTTGAGCAATATGCTATCTGCTCACTCAGAGATTCAGCTGAATAAAAGATAAAAAAGAAAATTTAGAGTATAAGAGCAGAGGGGCAAACACTGTATTTCTACATGGAGTCAACTAGTATCAACCAGTCAAAAATTTAAAATAGAATATCTTTCATACATGTATTCATGAGGAGGGAGAAATCATCTGCAGCCTGCCTGTAGGGGTACCTACGTAAGCTCCGTCACAAGTCTCCCAGCTCCCCTCTTTCCTGCCAGGCAGATCTATTTATAGCTTCTGACATCACTGGTCTCCTCTGACAGAGCCTCGTCACGGCCGACTACATTGAGCCAGGGGGAGGGTGGGGTGGGGTTTGGGTGAGGTGTGTATGGTGGTGCGGTGGGGGTGTTATAATTGAGGTAAGCCCTGCTGTAGCCCTGCCCCTCTCTGCCACGTTGCACCAATCAGATTTGAGATGCTGAAGAATATCACTGTGCTGGATACAGCCTTCCAGATCACCTCCTCCTCCTCATCTTGGTGTATGTCGCTTTCTCTCTGATTCTGTGAATTGGGCCTTTCATTCAGCATCGATTACATAATAGCCATCTTTCATTTATCAGGCACTGCTATATCTGGTGGGGCACTAAAAATAGACACAGAAGCAACCTTCTATTGCTCTGTTGGCGCTCTGTTTACTATTGTTATAACCAGGGGAGCAGGGAGGGGACATAAAAAATAACAATGCATCTTATTGACTTTAAACCTTAAATTTACGACTCAAGTATCCACGTAAGGTACTTTAAAATCTTTCACGGAACATTAATGTCTTACAATCTATTAATGTAGAATACATTTTTGTGGTAGAATTTAGGTCAGGGAAAAAGTGAATAGTTGTAACCAAAAGTTCGCTGAATTCAATCTTCAGTCGCGTCAAGGGAATGATCAGTCGTGTCCTTGAGCAAGGCCCAGCCCCACTGAGGGAAGGTTGATAAGCTTTAACCCTCCACTACTGTATCACCCCCTTTGTGTGCTCAGACAGAACTCAAAGTCAAGTTCCCCACCTTCCGTCTTTGTTCATCTTTCTGTTTTTTAGCTCTTTGCTGTTTTGTGGTTGCCAAGTGTGTCGTGCAAAACAAAATCTAGTTTGGTTCAAAAGTAAATTTGGAGTAAAAGAGAATTTGTTGAGTGAACGTTTGCAGTACCAAACACTGTTCTTCAGACCCTGCAGACTGACCTCATCTTGACTGGAAGGACTTCAAAAGGATTAAATGAGGGCCAAGTCGAGCTGTGATGCTGTTTGGTTATAGGAGTTGGCGAGAATCCATCTGGCAAAAAGGCAGATTTTGATTCAGATCAGACCACAATAAAATCCAATTTTTATATCATAGACATTAAGTAGTACTTTGATCAGTAATAGGGGTGCCTTTCAATGTGGTGGCTGTGATGTGGTGATAGTGGGATTTTGGGGTGGGGGGGAATGGGTAAGTAGCTCCACTGACGTACCATGGATGATGTCAGTTTTGACGTCATGTGGAGATAGCGGAGGGAAAGATGTGTGTGAGTGTGTGTTTGATTGCGGAAAGTGAGTAATCACAAGGTCACCTGTTTAAGAAGATGCTCACAGTCAGGCCATAACATTTGAATTAACCAGGTAGACATGTTTTTTGTAATATATTTGTTATTATGATGCTTAGGATGTTTCACACTGTCACATCCTGTTCATGAGTTCATGTATCTGCTGTCACTGACTTTTATTGTGATTGTTTGGGATACTTTGTTGAAATAAACGTGCTACTTTATTGAAAAAGCATTTGATATTTGAACAGCTTTCTGCATTTTGTACTTACAGCTACACTCACTCTGAATAGGCTTTTTCATACGTAGCTTATCTTAGCCTCGTCTTATCCTTGTCTTAGCTTTCTTTTTTCTGTCTCCATGTGTACAGATGCACATCAGATTATTTGGCTGTCTCAGGGTTTGAATGCAGTGCTGATCCTTATACTGAGCAAGCTTTGTTTGAACAAACAAAAATGTCTGTCTCACAACAACCGTTTTTCTGAAACATGACCCCAGTCGATAAGTATCCTTGATTAAGTCAAGGGTATTTTTACATGTGTGTCTTTGATTTCTTTATGAACTTTATGGCTGCTTTCGGTATGGCCCATTGCAGTATTAGTAGTAATAGCTATATAAGTAATTTCAGTTTATGTAGTTTTTAGTAAATAACAGCATTAGCAGCAGCAATAGTAGTAGTAGCAATAGTGATAGAAGCCACCCAAAATAATGAAATTAAACAAATAATGAAGTGAAACAAACTGTCAGGCTAATTAGCATGTGGAAATATTCGAAACTGTAACAGTAGTATTTATGTATTTCTCTCTCTCTCTCTCTCTCTCTCTCTCTCGCGGTAGTTTTGATGTGGAGAATGGCCTGTCGGTGGGTCGCAGTCCACTGGACTCTCAGACTAGCCCGGGTTCGGGTCTGGTACTTCAGGCCAACTTCCCCCACAGTCAGCGTCGCGAGTCCTTTCTCTACCGCTCTGATTCAGACTTTGACCTTTCGCCCAAAACCATGTCCCGCAACTCATCCACTGCCAGCGACCTGTAAGTATTTTAAAGATGCTCTCTGTATATTCCTTTGATAATGACATATTGATGTTTAAAGATGTGTGTAAGGTTATTTATTTATTTTGGGCATTTGGGTCCAGACTAGGTGCTGGATACCAACAAATCACTTAACCTGTGTTTTTCCCAAGTCACTCATTAGTAGTGCACCTCCACAGTGAACATTTACTGTTAATAATAAATTATAATTATTAATACATCATTAAATAATTGTTACAAAATTGGATGCATGTAGTAGATTTTTTGAGCATATTTTGACTTCTAAAGCTTTAAATTGTGTCTCTTTAAATTGGGATCCATATGTACAGCTTACTGTACTGTATATAGCATCAGATTACATGGATTGTATCACTACTGTTATAGTGGAGTTACTAGGGAATTTATTGGCAGTATTTACTTATGTAAACCCATCCAAGGTCTTTTTTACACTGTAAAAAGTACATTTTTGGCCTCTGGCTTTAAAGATGCTTTTGGTAGCAGAGCTCATGTTTGTCAGTGTAAACAGCAGAGCAATCAAGTTAAATTCAGACATATGACTAAATCCAAAACTTTAATCTCAGCTCAGATCTAACTTAGCATTCGGTTTCTGCCTGTTTATACAGCTAAAGATTTCTCTCTGCAGCTAGTAGTCTCTTTGAAGCCAGAGTGTAAATGGGGCCTCGTCCACCAATAGTTGTCGCTCCTTTGTTTTGAAGGGAGGAGGGATTGAAGAATTGGGAAGTCAATTGGATGCCTCGGTGAGACAAAGTGTGAAGACTGCTGTGATTTTCCTGCCCATCTTTTTGAGCTGTGCCATGTTGTCATGAGTCAAACCCACTACCTCCCCTAACCCCCCCCCACACACACACACACACTTCCACATCACCTTGAACATCTCTTGGATGCTCAACTCCAAAATGATCAACCCTGAAAAGTTTTTGAAACAGTCCCAGCAAGCATTTGACAGATGGTGATCTTGTATCACCCATGTTTGAAGTGAACCCAAGGAAGTACAAACATTTGCCAATTTGATAATATAGCACAGTAAAAGAAACACATTAGAATGTTTTTTTGATATTTAGGTCTTGAGTTCACAAAACAGTGAAAGACAATACAGTCTTGGGTTTTCAGTGCTGGCACAAGGTGTCATATCTATAGTCATTCAATGTCAAAATGTTTGCTGGACAGATGTACAGGCTGACTTGAGTGTGACTCTGACACTTTTCTCTCACAAGTCTAAATGGTTATGAGTTGCATGTCATGATTCTGAAGTTTCCAGAAAGCTCTGCCTTTCCAAAAGTTGGCTTTCCCACCACCCAATGCATGAACACTGCTCCTCTCCTGCACATAGTTCAAGTTATACAAGTATGTATCTTGGAGGCCTTATGTAAGAGCAGAATTCAATCTGCATCAAGTGATGTTTGACCCTCATAAAACACAGGCCTGACATTGGGTTAAGTTGTCATGACCATCTTATTATCACATTTTTGCCTAAGTTACACCTCCAGTAGGCACAGAACAACATTGGCTTCTCATTGGAGACTCTAGCCACTCAACAAATTTAATTTCAATATTCACTTTCCTTTTTACTCCACCAACTACCTTTGATTAATTTGTGTTTATTTGCCTTCATGTTGGACAGGTAGCATACACTCAGCTTGTCTGAGCTTGTTTGCTGGAAACAGCTGCCAGTGGTGGTTTTATAAGGCATCATTAATAAGAACCATGAGGCCAGAGAACCAAAACAATGAGCTAAAATCTGATTTAAAGTTAATACTAAAAACCAGTCTTAATGCAGGTTTACTGTTATTAAATCTCAATGGGTAGATGCAGCATTGATAAATGTGTCAGAGTAAGTAAGTGTTAGTCTTTCTCCTTATTTACCTCTTGTCTTATTTGAGCTTTAAAACAGTGGTACTGTGGCTCTGCCCACTGACGTTTAACTGATCTACATTTTTGCCTCTAAGAAATATTTGTAAAACTACCTCCTCTCCTCCTATAAATCAAGTGTGATATTTGAGACCAATGTGGGTCGTAGCCAACTGTAGCATCCCTGTACGCTACTCACATTAAGATATTACGTGGCGTTTCCCTTCTGTTCCATGGCTCCTCACATGGCTTTTTCACTTGCTGTCTGTTTATGTTTGTCTATGGTTTTTGCAGGCATGGAGAAGACATGATAGTGACTCCATTTGCACAGGTTAGTAGCATTGTGTATTGCTGGTTCTGTAAGACCATTGGCTGCATTGATTTGGTGACAGGTGGAAACTGACAGCCTGTACAACAGGAGTTGAAAATGTGGTATTGCGCTGGGGCCAGTTTTTCCAACACAGTTTTACAAATGTGGTAGAAACACTGCACCATAATACCAGTTTTTTAAATATTTTTGTTCATGTTTATGCTCATACTCATTTGTAAATTAAAATGATTTATAAAATGTGGGGTATAGGTGTGCAAGCTTTGCACCACATGGAAGATATTGATTATTCATGTGGTAATATTAGGCCATTTTCACTAGGATTTACAGTATGTGGACTTTATTAATATTGTAATATCCTGGGCCTTAAACAGCTATAGGCACTGCTCTGACAAACTGACAAAACCCTCAACAATTTCCTTTAAGGCACTAGTTTGATTTTATATATAAAATGTAATCTCCAAAGCTTTAATGTTGAGGCACATTTGTTTCAGGTAATGTTAAGTGCTGTTCTCCACTGTGCTGCATTTGGCCTGTAGCAGTGGGTTTAAGTGTATTGGCTTTCAGCATCGAGCACTTGTTGTTTCCAGGGACAGATTACATTCCAATGTACAGTGTTTCCATTTAAATTAATGCTGACAGTCCAGACAATCCACATGGCTCCTCACTGGCCCTACTCACTGGTTTGAGAAATAAAGTGATGGTTCATTTTTCACAGGAAACACCCACACACATTCTCTTTGTACTGAACAGCTTGTTTGAGTGTTTGTGTGTGCGTGTGTGAGTGTTCTTCAACGTTGGCCCATTAACACAATCTGTGCACATGTTAGATTTCCAAACTAATATCTAAAATTTACTTTTGGCCCACCTGCCGTTGGATTTTAAACTAATTTACCTGACTTATTATGAAAAATACTGCACAAATTGATGCTACTTATGTCTTCAATGCCATATTACAAGAAAGCATCAAAGTGTAGTTTCAAAGCTTGAGATCAGGCAAAGACCAAAAATTGTGGTAAGACATTTAGATATCATTGCATCAAAAGTACAGAACAGCTTTGACCCACACTGAGGTATGTGCAAAAGACACATTTGAGGTGCATTTGTGTGTAACTGTTGTAAAACAATCTAGTCAACTGAGGGATTTTGAAACTCAGGAGCTTTAACATGCCTGCTCCCTCTCAAATAGCAATAGAAGTCACTTTGACTAACAGCCATTAATGCATTAAAGCCATTCAGCAACTACATGACAAGCCTACAAAATGTAAAGTTTGTGGTTTATACCTTACATTAACATTTAGGATTCAAATTTTCTTGTTGAAGTCCAAACATTAGGTGACTTGTTATATAGACTGTATGTCATAATGTTACTGCTTATGATGGTAAACATTTGTTTATTTGGGAAGTGCAAAAGACTTTTTTGGCTAAAAATGCTGTCTCAGGTGTCTCCATCCAGAACTCTTTAATGCTCACTTTTCTCTTGTTCTCTTTATAGGTTCTTGCCAGTCTGCGAACAGTAAGAAGTAACTTTGCTGCTCTGACACATCTGCAAGATCGTGTGGGAAACAAGTAAGAACAAGAAAACAGACTGGGTGATTAACTGCTTGTTTTCTTCTCATTCTGCTAACACCTCATCTGTTCCTTGTTCTAGACGGCCGGCAACAAGCAACCAGCCATCCATGTGTAAGCCATGTCTCACAGGTATGTTATAGTCTTTTTATGAAAATACTGTAATAATGCACTGTGTAAGTTAAAGTGTTATTTAAAACAACCATTACTAAACATGACAGACGTGTGAAAGAGTTAATGCATCAAATCAACAGCATAAACATACAAACATGTTGTGAATCAGTTTTGAACTAGGACAGCTTCAACACGACGAGCTGATCAACATTACAGCTATACACAAGAGCAATACCACACCTCTGAGTCGCTTGACAAAATTTCACATGTGGGTGTTTTCAGAGAAGTCCAACAACTGACCTGTAACATGTGTTTGTGTGGCCTCTGACCTTTCAGAGGAGCCCTACCAAAAGCTGGCGGTGGAAACACTGGAAGAGCTGGACTGGTGTCTGGACCAGCTGGAGACACTGCAGACCAGACACTCTGTCAGCGAGATGGCATCCAACAAGGTGAGGTGACATTTGATTCAACTTCATACAGACCCTCGATGATACAAATCTATTTCTACATGTGTTGTAAGTGTATCACAGTTAGGTGGTTGAAACCCATTGACATCGTTAGGCCTAACTAAAGCTACCCTAACATGTTCCTAAGCCCCCCCAAATAATAATGAGAAAATTAATAATTAGATTTAATGAAACCTTGAACAGATGCACCAAGGCACTAAGAAGTTGAGTCCTTTAGTGGCCCCTATTAATGTGCAATACGTTAATATTTACGTGCGAAAGTTGACATTTCTCCTCCCTTCTTCTCATCAGACACCCGCATGCATATATAGTTATTGTTTTTTTTATATAGCTAGGTAAATGTCAAGGCAGCTGAAAATAGCAGTGTGAAAATCTGACATGTTAAAATATGAGCTTAGGAATGTTGCTTTAGTCTTGACAAAAATAATTTATTTTAGCTTTCGAATATAAATCACAAGCAGGTCACATCTTCAGAATCTGATTCTGTAGCTACAAACCATGTGTGCCGGGCAGCTCTGAAGTCCTATTACCTTTTTCCTGTTTATATTTGATAGAAAACATTATTAAAGCATTCATAGTGTGTATATTTGTGTTGTCTACACTGAAGTCTGTTTCTGATTTTATTTTATTTTTATTATTGTGATTTTGTATTTTTGTATGAGTAAGCACATCGTGAGCAATGTACAATCCAGAGTTAAATTCCTCGTATGTGTACACATACCTGGCAATAAAAGCTGATTCTGGTTCTGATTCTGATTAGTCTGAGTCGCACATGAGGGGTAAAAAATCAGATGTTATGACACATGCAGCTGCAGTGTGAACATGACCAAAAACATTCGGCTTCATGAATGGCGTCTCCCTCCACTGAAAGAGTTAATCAGCATCTCCTCACCTCCCTCCTTCGTGCTCCACCGTCTGGTGGCTACACTCAGACCTCTTCAATCTCCCAGTCAGCCAATGAGATCCCTGTGCTCCACCCAGCCCCTGAAGCCAGATGAATCTGATTGGACAGAGGAGAGGGAACTGCGTGCAGGGAAGGGGAGGGGGGTTCCTCACAGCCTCTCTCTCTTCCTCTCTACCTTTTTATTTCTCATTGACAGTGTGTGACAGTGGTTGGATGAGCGACTGCAGTCACACCCTTTTTCCCCCCGATGGTAGACCACATCCCCAGCCTCCTCCACCTCTCCCCACCCCACCCTTCCCCTCCGGACCCCCACCCCCACCCCCACCCCCACCTCCAGGACAGCACATGGGACTGTGGGAACTTTTATTTTTAAATGGACTTCTTTTCACATTCAGACCTGCCCCTGCTGAGCGTGGAGTGGAACTGAGTGAGCAGATTACAGCCCGTCACTAAGCAAGCAAACTTGTCTGCTTGTCGTTCTGGAATTTAGCTACCTCTAACATGAACATGCGTGGGTTGACATGCCTGTGTCGGCTCTCTGCATTGGTCTGTGCTGGAGACTCAGACAGGTGAGCGACGGGGAGCGCTGCTGGCTTGCCTTGTTTACATTAGGATGTATCGATCAGCAGTGCAGGCTTTGCAGGGGGCTGAGTGAGCCTGCCTGTTGGATTTGACTCAGGACTGGATCTACAGACGGGCTGAATGTTGTGATTGTGTGTGCCTCAATGCATGTATGTGGTTGCGAGTGTGTATGAGAAACAGAAAGAAAGGGAACAAAGGCCAAAGATATGTATGTGAGTGGGAGCAGCTGTCAGAATTTTGTAAAGTGAAACAGATTCCTAAGACCTGTAGTGTGGTTTACAGTAGCAGGAAAATGTTGCATGTAATTTGTAAAGATATATGTGTGATTTGTTTGTGCTTGTGAGAGATGGTGTGCAGAAAACCTGAGAAAAGCATGATAGAGGGAGCAGTTGTGTTGAAAAGCTACAGGAGAAGTAAACCAGATGATAAACAGACACATGTTGATTAAAGCTACAGGATTATGTTTCATGTTAGGATGGATGTTTTGTGTGTGCCCATATGTGTGTCACATAGTAGCTGTGTAACCACTGCAGCATCACTCTCTCACCCAGATTCCCTCCCTCCTCCCTAACCCACCACATGCCAGAGCTGTTACATAATCAGTGTGGAAGCTACCGCTGTGATAAAACACTTTGTTTTTAAAAACTTTTTGGCATGAATATATCACTAGAGGTTTTCACCAGCAGGGCAGATTTCTCCCTGGTGTCTGCATACAGACAACAGTGATATATTACAGCTTTTCTTCTTGTATTTTGAAAGCATAATAACATATTAAAAGAATTATGTATTTCAAGAGGGGTAAACATGGACTGGAGGCTATATAGACAGAAATAAATGTGCTAAAATTGCACCTGCTCTGTGAGCATCAGTCTACATTTGCTGCAAAACCGGAGTTCCCCTGTTGTTTAACTTTTAAACCAGAGAAGAGAATGAAGTATCTTGTGTTTTTATAAAGTTATGCCAACTTTAATTTAATCAACCAACCCAGTAACATGAATGTTAATATACTCCTTAATAGTTTTAACTAAGTGAAGTCACGAGCATCCTGACCGACTTGATCTACATTTCTAGGCAGAGCATTTTTAACAATGTACAGCGAAACACATTTTTACTATGGTTTCAACCTACACTATGTCCGTACTTCCATCCATTTCATTGTGCTTTCATTTTATTTTTTTAAGCTATCTGATCATCTATCTCTGCACCATTGTTCCATATTCTTAAAAAATGCATATTTCGATTATTAAAAGTGATTTTCAACAACAAAACAACAAAAACAAAAGTAATCAATGCAACACAGAAAATCGATGGTTAAAGCAAAGTGATGATTAAATGCGAATCACAATTTACATACATTGTCTGTAGAAGTAAGTTTTAGTAGCTGATTTCCACCAGCTGAAGGCAGATGGGAGGAAGGGGGATAGGAAGAATACAGGAATTTTGGCAAATGTGGTCTTAGTTTGAACGCAATGCTTCCACCATGGTGTCATGTGTTTAAAAAGGTGTAACAACCAAGTTTACGGCTATATTGATGTTTAAACATGCTACTCATGCACCCTTACTATGTACACATTTAACATCTGTGTCTAACGGGACCAACCATATGTTTTATTTATGGTTTTGTTGTGTCTACACAGTTTAAGAGGATGCTGAACCGAGAGCTGACACAGCTATCAGAAACAAGCCGCTCAGGGAATCAGGTGTCAGAGTTCATCGCCAACACCTTCCTAGGTGAGTTTTATTGCCTGATGTAATAAAATATGGACACCCATTTTGTTGAAGAGAGAGCTGGTGCACACTGAATGCTTCAGTCTTAAAATAAACACTAATTTAAACCAGGGTTTCATGGAAACATGCATCAGTTGCCAGTTTATTACGTCCACTCAGCTAAAACTGAGGCAGGCTAGTACACCAGCCCTGCAAAGAATTTTACATTCATAAAAGTTATAATGTTCAGTTTTTGTTGCGTTGTTTTAGAGACATGTTGATTTAACTTTCTGGTCATTTTGGAGGCTGTAGATTTTTTTATTTATATAATAAATATAAATAATTATAATAATATAAATAATTATTTCATATTTTAATATTGATATAAATGGGGTGGATGCCAAAACATCATCTTCTGTAAATAACATTTTGTACTATCCCAGACATGCCAGTGAGGTGTCTGTGGTGTTGCCCAGCTCTTCTAACATCAAGAAATGCATTTGCATAATTGCATCCTCTAGCTTTATTGACTGTTCTGCTGTCACCTGTATTATATGAGCATTACACCAAACTGCTGTTCAGCATATGTGAATATTAGCATAAGAAAAGGAGGTCTTTAAGAATGAGGAATAGTTTTCTTCTGTTTTATTGGAGCAAATAAGAGAGCAGTTTTTTTGCAGAGAAGTATTTGAAAAGGGCAGGAAAGAGGAGAAAACAAGATTTTTTTTTTTTAAATAAAGACAAAATGAGGAGAGAAGAATTTTCAAAAAGGATGAGATGGGAGAGGAAAGTGAAACGAAGTAAAGAAATAAGAAATGTGGATATTGAAGAGGGGGTAAAAGATGTAAAATGCAAGATTTCTTTTAAAAATTAAGGAGGAAAGAGTTCATTTTTGAAGGAAATTAAGTGAAACAGGAGGATTTATAAAGAAACGGGGAGAGGAGAATATCAGTCTTTTAAAGAGCAAGGAACGAGAGAAGGAGGGAGGAATATTTAAGGGAAGGAAGATTTTATTTTAACTGAAAATATGAAGACAGCATGTTTCTAAAGGAGAGGAAAGAGGAGAGGACTGCTTGTGAATAGGGACCGATGGAGAAGGTGAGGACTTTTCCTTCTGTGAAAGAGAAGGAGGCGCGGCGACAGACAGCATTCCCGGACACATTGTGTGGCGTTGTCGTAGCAACAGGGTGCAATATTATTAGACGGCGTGTTGC
This sequence comes from Micropterus dolomieu, assembly GCF_021292245.1. Lineage (NCBI taxonomy): Eukaryota > Metazoa > Chordata > Actinopteri > Centrarchiformes > Centrarchidae > Micropterus > Micropterus dolomieu. The sequence continues at coordinate 10,783,333 of NC_060154.1, forward strand.
ATCAATAGGAGGGGGCTCAGTCTTCAGCAGCCCTACCGGCAGGATGGAGGTCTGGCCAAACGAGGATGGAGCTGTCAATCGGACGCCGTTTTGATGTGAGTGCCTCGGCATCAAGCCCGGCCGCATTTGGAAATGAACACCATGGTTTTGGGTGTGAGGAAGAGGAGGCACTGTGAGAGAGGTGAGAGAGGCCAGACAGTGCCTCATGTGATGCTGCCACTCAGGTCGCTCTGCACCCTTATGGTGCCGTGCGCTTATATCTGGGTTCAGATCTGGATATTGTTCAAGCAATCACTCCTGCGGTGCTAATAAAAAGATGTGGATGAAAAAAATACTAAGGATGATATGTGGACGTGAAGTAAAGCAGGCTGTCAGAGCGTGTGATGTCAAACCGGGATGTGTACAAATACGTATGAGTCATTTCCAACACTATTGTGTCTGCTGTGACAGCACCTTTGTGTCAACAAATCATATGGAGATTATGTTGATATTGTTGGTGGAAACCTTGTTTTGATGCTCTCCATGTTTTTGCTTAAAGGATTACAAGCTCCACTGTGGGTTAAAAAAAATCTCCAACCTGTAGACATGATGAAGCTCTTACAAAAACACACATTTGGAAAAACATGAGCGGTGCTTCGTCATCAAGACAATGCTGAGCTTCCGAGAATCTGACAGGTTTTACCTATCATCCTTAGCTTTCTGCTACTGGTAGTCTGTACCTACTGCCATAGAGTCTGTTCATATACATTAATGTACACCTTGTTGTGCTCTGACAATATGGCTAGATACTGCAGTTGTACTTAATCATGCCTGTATACATTAGTTTGTCAGTGACCTTCCAGCCATGGTCTACATACAGTATAAACTGTATACATAAATAACATTTGGCTTAAATGTAAATATACTTATTGTTCTGTTTTTATGTTGCAATTAGATTTTATATACTTCCGATGCTCCCTCAAAAACTGAAATTTTCTCCAATTTATTTTTTGTAAATTAGTTTTTTATATTGATTGTGATCTACAGGAGCAATGCAATGTCTAATGGTTCACAAGGTCAATTACACAGATTCTGTCTGTGTTATAAGAAGCACAAATGCTTGTGTTAGCATATTGAAAATGATTTAAAATGAATTTATCTACATGTGTATTTTTTTAATATTAAGGTAAATGCATGTCTCATAGACAAGATCTATATGTGACACCATCTTTACCTGTGAATAGATCTCCTTATAGCCAGAGTGTCTTACCTGAGCTGAAAAGGGATGTACAAATACACTGGTTTCAGATCCGCTGACCGCTTTATGACTTTATTCATACTGGCCTCCTTAATGTGTCAGTGCTTTGGAGAAGCCGGGTTTCATGTTATTACACAATTCATGTGATCAATGTACAGTGATGCACATGTGTTTACAGGCTGCATGTTTAAATACATGAAATTTGCTAGTACTAGTTAAAAGCACGGTAAAGTATTAGTTATAGTATAATATTGTTGAGGTATAGTCGTAGTTCTAGTAGTTCAGAAGTGGTAACAGCAGTAACACCACTTAAAATTGTACTAGTAGCTACTGTAGCAGCAGCAGCAGTAATAGTAGTAGAATTTGTATTAGCTGGAGCATTCACTTGTTATGAAATTTGCAGTGTTATCGTAAGCGGGACTTGGAACAGAGGTAGTAATTTTGCTTGCATAAAGCTACATGTAAATGTTGACAGTATAAAAGTAGAAGTTGTAGCAGCAGTAGTGATAATATAAGTAGTGGTAGTAGTAGTTGATAGTAGAAGAGTTGTAGTACCAGTAGTAGCATCTGTGATAGCTGCAGGCTATAGTTAGTAGAGGTATGTCTGTGAAGGTTCTCAGTCATCCAGGTCATAGTTATCCAATGAAGGTTGAGGTCAAGGGCAGCTGGATTAGTAGAAGTACTAATAGTAACATTAGTAATTGTACTAATAGTAGGATTATACACATTAAAAAAGAATATTACAGCAATCAGGTATCATGCATTTTGCTGCTGTCATGATATAGTTTAATCTACATCTAAAGATTGCACATTTCCAACATAACCCTCCCATTGCAGAAGACACATACTCATGGGTCAGGACTAGGGATGGGGATCGAGATCCGGTTACAAAAGGACCCGGTTACAAAATTTCTCAAAACCCGACAATAAATAAGGTTCGAGCTTATCAATACTGCTATCGAGACTTGCGGGTCCTATGATGTAACGTTATGTCTCGAGCGTCAAATGTGATTTAATTTGAAACGCAGTGGATAAGAAAATCGTCAGGCTGCAGTCTCTGCCTGCTCTCTGTCGGCTCCTACACACGCGCACGCGCACACACACACAAACACACACACACACACAGCGGCAGCAGCAGAGCGAGAGGCTGCGCCGTCGCGGTGGAATAACGTTAGGGTGAGGGTTAAGTTAGCTCCAAATTACTGTAACATTAGTGGATGACAGCTACACTCGTTACTGTAAGTACATGCAATAAAACCTTCGCAAGTAAAAAGACTATACTGGTTCGGTAAAGGACAGTACTTTATCAATACACCTGTCTGTAAGGTAACGTTAAACATGTAGAAATGGTTAATTAAATCATCTCTGTCCTCAGTATCTCATCCTGTGTGTTTTTATACAAGCACAGCTAACGCTAGCTTGGCATTAGCCAAATGTTAAAAACAAGCTAAATAGAAAGCTGTCTGTCTGGAGCATAGACTGGTCTGTAGTCTTAAAAACTCAGCTGCTGGCTGAGACAAACCAGGCGCTCCTCCTCCTACCTGGTAACTTACCTGCAGCCAGCGAGAGAGGAGGAGGGACTGATACAGACTGATGTTATTCTCTCTAAACGTCACTCACTACTTGTGATGTCAGATAAAGTTATTGAGTTACTTTGCTGTTGTCTAGAAACAACATTTAACTGTATTTAAAATATTAAATTAAAAACAACCAGGCAGTTAATATGTACACTTCAATATATGTTTATTTATCACAAGTGATATGTCATCTCAATATATGTTATGTTATGGCACATTGAATATTTTCCTCATACCCTGCAGGCCTACCTCATGCCCGTTAGGTCTGGTCTTACCAAATAACCATCACTAAATAATAGTAAGGTATTGATAGTGGTATCGATAAAGAATCGGATCATTAAGCAGTCTCAATAAGGGTATCAATATCAATAAAAATTAACAATCCCCATCCCTAGTCAGGACAGGTCCTTTTTAAAGACAGTTATGGTTAGCATTAAGGAAAAGAAATTGAAGTCCTTTCTGACAAAATATGAGACTCAAACTTTAAAATATTTGTCCATTGAAGCTGCAGAACTTTGATGTGAGGCATCATTTCAGTCAGTGTCTTTCTCCCCCCCCCCCCTTTTAGTACCCTCCCAGCCACTGGCTCTAGTCTAATTCTCTTAGTCTAAGTTTGACTAATAACTAAAAGACACATCATATGGTTTATGTCAACTCGGGTAGGGTTACAGGATGGAATACACTATTGCTAAGCCTAGATAAAAATAATTGAGATCATATTTCCGCAGCACATGTGCATGAAAACCTGCACACATCTTCTACACGAGTTCCATGTTGTTCAATTTAAGAGATAGTCATACATTTAAACACCAGTAGCTCTATAAGAACTCTAAAGTAGCTGAATTTGTTGTAGAGTAATAGGACCTGTATGGATACCAGCTTAATCTTTTATTTATTTTTATTTATTTATTTATTTGACAGGGACAATGCAAACAAACGTAGTGTCAAAACAAAGCTTGTCACTGAAGTGCTGCATATAAAGTTTGTAGCTAATGCTAATTTTCAACTCCTGTCCCTGGTTGCGCTTTTATACACAATAGAATTTACATACTTCACTATTTCAATTTAAAAAAATAATATAAACATGATATATAAACATGCATATCATATACAACTCTTACCTACTTACAATAATTAAAAATGAAGTAAACATTTTAAAGTCAGGTACAGTCTTGATGTCAGATGGTAATGAGTTACAGAGTTTAGAGCTCTTCACAGAGAAGGTTGTCTGTCCAAAGCTGGTCCTGCAGTATGGTATTTTACAGTCATGATATGTGGAGCTCCTAGTGACTCGAATGCTGTTTTGTCTCTCAACAAATGAACTTAGTGGCTCAGGTGCTAAATGATTTAATGCACTTGTGAATCAATTTAAGGAAGCAAAGACTGCTAAAGCTATCAAAATTCATTAAATTATATTTCTTAAGGATGGTACAGTGATGATGGCGTATTGGTTTTTTATCCATAATTTTTATTGCTCGGTTGTATAGAGAGCCTATGCATTTGGTTGCAGTGGGAGCGGCTTGTGCCCATGCTGTCATGCAGTATGATATATGAGAAAAAATCATAGTATGCATGTACAGCAGGGCTGCCTGGTTTGGTATGTAGCTTCTGATTAGTTTGAAACAGTTGAGATTACTTTGTATTGTTTTTGAGATTTTCTTTATATGCTTGTCAAATTTAAGTTGAGGATCTAAAACTAATCCTAGATACTTAAATTCTGTAACTGGATGAATTTCTTTATTTTGTAAATTAATATTAAATCTTTCTTTTAAATCAAGTTTTTTAATGGAAAAGCACATGGAGACTGTTTTTGAGAGATTTAGAACTAACTGATTTTGAATGAGCCACTGTTGGATGTCATACTGGTGGACATACTGGATGATTATTCCAGCTGCAGCCTGCTCAGGTGACTTGGTGGGTGCATAAAGAATTGCATCATCCGCATAGAGCTGACAACTGACACCTGAGCAGTGCAGAGGTAAGTCATTTATAAAGAGACTAAACAGCAAAGGGCCAAGTGTAGAGCCTTGCGGAATGCCCATTTTTATGTTTGAGAGTGCAGATATGTCTTGATCAACTTTAACACACTTTGCTCTAGACTGGAGATAAGATATAAACCACAACACTGCCTCATCTGAGAAATTAAAATTTAACATTTTAGATAAAAGCAAACTGTGGTTGACCGTATCGAATGCCTTTTTAAGGTTGATAAATACAGGTCCCACCACATTGCCCTTGTCCAGGGACTTTTTGACATTTTGAATTAAACAGCAGTTTGCTATTTCAGTTGAATAACCTGGTCTAAACCCAAACTGGTGTGGATGGAGGAGCTGTCTGGCTTCTAAGTGGTCAATCAGTTGCGCTGCTACAACCTTTTCAATTATTTTAGATAAAACTGGTAAAATCGATATAGGGCCATAGTTGTTCACTGAGTCTTGGCTACCACTTTTGAACACAGGGATGATTATTCCTTTTTTCCATGCACTGGGAAATGTACTGGTTCTTATGGAAAGATTAACAAGATGGGTCAATGGTTTGACAAGAACATCATTATACTTGTAAGAAAACAGCTATTCATCCTAAAAATTGAAAGTTTATTGATTATTTCTGCAAATTTTGTATCTGGCACCTCTTTAATATAAAAGGAATCTGTTGAGGTGACTCTCAATGAATGATTGAGAGAATCGACTGGCTGGAAAGCTTTTGATAATTCTTCAACTGATTGTACAAAATATGAATTCAATTCATCAGTCATAGTGGCACTATATTATTGCCATTGATGTTAAGTTCTATAATCTTTTTGTGTTTATTTGATTTGTTAGTCAGATTGTTTAAATGCTTCCAAAGTGAATTATTGTTGCCTTTAGCACTGTCAATTAGTTGAGTGTAATATGTGGCTTTTGCTTTCCGCAGCTCAAATAAACCTTAAACTTCTGTAAATCAGGAGATCAGTATTAAGTTCAGATCTTAGAGATGTTTTCAAAGCTAAATCTCGCTTTTTCATGAGTTTTCGTATTTCATTATTTATCCAGGGCACCGTGGATTCTTTTTGTTTAGATTTTATTTGCTTTGTAAATTTTTCTATCAGACTTGTAATAGCTGTGGTCATGGAATTACAACACTCCTCTATATCATCTAGTGTCATAATTTGTTCCCAGTTTATGTTTTTAAGTTCCCTTTCAAATTGCACAATTTTACTTTTAGGAATAATGAATTGTGTTTTTCATGATCAGGTTTACCAAAGTACTACAGGCGCTTCTTTGTCAGTTTCCTAACAGTCAAAGTCATGTTGTGGTCCAAGAGTCCAGTAATCAAATTGTAAGTCCTTGTTATTCGTTCTGGTCTGTTAGTAAATGCCAAGTCAATGAGGGTCTTAGTCTGCCTTGTTATCCTTGTGGGTCCTTCAATCATTTGTCGATAGTTAAATTTTGTCATAAGTGCCTTGAGTTTGTGTTTACAGTTTTTGTCAGACCAGCTGATATTGTAGTCTCCATACCATATTGTCTCTCTATAAGAGTCCAGTTGTTTAACTATAACATTTAATTCATCATAAAACGTAATATTATGAGAAGGTGGATTATAGAGGACAACAATATTAAAATTCATAGTAGGCGATAGGGTTACATTTAGGGCTAGACATTCCAGGGAGGTGTTCAGTTCAATTAAGTGACATTTAAATTTGTCTTGGATGTATATTAATACTCCTCCCCCCTTGCCTTTATTTCTGTCCTTTCTCAAGCACTGATACCCAGCAATGTCAATCATATTAATTGGAATGTTACTGTGAAGCCACGATTCTGTTAAATGTAATGTAAATAAAGGTAATCCAAGTTTGAGTCCAGGAGAAGTGCAGAGACCTGATCACGTTTAGGGATAAAGCTGCGTATGTTTAACTGTCCGCCTAAAATTCCCGTTGGCTTGCACTTTACATCCCAAAGCACACGGGCATGATTGACAGTTTGAAAGAGTAGGTAATGCTTTTGTTTCTGTGCAGCGCGGCTATATGAGCCATCCGAGCGTGTGTGTAGCGTGTTGACTGTTTCCCCAGGTTACGCTCTGCTGTAGCTATAGCCGCTGCTCTGTCTCCCGACCGAAAGCGAAAGCCCTCGCCGCCCCCCACAACCGTAGTAGCCCCCGGTCCAGTCCTCGGATGGGGATCTGTCAGGCGGGGTAACACCGGTGTGATCGCGGTCTGATGTCCTCACATGGGGCTCTGATGCGCTCCGCTTCCCTGCATGACGCTGCTCCGGCAGCTCCTGGCACTGAGCCAACATTTCCTCCAGCTCCACTGTGTGATGCGCTGGTGTAGTCAGGGGCGGTATCACCTGCGCGGCTTCACCTGTGTCAGGCATTACCTCCACAGAGCTAACCTGGTGTTCAAGCGTGGGGCCTGGGTTCACATGTATGTCTCCAGCCAAAAGTATTAGCACCATTATTACTTTGGATGCACGCGCTCTGTCTTGACGTGATGTTGACCTAATAACGCTGTTTCTGTCGTTCTTGCACAGACTTTTAGATGGCCAAATAGAATGGAGAATGGCGTGTCCATGTCCAAAATAATAAAGTTTAGTGTGTTCACCATCGTTCAGACCAACCAGGTTGCCCTTATTATGCAGAGAAAAGTTGTAGGTCCAAGCACTCAATAACATTAAAAAACACTGTAAAATACAAAGGGCATGAGTGGAGCCCAACAACCCACTCCTGCACTCAGCAGCCATCTTGTTTCATCTGACACCATCCCACTGACGTAACAAACTTGGAGTAATCAAGTAGAATATCAAGTAAAGGCTGAATGTTTGAAACTACTTGAAGACAGACGTGTATATTTAACAGTATGTATCTATGTTTTGTGCACATGTTGCAGAGAAACAACATGACGTGGAGGTCCTGTCTACACCTCTTAAGGAGAAGGAGAAGAAGAAGAGGCCGATGTCACAGATCATTGGTGTGAAAAAGATCACACAGAGCCCTGGCTTAGCGCCCGCCTGCATTCCTCGCTTCGGAGTCATCACACCACAAGAGAGCCTGCTGGCCAAGGTGGGTCCACACACACTCGCACACAAACAGAAGCCCACGCACACACAAATGCACTGTGTCTTAATAGATATCCTGTTTTGCTTCTCTAGGAGATTGAGGACATTAATCGTTGGGGTCTGGATATATTCAAGATAGCAGAATTTTCCGGAAACCGCCCTCTGACGGTGATCATGTACTCCATCTTCCAGGTAGGAGGATCCCTCAGCTCGAAGACTGAGAATACATTTATTACATTTTAATGCTGCTAGGTGTATTGTTTCAACATCCACAAATCATTAAGACATCATTTGAAAAAATCCACCAAGCTGGATTAAGGAAGAATCTGCTGGTTGCAGGCAAATTAATGGCAGCTCCCCTAATCGTTTGAATCAACACCACAGAAGAGATGAACTGTAATTTGTGGTTGCTGTGACTCTGATTCTCTCCTCTCCCTCCTCAACCTGCAAGGAGCGAGACCTTCTGAAAACCTTTAAAATCCCAATGGACACCTTTGTCACCTTCATGCTGACCTTGGAGGACCACTACCATGCAGACGTAGCTTATCACAACAACATTCATGCAGCTGATGTGGTGCAGTCCACACACGTCCTCCTGTCCACCCCTGCTTTAGAGGTGAGCTGAGGAAGTTTTTGGAGTGATAATTTTGCAAATTTTAAGTTTCATAGACTTTGGGATGCAGATAGTAATCATGCATGCAACAGCTGTGGATCTCTTGCTCTACAGCAGACACCTGATCTCACAGTGTTCAAAACACTTCTTAGTGTTTCTTTTTGTTCAAAATATGTCATAGTTACAATATAATCAATGTATTTTTTCCCAGTCGGTGTTCACAGACCTGGAGGTCATGGCTGCCCTGTTTGCTAGTGCCATCCATGATGTCGACCACCCAGGAGTCACCAACCAGTTCCTAATAAACACCAGTAGGTTCCTCTCTGACTCTATACACAACTACAGGCGTCAGAACAAAAACCTCAACATTTTATACACCTGAGGAATTTTTATTTTGAAATAAATACATTAACAAACACAGATTACCTCAGTATATTTTAATTATATAAAAGCTGAAACATTTTAAAGATGTTAAAGTTAGAAATACATTAAAACACTGCAGACTACAGAAACAGAAAACATTCAGGAACTGAACTCAGGAACACATATTTAAGAACGGTTTAATTAGCTGCGTGCCTCAGTAATAAGGTGATAATAACACATTGAAACAATGCATGTGAGTCTCTTTTTTACTTAAGCTGCACTTGAGCTGGAGCTTAATTAGACATGGATACCATTACCACTCATTCAGAAATCCAAATTAACCAGAATTATCTTTGAGGCTGTTATATGGTTTTAACAATTTCAACCTACATCTCTGCAGGTTCAGAGCTAGCACTAATGTATAACGATGCCTCTGTGCTGGAGAATCACCACCTTGCCGTGGGCTTCAAACTGCTCCAAGAAGAAAACTGTGACATCTTCCAAAACCTCAGCAAGAAACAGAGAGACTCCCTCCGCAAGATGGTGATCGACATGGTAAGACTGCTGCCCTTCTTATATGACATATTGATATGTCAGTATGTTTTGTTCATGGTTCCGTACCGTTTGTGTACTGTTAAATCCTGCTTTATGTATCTGGACACAGCCTACTTTGAAAAGGGTGCAAAGTGGCAAAATATCATCATGCAGTTGATAGATGAGAAAACAAACAGTTTGAGATTCCTTTTTTCATCTTCAGCTGGATGGAACAAACAAAGGGGGGGAATCAAAGAGTGTTAAGAAAAAGGCAAAATACACAACAACAACAAAAAAAACCCAACAGAATAGGACAAAATTGGATTAGTGAGTACATACAAGGGCTTATCACATTATGAGTTTGGTAAGAACATGCCGAACAATCTTGATTTCTAAAAACAAAGTACTTATAAGTATTTTGTTTTGTTTTGTCTTGTAGCTTGCATTTGGTGTGTTTTAAATTATGTATGATTTAAAAACAAAAGATACTGAATAATCTCACACTAATAAAAGACTGCAAAGGGAGCACCGTGTCAGCTGAGGTTGTGGACAGTAGTTGTTGTTGTGGTTCAACTGTTGCGTCTGTGAAGATTCTCGGTCTTACACGTCATAGTTATACAAGGAAGGTTAAACTCAGAGGCAACTCTTCAACCAAGTCCAGTTGCCCTTGATTTTATCTTCCTTGGGTTTCACATGTGAGTTTTGGTCCAGAACCAAAATATTTCTAATTGAAATGGAAAACCTGAGGGCAGTGACCCTGTGCCAAACAACACCCAGAACCAGCACAGGTATAGCTCAGGACTGCTGCAGTAATGCTGAGAGACGATAGAATTCTCCACTCTTTGCAATAACTCCACACTACGCACTCCAATAACCAACCTACAGATCCAGTAGGCCATAGTAGTCTTGAAGAAGTATAGGAAACAAGAACACCACAGTACATGGATGGCTTTTACAGGTTTCATGGTAAGCATGAACATCTGTCCTTTCATTGAAACAGAGTGACTAAAGATGTGTTGAGTCTCTGTTGGTGCGGTTGTCCTCTTCATTAGGTGCTTGCCACAGATATGTCCAAACACATGAACTTCTTGGCGGACATGAAGACAATGGTGGAGACCAAGAAAGTGACCAGCCTGGGAGTTCTGCTGCTAGACAACTACTCTGACCGCATTCAGGTGAGAAGACACCATGCTAACACTGAATGTCAGAATACACATACTACATAAAGTACAAATAAGTACATGATGCTTTTGAAATACCATGCAGACAAAAAACATAAATATAGCTATTTATACTGTACAGTAATTATAAATGACACTGGCAGCAGCATGTTTCTACACAAACCTGTTCCTTCATACACAACAAACTGAACAGCTGTTTGTATGTTCAAACATGGAGTTAGTGTGAAAGTGCTGCTACCTGCTGGACAAACTGTGTTCATGGCACCTGTAAACAGCTGATCTAATCAGTACAGGGTTTATAAATATCCATCTATAAAATGAAAGGAATGCTAGTTAATTAATTCCTCAAGTTATTACCATTGCTTTTTCTGAGTAACTGTGAGGTTTTGAAAACAGGGCACATCTAAGAAAGAAAAACAGCCTGAAACGTGTCTCTAAAAGAAACCCATCACCTGCGTGTCTCCTTCAGGTTCTGCAGAACATGGTCCACTGTGCCGACCTAAGTAACCCAACCAAACCGCTGGAGCTTTACCGGCAGTGGACGGACCGCATCATGGTGGAGTTTTTCACCCAGGGAGACCGAGAGCGAGACAAGGGCATGGAGATCAGCCCCATGTGTGACAAACACAACGCCTCCATAGAGAAGAACCAGGTAACGCCCACTGACACACAGGGATGGAGGGGGAAATAGAGGTCCTCCAGGTTAACATCAAAGAGCATGTAAGCAAGGTTTTGGTAATTATCTTATTAAAAGTAAACCTCACTGTGTCCTTCTTTATTGTTAAGCGTCAACTAATTGTTTTATCTACGTTCGCGAATGTCTGTCCAATCACGTACACATCGAACAGCTACAAATAAGCACACATAATCATGATCATAAATGTATTGATTTGAAGTAATTGAAATGTTGTAACAAAACAATAATTTAAAATGTGCCAAAATTCTTTTATCTAACTAACTTGCTATTTTTGTCCAATACCATGTTGCTACTTAATGTATCAAGCATTTAATTACTTAACGTACATAGCTCACGTTTTGCAAATTAGGCAGATCATTACTTTGTAATAAATAAGGGAATACAGGTTCCGTATTTCCACAAAACACATGACTGAATGTTTCTAAACCACTTTCATAGGGGTTCGAAATCTGTCAATTAATTCAGTAGTTTAGTAATTTATTGCCAACTATTTTGATAATCCGTTAATCGTTTTGAGTCATCTTTTACAAAAAAATGTCAAAATTCACTGATTCCAGCTTCTTAAATGTGAATATTTTTGATTTCTGTACTGCTCTATGACTTCTCTTTGAGTTGTGGACAAAACAAGACATTTGAGGATGACACTGATCGACATTTTTCACCATTTTCTGGACCTAACAACTAAATGATTTAACAAGAAAATGATGATGATGAAAATACTTAATAATAAGAAAAAAACATTAGTTGAAGTCATGGTTATTATTATTTTTTCTTTTGCTAGGTGGGGTTTATTGACTACATTGTCCACCCTCTGTGGGAGACATGGGCGGACTTGGTGCACCCTGACGCCCAGGACATCTTGGACACGCTGGAGGACAACAGAGAATGGTACCAGAGCATGATCCCCCGGAGCCCGTCACCCACTAGCCCTGAGGAGCACCATGCTGAGGTGGGACCAGGAGGAGAAGCTGTGGGAGCAGGAGGGGCTGTCCCTTCGGGAGGAGGGGGAGGAGGAGGAGACAAGTTCCAGTTTGAACTCACTCTGGAGGAAGAAGAGGAAGATGAGGAAGAGGTGGACTCTGACCTGGAAAGCCCCCTAGAGGAGGAGTCCCAGTCGGGTGGGGAGCGGCACCAGGATTCCTCCTCCCCCTCTTTGTCCCCAGATCCCCGGAGCAGCAGCAGGTACCGTCCTCCCTCACCTCACCCATCTCGGACCCTGAATCTGGCTGCCATGTCGGTGCGGAGCCCTCTCCCCTACAGGACGCTGGCCTCCCCGGGACGGGAGGGCACCGTCAGGGACAGAGAATTGGGACCGGAGGGTGCCGACAGGGACAGAGAACTGAGCCAGGAGGGCGACGGGGTGGCCTGTCTGCGTATGGGCACGTAACAACCAGCACAACCTGCCCCGCCTTAAAGACATGAGAGCTGGATATGGTTAGACGGAGGCAGGGCAGGCCTTCACCAATAATGTCTGTAAAATCACTAAAGTCCCTTTACACTGGACGCACCCTCTCTGGAGAACAGAGGGATGCCCCCCCTCTGTTTTATTTTTTATTTTACCAAGAAGAATAGTTTTAGCCTCTCTTTGGGTGCCTGATTGGCCTTTTGTGTCCCGTCCTGCTTTGTTGTAGCTTCAGTTCGGAGCGTCCCAGACAAAGACTGCTGCATTTTAACTGGGAAGAAGAGTTGAGGCAAGGGGGCGATACTCTAACAAGAAGAACAAAAGGTAAAGGAAAATGTCTTCCTTCAAAATAACTGTTTGTGACATTGAGACGTGCAGCGATCCTCATCCACAGGATCGCTGTGGTTTGACAGGGTTTTGGAATTTATTTTGCACCATAGTTTTAATTTAGGAAATGAAATTACCGAGTCTGGTTGGAATAAGTGAGTATGATTTCTTTAAGAATGAAGTGAGAGATGAATCATTTTACCAAATACAGGATGTAGGTGAGTTGTGAGAAAACAGTGGACCTAAACCTCAGGGGATGAAGAGAAACATAAATCTAATGTAGCACAGATGTAGTGGGTAACCTTGACCTGAACCCTGACCCCAAACAGTCTTTTCCTGTTTGATTTACCTCCAAAACAGAGACAAGTGAGACTTTGTTTAACCTGTGCATCTCTACATGTAATTAAAACCCTTTAATAGAAGATCTGGCAACTGAAGCAATCCAATAATATATATTTAAACCAGCTTGTAGCACCGCAGAGCTTGAACACTGAAGAAGACTGTACCCTAGTCTCACCCGTTGAAAATACAAAAGACACCACCTGTATAATTAGTTTATTTTTTTACCTGAGATGATTTTGAATGGTGTTTAGGTTGTGATTTTTTGAACAGTTTGTTGTACATTTGCTAGTCTTGTCTGTGTTTATGTGCTTGAAAAGCATTGTTTATCAGGGTGCCTCCAGTCCGCAGTAGCACTTTACCGTCTCTGTCATTCAGCTCTACTATTCAGTCACACAAAGGGCTTCACCCACTGTAGGCCTACTGATCACACAAACAGATCACAGGACATCTGACTCAAGGAACCGGAAGGCAGGACCGGAAACTAATTTCAACAAATAACTTAAAAGGATTTGACAGAAATTCACAGATAAAATATGAATTATAAGACTCCCTCTATTTTGTGAGCTGCTTCAGTTACTGAGGTCCAGATAACCTTGCAGTATTTACAAAGTTTTTATTGTTAACCACTTTTAAAAAACAATGAGTTTGTGGGCACAAGCAAGATCTAGAAAATTATCTTTATCTGTCTTTTATTCTCCATTTTTTGTTAGAGAACTGATACTGTGAATGGGTAAAGTGGTCCTAGTTATGATTTGCTAAGCCTCACCTTCAAATTAATATGATGTGGTCAAAATATGTTAGCACAGAAGCTTTGAGCTGTACTGTTAGCTAATATTCTAGCTAACAGTTCATCTCAAAGCTTACGTTGAATACCACAGCTCTCTGATTCTGTTATGTTGGGCAAAAGCATGCTTTAACCTTTAAGGATGTGGTTGGTATATGTATTTACCTGATGGGATGTATTTGTCTCGTTATCAAATCCCATGAAAAGACCGAAACCGATAATGTGTTAGTTCCTTTCTCAATGCTCCCCGACTTCCCTACCCTGTCTGTGGCTCTCCGCCCCAAGAATATTTGTTCCTACCCAGGACATAAATCTTTTAAAAAATATATTTTTATTCTATTTTTTTTAAAAGGCTTTCTTTAAGGAGCTGGGCAGCGTACTTCTTAACAAACGAGACTCCAACAGAAGTAAATATTTGTTTAATTATTTACAGCAGCAGGAAAGTGGATAGTATATATGTGATTGATCCAAAATAAACAACAGTGGCTGTGTTCATTATGAAGGAGCACGTCTCCCTGTGCAACATTGATGTGTTTTTAGTAGTTTATGGATGATGACACAGAGGTATAAGCTGCTACACAAACATTTACTCATTAGGATCAGTTCATTGTGGGTTTTGGTCTTTTTTTCATGGGCTTTGTTGACAGTTAAAATACATTTCCACATTCATCCTTTAATTTAGACCTGTCATGATTTCCTCACCTACATTCAATTTATTTATGGCCAAAAACTGACAGGAGCGCAGATGCTTTTAGCAACACTGTTAAGCTGATGTCAAAGCAGTTTATTGGCTGGTTATTTCCTTTCTCAAACCTCAAGTGAATCTGAGCCTGATTGTTCCTTTCCTCAATTTTTGTTATTTTAAATATAGTGGGGGAGGGGGTTCCCATCAAATCAGGAAGAATCTTATTATTCCAAATAAATCACCTTGGTGTTACTTTCCCGCCCTGCCGACAGGTTCTGATGTAGAGATCACAAGAAGCACAGTTTCAAGTAGCCGACAGACATTAATCGCCTGTAGTTCAAACTGAACAGATTGTGCTCCATCAGGTTGTCAGTCTTATTTGGTAGATATAGTGCTTGACTGGGATAACTGTGTGCCATAAGTGTTGAAAACACACAAACACCTGCCAGCCTACGATGCTGTACATTTTTACACTAGAGATTTTAACCTGATGATTGTATCGAAGTCATTGACTTTATAGTGTTAGTTTTTATGAATGATACATGTTAACAGTATTTAAAGCAGACAATTTATTAGATTTTGTGCAGCTTACGGTTGGCCTGTTCAGCCCTTTCCTAATCAGATAGCTGAGACTTGAGAATGTGTGTAATTTCAGGAGTCTTTCTGTACCAAGTACGATTTCAGTCTAGAGCAGTGTTTGTCGCCGTCACTGAGGTAGAAAGACCAGGAAGCAAACAAGCACTACAACAACATACGATGCACTTCCTGGTCAGGCAGTAGTTGAAAACACTAGTCTAACAGTATTTCATTAACTCAGCTAGTAAGCTTTATTGGTCAGCCTTACATGTGATAGGGGTGTTTGGATCCTGTTGTTAAAGGACCATTATGCTGTTTTTTAACCTGCCGAGCATCAGAACATTGTTGGATCTACACACAGAATCAGGATAAGAAAACTTTTCATTTTCTAGTGACAGCAGCAATATACACATACTCTTAGTGTATTTGCTGTCATTTTAACAAAAGAAATTAATTGCTGTGAAAACAAATTATGAAATTTAGTAGATGACGTTCTTTTTTTTCTCCTCCACTATATTTAGCTTAAAGTGTCAAAACTCCACAATACAAATGCCATGTAAACCTAATCAGCTGCAGAGTAGTTAAATAAAATGTCTTGGTTATGCCCAGACTTTACCGCTAGCGCCATCAACAGGCCAAAGTTTATACTTGCACACAAATGGATCTAGGGGGCAGACTGTCTGCTTTCATGGCAAACGCTTTATATTTTCTGAGCCTCTTGGCCTTTATTTTAGCATCACCCCCAAATGATAAATCTTTTTTTTTTCCCCCCCCACTAAACTACTGGTAAAGCTCTCAAAACAGCGAAACCTTCATATTGTTTTGTGAATCTAACATTCACAGCAGTGATCCAGTCTGTAAACACTGTCTGGTAGCTGTCGGTAGCTCTCCTGCAGTACAGGAAGTGATGAGTTTTTACATTTACAGAGAAGCCCTGTGTAGTTTGCAAAAGCAGTGTGCAAACTACACAGGGCACAAAGTACAAATTGATCATTTTAAGCTTTTAGAAAATACCTCAATTTTGAAGCAAGGAAACACACCACTTCCCTCGTTCAGCATGGCATTTTCATTGATTACTGTGGAAGTGAAACTTAAATCGATTTCAGATGCCAACAGTTTTCAGTCAGCTGAATGAACAGGTGGTTACATCGGCATGTTAAAACTCAGTGCTGTGGCCCTTTACAGGAAGGCATCAGTGCCATAAAGTGTTAAATGTACTGATGAGCAGGAGATCCTGCTCTTGCTCCGTTGTTGTGTTGCGCTGATACTGCCACCGTTGATGTTCATGCAGTCTCGTTTTCCTCCGCCTGTGTCGTGCAAACTTCTATTAAAGATATTTATTCTTCAAAATGTGTCTGTCGAGACAAAGTACTGTAACTTAGGACATTTCATTTTTTTGTTCTGGAGCCTAAATCTTCAAGTATACTTTACAAGTATGTATACCATCTGCCACTCCAATGTTGTTAAAGAAGAGAACTATATTTTTGTTTCTCATTAAGCCAAAAGAGTCTCGGGAGTTCAGGGTGTTTTAATTGGAAAATGCCAATAAATTATATGGAAATTTATCAAACTGGCTGTTTGTTATTTGTTCATTAGAGTGACCCTTTAAAATCACAGGTTTTTCCCCCCCAAATAGAAAAGTCACTCAAGAGCTGTGTGTAACTATACGGATTTATTTCAATTTCATATCTGATCCCATCAGAGTACAAGAGGCACATAAAAATTCACTGATTTCACATCCACATTGTTAACTACTAAAAGCTAAATATGTTAGAATGGGTTTGATTTGGTACTTCATGCATGTTATTTGCCGTTTTCCTGCAGGTAGCACACAGTTTAAAGTTGCTCAGCAGATGCTTCTGCTCAGTTTGACCGGGGCTCCAGTGCAGGCTGGTGGCTTCACCCCCTGAAGACAGAGTCAGTCACAGAAATGTAATTCATAGGAGCAGAATCACTTCACAGATATAGATATTGCTGATTGAGACAAGACACGTCTGCATTTTAGTACTTACTACACAGTAAGGAACAAATGCAAACCTCTAAAAACCTTTTAAGTATTATGTTGAGTGCCTGTCATAATTTCCTCTCTGGTTTCTGTTGAACCATTACCTGCCCAGGTTCCAAACATGTATTTCTACCTGTACTGATACCTCAATAGTCCTCACCTTGTAGAGTTGGCAGACCAAATGGAAAAGGGACGACATCGCTTTGTCCTCATTCTCTTCTGTGTATTCCTAAATACAGTTTTAATCAGTTTCAGTTTTTATACAGAGCTACTTCAAACAAACTTCAATCTGCTGTTTAAATGTACAAACAATTCCACTGTAAAGAGAATAGAAACAGTCAGTGGAATTACTTAACATTTTGTTAAAAATCTTTACAAAGTTTCCTCTTACAATTAGTTCTACTCTTATGGAGTCAATGCAATTGGACAATGGTGGGATGTAACTAAGTACATTTATTCAAGTATTGTACATACCACTTTCAAGCTCACTACATGTCAGAGCGAAATATTGTACTTTACAAAAAAAAAAAAAAACTAGTCAATATTTGAAACAAAAATCGGCAACTATTATATAATGGTCTCTGAAATGTGAGGATTTACTGGGTTTTTTTTTTTAAAGTTAGGTTTGGGCAGTTTCTGAATTGGTACATGCCAATCAATTACGAATTATACAGCAGATTAATCCATAAATGAAAGAAATTACAAAAAAAACAAGTAAAGTAGTCGACCTACCTCAACCAACTACAGTAGTAAAATCATTTTACATTAATCCAGGAATAATAAAATCATGTAACAATCAGTCACAGGGGACACTTTTTGCATTAAGTACTTTTACTATTTTATGTACATTTTGCTGATTATACTACTTTTACTAATGCAGGACTTTCATTTGTAACAGTATATTTACAGTGTGGCATTAGTACTTGACTTAAGATGCGTCTTAAGTAGGACATTAAAAATTGTCATACTTGTAATTCTGCCTTTTTAGGCAAGCAGAAAACGTTTTATTACTTTATATCCATCTATCATAGCTTGTCTAGCGTGCAATCAGTGTTTTACCCCGTTGAAGGTGACCCAGGGGACGTGTGTGTGGACGGGGCTCAGAGCTCTGGTCATGACAGCGTTGGTGTGCATCAGCTGGTATCCCAGATCTCCTTTCACACAGGAGTCAACACTCGTCCAGGAGACAGACGGAGCGTACAGCTGGAGACACTGAGAAAGGACAGAGCATCAGCAACACGACACACCTTGTACGTCACAGCAAGTCTTTGGGGATTTTAGCTGTTTTTAAAGCTGGAAACACTGCAGGCTTTGTTCATTTTTTTAACGCTCTTGTATACCTCAGATGTTTGTGTTGATGCTTTAAGTTTTACACTGTCGTTGCAAAGAAACATTTCTGTATGAAAACCAATGCTGGTAGGGAGCAGCGCCGGAATGGGCACCGGAGCCGGGCAAGCGAGGGAGTGTAACGCACATTCAGCGCTACCGTTTACTGTAACCACCAATTAATAGCCACAATAAGCCCCTCCCTACCTTTGTGCGTTTTTACAGGAAACGTGTAAAGAAAATAGCACTCTGCTTTCCATTTAATGGAAACTTCAACACTACAAAATTGTAGATGTATCGCCAATTTAAATTTAATATTTTTTAAACACTTTTCTTTACCCATCTGACCGCCAGTGCTGCTCCCTTTATTGGACTGCATCTCAAAATCTCAATTAAGCTTGTGAGTAAAATGTCTTAAAAACCAGAAGTTAAATTCAGGTACAGCAGATACTCACAGGCTGGGCTGCGCTGAGAACATCTGCAGCAGACTCCATGCAGTAGACGATCTGAAATGCTGAGTGTCCCGTTAAATTGATGATACAGGCCTGAGGAACAGAAATCAAAAGTCATGTTTTTGTATTAAACATACATGACAGCAGCAGTACAGGTGATGAAATGTGCAAACCTCAATCATGTTTCCTCGGCATTCAGGTTCTCCATGCTGACAGATGAAGGAAGAGTTTGCTGATGGAAGCTCCTACAAGAGAAGGATATTTATATTTTTGTAATACTACAAAATTCCCATAACACACACTTGAAATCTTCTCTCCACTTTCAGAGACTCTCTGCATTAAAAGAGGAGGAGGATGATCAGTCTACCTTAGCATTCCCGTAGGGTACCAGAGTGACTGTCATGATGTCCTGCAGCATGGTCCAGGTGGGGAAGAACTGCTGGGTGATGAAGACTCTGCAGTCTGGACACAGACTCTCATAGTACAGAATGACAGATACTGGGGGAACAGCCCAGTTTGGTCTGGTAGCATTCACCTCCATACACTGCTTCTGAACCTACATGAGAAACGAATACAGAGCAAACTACTTAAATTTGTTTGGGGAGGGCTTGAATGTAATGGACATTCATTTGTTTGCAACAGTTCCACACTCAAGCTTTAAATGAGTACAAAAGTAATAGCAGCAAAACATTCTTAAAAGTACAAAAGGAAAAGTATTAATTATGCAGAATGGCTCATTTCAAAAGATTGTATGTTATCTTTTTGGATTATAATCACTGATACATTGATGTATACTATAGGGACAAAGTACTGGAACACCACATGCCTAAAACGTTTGGTAGGTGGTAATTACTTCAAACTTGTATAGCACTTGAGTAAATGTACATGCCACCACTGGTATTTACCCTGACAGTTTATTTGTTAATAATTTGTAAAATCATTATGTTAAACAACTAATCTTGACAATGAACAGGAGGGCATGATTTTTATCCAAATGCTGATGTAAGAAAGAGTGGAGCAAATCCCTTATTGTTTTTTTTAAAATGCAAGAATATAATAACAGCTACATTTTAAAAGACTGTTTTGATTCACTGAAGACAGCTTCTCTGCTTGCTTTTCTTGCTTTCATTTCATTGTAAATTGAGCTTTGTGGGTGTTAAACAGGCACCTCTGAAGACATCACTGTAGGTTCTGGTGTACACATTTTAGTGAAAATGTAAATCATGAGTTGCAGCATTACACCTAATCAAACAATGACAGCTTGGCTATATAGTCTGTAGCTCAATGTTCAAAGTTAAACCCACTGTACCATTTATTTTTCTGTCCTTCTCTCTTTATGCTGATTTAGTGTTTGTGTGATTTGACCCAAAGCTGCTCCCCTGGTCACATGAGGGACCACTGGTGTTCAATTTCTGAAGCATGACTTTCATTTAGAGCCAGATGGGGGAAACTTTAAACTCCACTGAACTCCATTTAGTTTGGGTGGGACAACAATGATCAAAGTATTTATTTTAAATTATCAGTGTTTCCTTCATACAGGTTATGAATTCTCACTAGAATAAAACCTAAAAGGCCTATGATATGGCCAAAAATAAAAGCAGGCCAATAAGGAGAAAAATAGAAAAATGTATCTCTTAGCGTGTGGCTGCCATTTCCTCTTTTGCGGCATAATAATCCTACAGCATGAAACACGTCTACCATATTGACATAATATTAAGCAATAAAAGGGTGAAAAACATCCCACTAAGAGATAATCTAGAAGTCATTTAACAAAAGATAAGCTTTCCATAGCTTGTATTGAATTTATTTTGCTTCTACATAAACACGTATCTACTAAGGAAATTAATACTTTGACTGTATTGTGGGCTTAATCAGCTTTGTTACGGGCCACTACCGACGTGAATATTGAAGCATTTTCTGCTGTGATCCCATATGTTAACTGACTAACATGAAAATATCACTGCACTGACCCGTAAATAGATACCAGTGTGTTTATTTTACTCACCTTGCACTCTATTGCTATCTCCAGGGACCGACACCACTGAGATGGAGGGTAACGGCAGGACGGTTTGGGGTGAGACTTCGCGGAGCTTCTCCGATCAGCACAGAGGAGTACAAACACAACCAACAGTCCTGACAGCTTCATGTTTCAATATCAGGAGAAAAACCCACAGTCACTGAGATGAGATGACTGAAGCTGCTCCTCCTAAAAGCCGCGTCATCAGCTGATTAACGCCAGGTGTGATTGACTGCGGCTGCATTCAGGGATCCTCGGAGACTCCTGCTTCTGGCTCCGTAAACAGGAGGAAACAATAATGAAATATCTGTCTGGATTAATTTGAGCAGTTTAATCGTAGAGGGAGTGGAGTTTTAGTATTAGTGATAAATATATGTGCGAAAAGGAAAAAAAAAAAACAAGATTAACAAATGTTATGGTGAGAAAGCCTGGGGTACCGGGTATTATGGCGATTGGCCTTTCTCTAGTGGTACCACTGGAGCAGTCCAGCATCACCCCTCATTTCTAATAAAAACCAAAGCATTATGGGAACTGTAGTTATAGAATGAGAACAAGAAAAAAAAAAGTTTTTTTCTTTGTTAAAATGATGTGCTCATTTTTTGAAAAGTAGAACAAAAGATACCCATTTATCTAAGAATATGGACAAAACCCAAGGAATATATTTCAGTTTATCATAAAAAATGATGAAAGCAACCATTTGTGAGAAAACCTTTGAGCAGCCAATAAGCTTTGGCTGTGACCAGTGAATATATGATGCGCCATCTGGAATTTTGTATTCAGAAAGGTACTTTAGTTCAGAAAATCGGGATTTTGTTCCTTTTGAAACTGTTTATGAGAGGCTCACCTGCCTGCGACTTATTGTCATTTTCAGTGTTTCCCTAACGTTTTAAACACGAAGATGTGTAATGATGCCTCGCTGGGAAATCCACCTGGAACTGCAACCTAACGTTAATTTAACGTTCCTCTGCCAGAGCTAGACTTGAAAATGTCTCTAAATAACTTGTTTTTCGGTGAAAACACTGGGACAGGAATGACATCTGAAGCCCGTTCGTCAGCGGCTGTATACTGTAGGGGATAACATTTGCTCGGTTGCAGATATATTAACTTTACCGCTAACAATGGCCGCTACCACGGGCCGATTAAAGGGTTTCCTCTGCGATGTTGGTGGACTCGTCAGGGCCGTGACAAGAAGCCGAGGAGCTTGCTAACCGAAATGGCGGGATTGAAGCTACAGTTAAAAGGCGAATGACACTGCATTTTCAACTGGCTATCTGCACAACTTCAAGTCCAGGGAGCACTTTTATATCCAGAAATAGCTGTTCTCAAGGTAAGACTCATCCTGACAACATGCTACTTATAATTTATCTTACTTTCATCTCTTCCACACTGTTCATACCCACATGGTTACACCTTTTGTATTCTGGTGCTCAGTGGTTAGTAGTCTGTAATTGCTTTTAGACAGTTTTTAGGGTTTATAAGATGCTGTGAGTGGAGCAGCAGCTGGTGCAGCCTTGAGGGGGGCTACTGGCTTTAACTGTAGAATGTTGTGGCTGTTTTTCTACGACTGCTCCTCTCTTTTCCACCTTTGTTTGCAAACCAATAAAGTTAAATCACAATCAGCAGCCACACAAGTCTCGCCAATGTCCACTTGAGATTGTTTGTTGACATTCAGTATATTGGAAATAGCAGCCAGAGTGCAGCGGTGTGTTTATGCTAAATACTGGATCCTAAGTTGTCTAAGTTTTGATCAGTCAGGAGGTTTATACACAGAGCTGAAGTCGGTCTCCTCCTCTCCAAAACACCTGAGATCTATATCGCCATTAAATTTATAGCTGGGAAATACCCAGCTGCAGCGGTGTGTTTACAGTGAACAGCTGATGGAGTTATGCTAAATACTGGGTCCGAAGTTGTTGTTGTTGTTTTAAGTTTTCATCTGCCAGGAAGTTTCTACATGGAGCCGAAGTCGGTCTCCTCCCAAAACAAGCGGAACAGCTGATTACAGCAGGTAATTAAAGCTCATTAAACATCCTGTTTTTCCAACTCAGGCAGACACAGACGTGAGTGCTGCAGCTGATCTACAGCTTTTGTTGGCTGCAAATGTTTTAATAACCTTCCAAACTGTTGCGATTTTATTTTTGTGTTGCTTTCTCTGTGCTGCAGTTATTTTAAGAACGTTATGGCTTTATCCAGTTTGTTTAGCTACTATTAAATGTATAACGAACTTTATCATGTGTCTCTTTATTATAGCTCCCACACAAAAAAGCTGCTTTAATGGTCAAGCAAAGCCTATAGTTTTTCATTATATTCCAGTCAAATCTGATGTTCATTTATAAATGTTGCTCATGGATAGTGGTTACAAATAATGATGCCTGTGCATTGCTTTGTATGGCTACAGCCTACGTCAGCGGGTTAATTTGCCTAATCTTTGCAGGTCTTTAGACCAGGGTGGAAACACACACAACAGTGGGCTGAAGGAACCTTTTTAGTTCCTTGAAAAGAGATCTGGGGACTTAAAAGTCCCGGGATGGTGAAAAGCGGCTTTAGTTGCAGTCCTACTGTGGAGTAAACTACAGGATTTTTATTTCTACCGAACACTATAAATCTATGGCGTAAATACACTTTCGACCCATTACATTATGCAGTTGATGTTTACGCCTAGGGTGTAAACCACGTTGTTTAATGGTACAAACAGTAAACACATGGTGTGGGTATGCAAGATCATCAAGCACGTCTTTGACTTATGACTGCAAAGAGAAATGCATTTAAGGTGGCCCATTTAACAGGCTACTGTATTTTTCCCTATAAAACACAAGCGCCACCTCATCTCCACTCAAAAAGTTCACTATCAAAGGAATCTCTGTTACCTCTCCAGTCATATCACATTTTATGGTAATATAGACCTACTTTAATTTGGTCTACCATAGCTGGAATCATACATTTGGCTATTGGATACTGTGTGCCTAACAATGTGCCTGCAAAATTCAAGTCATTATAATCATTTCACAACTGTTCGGTCAAACATAGATTGTTAAAGTAACACTAGTTTTTTATACGCTTTATACATTTTTAGCCTCCCTCTCTTTCTAGTCTACAGCTGAACACTTAAGGTTATGGCTGAAATTTAACAATTAATTAAGTCTTTGATTTTCTAATTATTTTGTAGTATTTCATCTTCACCTACATTTTAAATATATGGTATATAGACCTATGTCATCTAGCCTGTGCAGCTTCTCATACCAAGGGTGAGTTCAATGTGGTACCTGCCAGGGGAATAAGGTCTATTTGACACACGCTTTTACAAAATAATACAATTTTTGTTTAACCATGTAAGTCTCATTGAAGTTGAAAACTTCTTTTGCAATGGTGACTTAGAGTATAACTTCTAATATACTAAATCTGTGTGCTGTTAGATGCTTGTAAAGCCACAGTATGTGGTATCAGTACATGGTGTTTTCAGTCTTTGTGGTGTAGAATCTAGCAGTTTTGCTAGGCATATTATGTAAATAGTAAAAGGTGTTTGTGATGTATACTGGTTTATACTATCCCCTATATAATCCTGGTTAATCCAGGTCGGTATAGTTTGATCACCACCTCTAGTTAAGTAAAGTAGTTGAAATCCTCAGGTTATCAAATGAACTACTATAACAATTCATTAAACCGTAATCTCAAATTTATTTGGGGATCTGAAAGTGCATACCGGTACATTAACAATGATGTTCTGAAGTGGGTAAAGTCAGGTTTTACACCAACAAAAAACATTTGAAACCATCAATTTTCCTCAGATTTGACTCCTAAAAGAAACACAAGCTATTTCAAAAAAGCTGAATGGTATTGCATAATCAATACACTTACAATAAACACATTTACAATAACAGTATTTTCTCACAGCGTTAGGCTATTAACAAAGGGCAGCTAGATGTTTTAGATTACGAACAGCCACAATGGAGAGAAAAAAAAGTCACAGTTACAGAAACATAATTTTAACAAACCTGACTACATTGAATGCGATGCAGAGACAAGTATAGAGGTATTTGATCATATGCACAGCTCAAAGTGAAACAAAACCTTTTTTTAAATATCAAGTCACTGGATTTTAAACATTTTAAAATGTTCTTGCCATGATCTTCCCATCTAACTCGGAGTGAGATGGAAAACAGACTCCGAAAGTGTTGTGTTCTGTTTAACAAATGTTACGACTACATCCCATCGTGTTTATGGCATGGTAGACAGTAGACGGAGCTGGACAGCCGAGCACTGTGTGAATGCGTAATTTATTAACCAACCTTCCTCCTCTTAACCTTACCCAAACCTTTAATAAAGATAACCAATCCTATACTTACTTAACTTGATCTGTCTCCAACTTAATACCAAACCCACCTAGCCTATAGGCCTCACTCTACTGTACCTACATAACCAGTTCCTTCACTTAACCATATCTTATCTTGTACCTAAACATTTCTTTATAATAACCCATTCACAAAACTGAACAAATCTTGACCCAATTCTGTAAAAGACTCAAAATCGCATTCACTGCAAACTGTTTTAATTTAACAAATTATTCCTACAATATCCGTGCCGGGCAATTATAATATGATTACGGTTAGACAAGTAAAACGTTACATTTGGGGAAAGATTGTCATCATGGTTAAATATACAAAAAATCAACGATGGGTCTAAGACAGTTAGCAATCCCTGGTCCCCAATATCAAAACCATCCTGTCATATGCCAGTCCACAATCCTAGCTTTCACATCCATAACCTCTGATTCTCCACCTTAGTACCTTAATACCACTAACAGCATCTCCATTTCATTATACCACAGAACTTGACAATGTTATCTTCTTTTGTAAAACACATGTACCGTTGCTGTCATTCCTGCATTTCACAATATCAAGCTCTTTAATTAAAGGTGGGGTATGCGATTCTAAACCAATTTTGTCAGATTCACCGAATAGTTCCTCATGGTCCACTAGCTGTCCTATCTGTGTGTGTGCGCTGTTAAAAAAAATCGTGGTGTTTGTACTCAGTGCTGGCTCTGTAAATGGGAAACAAACAAAATGTCTTGGACTGAGCCACACAACACTATTTCAGCAATGATTTGTGTGTGAGGTACCATTAAATTACTTGCCCATTTGACAGCTAACTTTCTAGTTCACCAATATAAGCTGCTGTTGTTGTTGTTGTTGTTGTTATTATTATCATCTCTAGCAGCAAGAAAGTTGTGAGTATCGCTGTCTGGAGCTAGTGTGCTGGTTCTGGGAAACCGTCTCGTCCTCTCTGCATGTTCGCTTCAAAGCAGCAACTGTAGCGAGAGTTTGCTAATGCACAACCTAACTAACATCAGTACATCTAATGGTACAGTTCACTAGGGCTGCAACGATTAGTCGACGTAATCGACAACATCGACAAGAAAAATTTATCAACGTGAAATTTCATTGTCGATGCATTGTTACAGAGAAGCTGTTTAAGGGAGAGATGGAAATCTTCTTATTAAGAACATTTCTGGTTGTTTATTTCTAACTGCAATGCACTAAAAGAAGTGCTGGGGGCAGTACCGCTTCCACTGTCATGACTGCTTGACTGTAAGACAACTCACGAAGATGAGGCATTCATGCAAGAAGCGGAAAGTAACGGAGAAATAAAACGGCTATTGTTTTTATAAGTTTTGTACGCTATTTAATCACTAAATACACTTTTGAGCGGTTTTGAGGCAAGAAATCAACTGTGTAGAATTTGAATATTGGCAGTTTTTACCAAGTTGATGGCAAATCTGAAATGTGCTCAAAACGTTTTCGGGGTTGAGAAGCTCCACAAGAGCCCGCGAGATTAGCGGGGCCGGCCGGCTGGCCGGCCAGTCACACCCACAGAACCTGGTCACAGTTACTCAGACCACTGCGTCAGCAACAACAGAGCTGCAGAGACAGAGGAAAGGCAGTGTTTCCTATACGTTCATTTATTTGTGGTGGCTCGCCACAATATCAAGGCTGACCGCCACATACTGATTTTCGCTTTTTTTTTTTTTTTTTCTATGCCTAATTTAAAATCTTATTTGATTGCAGATCAGCGCATTTGCGCAGCACATCTCGCTCGTCTCAAACACCGCAGCACAAATCTGTCCAACACTA
The DNA here is from genome assembly GCF_021292245.1 of Micropterus dolomieu. Classification (NCBI taxonomy): domain Eukaryota; kingdom Metazoa; phylum Chordata; class Actinopteri; order Centrarchiformes; family Centrarchidae; genus Micropterus; species Micropterus dolomieu. Next base: position 10,810,609 of record NC_060154.1, read on the forward strand.
CGCTGGCAATGTCGGAGACCCCTCCTTAAAAAAGTTATTAGTAATGGTTTAAAGTAAATCAAGGAACATCTGGCTCGTGATGTAGCCTACAGAACATTCTCCACTAAGTTACTGCCTAAAACTTTGAAAAATAAACTACAGAAGGATTATGAAAGGGGGCTGTTGCTTTATTGTTCTAAATAGACATTACGTTGTTATTGTACAGTTGTGATTATAGTACTTGCTTTTAATTTGCTTTTATTTTATAAAGTTCCAAAGCAAAAATCTTTGTTAAACAGTTAAGTTTTAAAGTTTGTATAAATCAGTGAATTATAGGATTAGCCTATGCTGTCTTGTCGTCTACCCTGGTTTCCCCGTGGCGTTTATACTGGTGTTCATTCTGAATATTAAACCTTGTTCACTTAATGGTAACGTTAGCTAGTTAGGATGTGTGTTGGAGATCAGTAATTCACTAGAAATATATTTAATTAGTTAAATGGTTTAATTAGGGTTAGGGGGTGACAGAAATAATCGTGACTCGTCGACTAATCGAATAAATAATTAACAGATTAGTTGACTACGAAAATAATCATTAGTTGCAGCCCTATAGCTCACAAACCGCACCTTTAATCCATCTCAACAAGCCAAGTACTATTAAATAACTTTCAGACAAATGTTTATACCTGTTGTTACTGCACCATACACCAGTCAGGCTGATTTTAATCTTCCATGCCATAAACCTTTGTATCTAGGACAAAATTTTAACAAACATTGAGAGTTGAAGAACAAATATCATTGATTTTAAACCTCCTTGGTGGGAGGTTTTATGGAGCATGTGCACTGGTTAGCTGGCAAATTCAAATAAAGAAATAAAAATAAAAATCTAAATGGCAATCACTTTATTTTTTTAATTTCCTTTCATTTAGTCGTAAGCATAGTATATACGATGACAGGTCGGCTGGCTTAATAGCTTACCAAGATAGCTAGTATCTGGGTACCTATTTAGATGAACATTTATAGAAGTAATACTCCGTAATCTGCATCAAAGAGTTTTTTTGTGTCAACATAACAGTATTTTCCATCAGCCATTACCATGATTAAATGTCTCATGATAATGGCTGTTAAAGAATTAGGTAGCAAGTCATGAAAAATTAGACAGAACTACTAAATATGATTGCCGCTAAAAGTACGTCACTGTTTCATTTTTGTTTGCACAATGATGAAATTGTAAAGTTACAAAAAGAGACTGTGACAACAGAAAAATATCAACTTGTGCACATACACTTACAAATATGTCTGACTTTACAGAACTAAATGCTACTAAGTGGTCAGCTCCTGAAAGATAAAGATGCTTTTTGAAAACTCAAATTAGTGCCGCAGCATATCAATCTCAACAGCAACTTGTCCATATTTAGCACCACCACATGTCCACCTGCTTCAGTAACAGGGTGGATGTACATGAAGACAGTCATAGTATCTCCACCTCACATGAGATACTTGTGTGCAAACGCTATGCTTTAAATCTAAACCCCACAGAGCAGTGGTGTAGTCTATTTTTGTGCACATTTAAGCTGGGTACATTTTCTGTACTCCTGCTACAAAACAAACTGGGATATGTGCAGTTTCTTTTTAAGAATTCACAATATTAAATGCATTAATCTGTTCAGTGTGCAAAAAGTAAAGGAAACAAGGGATAGATGCCTATGATTTGGTTTCACATGCCTGACATGCACTCTTTATGCCTTATGTAGCCTAATAATAATCATTTAGGTGCATCCATCCATGTTTACTGGAAAGCAAGTCACTGAGATCAAATAAATTGCGTTTCAGCAAAGATGACAACAGTAGTCCCTCAATTTGCTTTTAGAATACACCGCTGTCACTGAGTCCTGATTTCTACACACAGGAGTGTAGTACTGCTTGTCCATAAGGTATTACAAAACAACATGAACTAGCTGACCAAAATTTTAAATTTAGCTTCTTTGCTTTAAAGAGTAATCACACACAAGTCCTGCTTGCACCGCACTCTAATGGTTGTGGCTTGCTCCATCCACAACCTGTGCAATGCAGCACTTGATATGCAACAATATATTGCAGTTTCAAGTGGTCACAAGCACAACAGATCACACCCAAAAAGTTTTTCCATTTGCTTTGATAAAGAAGACATCACAGTAATCACTAATGTGATCTCTTAGATGTGCATTTAAGGACACCTACAGCAATGAGTGCTGAGCAACAATAATGGAGACAAAGCAAAACAACAAAAAACCTGCAGAGAATAGGGCTAACCCATCAAAGAAAGGTAAGAAAACCTATCTTTTTATAACTGGTGGTGAACTTGTAGTACTAGAACAGATATCAAAACAGTACCCAGCCGTAATGTCCGTGTTATAATTAGTAATACATATAATACCTAGGTCATCCCTTACACAACACAGGCATGCAAAATGTTCACCTTTTCACTGCCACAAGTAGGAAGGAGACAGAATTTTCCCAACTCCCTTCATGGTAATAAACTGATAACTTCAAGTGTATGTACACAATGAGCAATATGCATGTGTTGGACTTACAACCGCTAAGTGCATTTAAGGTGACCCATTAAACAGATGAAAAAATAAAGACAAAAAATGAAAATACTGTAATCAATCCGATGACAAAATGTTAAAGCAACTGCTCTTATATGCTTGACATTAATGAGCAACTCAAACTGACGATGCTATATTTAATGGCTACTATATTTTCCCCTATAAAAATAGTTTGATGATTCACTGTAACCCACAAGCACCACTTCATCTCTACTCACAAAGTGCACTATCAAAGGGGTCCCTGTTACCTCTCCAGTGCTGGAGGGACCTGAATAGGCCTGAAATGTAAACAATTTTCATTTCAAAATGAGATATTGATCATTATAGACATCATTTGCTATCACCATTTTGAACATACTTCACACTTGAGAAAAGCAATCTCAGGTATGTTCTACTACTGTGTACAGACATCAATGAAATACCTGATCAAATGGTAATCTGCTTATTTGGTCCACCATAGCTGGAATCATACCTTGTTAGCTAGCAGCTAATTAGTCAGCAAAGCTAACTTGTCTGCAAAATTAATGTCCATCATTCACAACTGTTTGGTTAATCATAAATCTATATGTTGAAATAACACTAGCTTTTTGTGGCTCCCTTTTTAAAAACTACTTTTTAGCATCTTTCCAGTTTCCAGCTCAACACTTAAGGTTAGGTTAAGTAAATGTTTGTTTTTCTAATTATTTTGTATTTTATCTTCACCTACATTTTAAACATCTGGTATATAGGCCTATGTCATGTATACAGCTTCTCATACCAAGTGTGATGTATGTTCAATGTGGCAACTACCAGGGGATAAGGTCTATTTGACACTCACTTTCACAAAAAGATTATATATAATTTAAATATGATGCTTAAAAGCGGTCAGTTACAGTAAAAGCAACTACCTTTAATAATAATACCCTCTTTGAGAGTACTCCAATGTGCTATTGTAGCCTTGTATTCAGTTAGACACCGCCTCAGTGTTTGGTTCATCACAACATTGTTGTTTATGCCGAACAACATACTCATGCTAGATGCCTGTCCTGAGAGTAACACAAAGTAAAATGATGATGGCTAGAATAGAAACACTTAAGGGCACTTTTCAACCAGATCCAGAAATCTAAAAGAGCAGTATATTATCACTCCACATCAGGCTCCAGAGACTTATCAAAGCTCCTGGATCCCTGAATCCAACCAAGATCCTCAGAAAAAAATAGATAAATTAATAATAAAAAAACGCTGTCTGCATTTTAACCAGATTGATATCTCGCATAGTAAGTGTGCTTTTGGGGCATTAGTATTCCAAAATGTGCATGTACACAACACAGATATGCTTTCAGTTTTTGCTTCTGCTTCATGTCTGCTGCTTCACAGTGAATACCTGCTCAGAAATTGCTATTAACACTTTAAAGCGTTAATGAGGGACCGTAAAGCAACACACAGATTACACAGACTTTACTGTGATTGTCCCATATTTTTCAATGAACAAAAATCATCATCTGCTATCAGAATAATTTGAAAGATGTTATAATGGCAATGCTTTAAAGCATAAACACAACGCAGAGGTAGAATCCACAAATTCCTATTTTGTCTCATTTGTAATGTCCTGAAGATATTGCTGTAATGTGCAGAATGACCACAGAAAACCCCAGTGTGAAAAGTGAACTATTCACAGTACGAAAATAACTTTTATGTTCTTAATCACTGAAATAAAAACGTTCAACTGCAACATCAATATGTGACGTCAGTGTTGCGGTGCGTTCTCACAGATCTCCAGCTCTCTCTTCTCTGTGCCTGTGTGTATTCTGGTTGTCTTGTTTTGGATAAAGTGCTTGTGTGTCTCCTCAGTTTCTACACTACCCATAATGCAGATGTGGCGGGTAGTGCAGAGTCCCACCCTGAGCTCAGTTTCTTAAACACTGCAACTTCACTGGCTTTATGGATTTAAGATATGCAACAAATGAATTTGGCTTAGGCACAGCACAATACAGTGTGGCCAAATATAGATACCATGACTTCGAAACTGTATGAATCTTTGCATGAAGTATTTGCTTCTTAAATATTTATGATTTATTGTGCTTGCTTTTTCGGGAAAAAACTTCAAACTGAAATGTCAAGTGTCTGGATTAACCAACCTTTTTATACTTAAACAACCAAATTATATTGATCTGCAAACATTTTAATTATTACGATTCTGAAAGCTTGATACTTGTATCCTGTTATCATGATGTTGCTGTTAGGGCTGGGCGATATGGCCAAAAGTTTTATTTTATGACAAATCATTTCATATCATTTGATATTGATAATTAGCACGATAATAATGTCAAATCATTGTTTATTATTATTATTATTAGTGTTATTATTATAAAGTCTAAAGGCAGATTTTTGCTATAATATAAATAATGTTCTTTCTAATCTTATAAATGTTAAGATTTTTGCAACTTTAATAGCAGCACAGGTTCGAAAAACTGATGACCGTACTAGTGTTGTCATGATGAGGCAATATATCTGCGCTACCTCAGTACTTCTGCAAAAGATTTAATACAATGTTGAATTCTGTAAATGCTAAGTACTTAATCTGAATTGTATTTTGCAAGCTGTATGTGCAGATGGCCAGTAAATGGGATTTTTAATATGAGGAATAATAGCTTTAAAAAACAAATTAGATTAGAACAGAGCTGCAGTCTGACTGATGCCAGGAGATAAATATGTAACTATTGTTTTTAACTAACAAAGCTGACAATGAACCAAACAACCTTAAAACTACTGTGGGAGAGCTGTTCAAAATCTGTTCCAAGTAACTCAGCAAGCATTTCAGTTACTGTTGTTTGGCAATGTTTTCTGTTTGCTGTGACATCTTGCAGCAGTGTAGCATTTTTAAATATCTAAATCTGAGCACTGGAACAGTTTCTGAAAACTCTCGTATGGTGACAACACTAACCGGTACTCTGTTAGAGCCTGGTAACAGTGTCCATATTGGTGCGTCCTCAGTACTAACACAGTGAAGCTTTGTGAGAAAGCGCCCTCAGGGTGGCGTGCTGGTGTGTCTCAGCTGGGCTGCTGGCTGAGAGCGGGCCAGGCCAGAGTTACATTCAGCTGCTGGTTGTGCTGGATCAGGGACGTGTGTCGATAGTGGAGGACCAGCTCTCTCAGCGATGAGTACAGGTTGTAGGGCTCAGCGAAGCCATACCCCGTGGACGTCCTGTAGATCACACAGTGCTTCACATCCCCATCCACACTGCAGGAGAGGAAACATGTCACTTTCTATGCACAGTTTTTAACAAAGCATATAACTATATGGATGTTTAGGGTGGTTTGGACCCATAAGTCCAACACAGGCAAGGTAAGGAGTTTAATTTGCGCTGCACTCATTTTGGTTAAACTGTTAATTGAGTTAGGATTAGAGCGGGGGCAAAATATTGTAAGATGTAAATCTGATAGTACTCACACAACAGAGCAGGCAAAAGAGCCTCTCTGAGTCTGACTGTCTCTGATTAGGAAGGTCCCGTCCCTCCTCCCCCTCAGCAGCTCCTCTGCCTCCTTTCGTCTCATACCACCAACGTACCAGGTCCTCTCCTCCTGGTGTGTATCGTCTGCCAGGGTGTACGGGCTAAGGGATGATTGGGGGGGGGGTGAATTTGTTAGTAAATATATTTTTAAACATATGATTTTAAAGGTTTCAAGGTTAGCTAGTAAAAAAACATAACATAGCTTTGTGTTTTTTGAAATTATATAACTGTTTGTATACTGTGTGCATCCTTTGCTGTCATACTTTACTCTAGCTGTACATTGCACAGATGATTGCTTATGTGTCTGTGCATGTTTCAAGACCTACACACACATAGTAGAAGCAGATTAAATTAATTAACTCAAAACAAATAGAAATTGTAAAAGATATTCCTGTATATTTTGCATGTTTCTGTTTTTAAATTAGGGCTGAATTATTTGGGGGAAATATGTAATTGCGATTTTTCTGCCAGATATTAGGATTCGATTTGCAATTTCCTTCTAAAAGTTTAGCTTTAGTTCAGTATTCACTGACAGTCTATTTTTGACGGAAGCTGCGTTAAGCAGCACAGAGCAGATGAACGGGACAAGAAGTCAGACACAGAACGGCATAGAGAATCCAGGCGTTTTTCAAAATAAAACACTATGTGCAGACTCCCGATTGTTAAAAGAGTTAACATAGTTAAAACAGTATATTACTTAACCATGGTAGAAGTACAAAAATCAAGGACAAAATCTGAACAAGTCAGCAAAATACTTGCTCCATGTGGGAAATGTAGCCTGCAGAGTGTGGAACGGAACGAACTGACAGAGAGCTATCCGTAGTTGAAGCACAAGAAAGGACAAATTAACAACACGTCAACAACATAGGGCAGGCTAACGCTCTGCTACTGAAACACTGACTCAATTATCCCACGTTTTCCTCTAGTTTCTGTGCCCGCTCTGATTGGTAAGTAGGACCATAACAGGAGAAGCATGGTGCTTGTGATTGGCGAGCAGGTCTGTCAGACAAGGATGACGACGGAATGAATTTGTAACTGCATGACTGTTTAAAACGGGTCAAATGCGCTGCATGATTAACCTATATTTTAATCGCCGTCTTTACGATTAGTTAATCGCGTTCTTTCAAATCGCAATTTCGATTTAAAAACGATTAATCATTCAGCCCTAGTTTAAATGAATAAAATAAAAATAAGCTCAGTTGACCTGGATAAATGAGAATACTCACTCTTCTTCTTCATTCTTGATACCCAGCCAGTCATTAATCTGGGTCTGTCTCGTGCCTTGCTGGGTGAGCCAGCTGAAAAACACAGTCAAAATGCTGCCTTATGTAGATTTTTAGAAAAAAACATACAGTAAGATTTATTTATAGAGTTTAAGTTTACAGAGACAGTGTACATTGATAAACATTTCTGTAAATGTGCCAGTTTAGCCAGCTTGGCTAATGTTCGACTGTAGTCCTTGGGCCGGTGTTATCACAACTACATAAAATACACTAAAACAGGAACAACAGTACTTATACATATAACAAGATACCTTTCGCAAGGACATGTAAAATACTTTAAAACAAGGACAACAATTTAAAAAACATAAAACAAAGCACTCTTCCGGTGTTTCTGAATAATTAATTCACAGACTATGGTCACACACTTGATTGTCTTTTAACCATGATTGTAAATGCTATTTAAATGAATAATGTTAATACAATAAATAATAATGTTTCACAATCTCTAATAACAGTTGGCAGACTATTCCATGTGTGAGCTGCTCTCACTGAAAAAGCTGACTGTCCAAAGGCAGTCTTCCTCATAGGTATTATACAGTCTCCTCTTGCTACAGTGTGTGTCTATTATCAGTTGTTTTCTGCTTTATAAAAGCAGTAATAGGGGGAGGAGCCAAGCCATGCAGTGCAGATGTACTTTATCAGTTCTTCTGTTTCATTATATTAGATGACAACATGTCAGAAGGTGATCCAGGAGGCTTTTCTAAGAAAATAGAAGAGCTTCACCAATGATTTTCAGTGTCCATTATAGCATTTTGATCATGCAGCAGTCACATTGCCACATAACACTTGTGTGAATTAAGAGCACCTTCTAAAGAAAATGTATTTTTTCCCCCTCCTTTTAAGAGTTGTTAATGCATAATAATGTCAGCAGATCAGACCTTGAGTTTTGCTGTGTAAACATCTCATTCACAACCTGTCATAATCTGCATATTAGGCCACATCTGCTTATTTGAATTTACTGAAGACAGAAAAGAGCGAGAGTCAACTAGAAAGACAGACAGTCTTTCCATCATGGTCATGATAAAGCCCCCATACTGAGCATACTAGAGATCCACAGCTGTGGCAACAGCTGATTGCTTTTTCTATGTTTACATCTCAGCTGTGTCACTGTTATTTGATGCACTAATCATTTTGTCAGTCATAGCATGGATGTTTTTACCTCATTAGCTTGTTAACTTATTAAGCAGTTACTGTATGTTAACACACTTGATTTGCAGGTGGGTAGATAGATAGATAGATATAATGAGGGAGAGAGAGAGAGATCTAATTATGTCTTCGTATCCTTTTGTCTGCCACTCAGAATTTTCATCGGCCACTTTAGAAATTTCTACTTCATGGTATAACATTTAGACATCAATTAATGTAAATAATGCTGTCATTTAATATTTAAACACAAAACATTTACATGCATGTTTGCATGCACAAATGATCTATGTCTTTCGGTACATGACCCCTTAACATTAATCACTAACAAACTTCACAGTTTGTTATACAGTCAGTGCTCAATACAAAACCCAGAGTTCAATCACCAGTACTTATCTCAGTTTAACTCTCAATAAGAGGCCATATCTTAACAAAAAACTCCTCTTTGGGATCCTATCAAGCAAACAATAAATGCTCAGTTTGAGTTTCGATACAAAAGTTGGCCAACAAAATTAAAACCAAATGACGCCTCTTGTGTCTAATAGTCACCTCCCTTAGGTGCTCTGCCTCTTACTGGCTAGTACTCTTTGCCATTGTTGGTTGTCAATTTGACCCCATTTGGGTGGGTGTTAATTTCAGATCTTGTAGACATGCCTCCACTCTTTTGAGAACAGACTATTTTGGGACCAAGTAAAGCGCAAGAAGCCTTTCTGCACCAGTAAAATCTAAAACATGAGGTGTTGAAGGGATGAACTTACAGCAGGTATTGATCTCTGATCTTCCTGAGCTGGACAAGGTCAGGCTTCAGGCTATTCATTTTCCTGTCCACCTCCATGTGAGCCAGCGCCTTCCTCTTCAGCTCCTCCTCCAACTTCTTCTTGCTGCTGTGGATCTCCTCCACCCCTGACTGCAGCTCATCTGAATTGCTTTGAATCCTGGAAGTTGGGAGGAGAAGGAGGAAAAGATCATTCAGAGCATGCTGAATGATGATGGTTAGCAGTGAGTATTTTTAAGTTTAAAATGCAGGAAATAAGCAAAATGGATACACGAAATGTGAGAACATTGGGTGGAAAAAGGTTTGGTATTTGGAAGCATACTTGTCAGTCTCTGTACTGCTGTCTAATGTGAGGAACATGTCGATGTATTCCTTGCTGTAGCGTTCTTGAGTTTCACACTCCTCTTCAAAGATCCGAATGATTTCACTGAAAGCCTCTATGGCTGTCCGCTTGCTTTGCAATTCCTAGGGAGGACAGGAAACAAATCTTTACTTTGACATTGAAGGCCTTACAGTCAACACTCTGATGTAGTAAAGCAGAAGTAAAATATGCTTAAAATATATTGCTTTTAACCAAAAAAACACAGATTTATTTAGTAAAATGAAGTCTCTGTGATTAGGATGCTGTTGTACCTGGGAGGTTTGGTTAAACTTCTCATACAGGCGGTCATACTCTTTGCTCTTCTCTTTGTATTGATCCTGAAATATCCTCAGCTGTTCTCCAACTGCATCAATGTCAACTTCCATGACAACCTGCTGCTTTACAGATGAGAATGTGAAAAATTTAGGACCAGGTCCATTTTTAAAGCTCCTGTGATTCATTTAGTCTGATCTAAACTAACATTACTGAAGGTTTTGGGACATTTTATCATGTTATGTCCAGTATTGCTAAAATGTTAGATAATTAAAACCATCCTTGAATGAACTGCTTTCTTGTTCATTACTCCTGTTACTAGTTCTGATGTAACCGCATGTAGGCCAACAGAATATCAGGTAAAACTACACCAATAACAATAAGCCTCAACAATAAATAACACAACATAGTGTGTGTGTGTGTGTGTGTGTGTGTGTGTGTGTGTGTGTGTGTGTGTATTATATTTAGAAATTCTACGTATAAAAAGTGTTAGGGATAGAGTCTTGTTTTGATATAAGACAGCTCAAGGCCTCATAAACCCACCTGCTGGTACCTGGATATGGGGTAGAGTAGCCGTGTGTCCAGTTTAGCGTTGTACTGGGCCAGAGACTTGTTCTGGTAATACTGGATCAAGTCCACCATAGAGGGAAAGGCCAGTGGCTCAGAAAAGCCGTACTTTCCCCCATGATGAAAGATCTTTATCAGTCTGTTGGAGCCATCTTTTCTGCAAAAGCCAAAGCACAACTGTTGTGCAAAGCTGCCAATAGCACGCAGAACAAAATGCATATCCACCTTTTTTAGGCTGATTATAGGCAAAGGGAAGTCTTTATTTTCAGAAGAGGGGCACCAGTTGCTATTTTCATGGCCGATTCCAATTATCGTATTTTGTTATTTTTTTAAAGGTCTGACCTGCCGATTCCGATTTTTTGTCTTTCTAAGAACTATAAATGACAGCACATAAATCAGTTTTGTAACTTTTCTTTAATACAAAATTATTTATTTATTATTATTAGGATCCCCATTAGCATAAGCATTGGCTGTTCTTCCTTTGGTCCATTCAATTGTATGTTCATGAGGAAACACTGACTATTAAATAACTTTTACATTTTCTCAAACTGCACCAGGGTACAGGACCTTCTCTGCTCCCAGTTAGGTTACTGGACAGTTTTTTTTGTTTTGTTTTTTTGTACTAGTAAATAAAATCCAACTAAAAATAAACTGCAGTATAACACTGCTCAGAGTTTCCCACAGAATGAAAGTGTTACTGTGGTTGGGTTGTATTTGCATATTTTATTTTAAAATGTTTGAAAGAATACATTACCATATTTCTAGTAGGTTACTACGTTATTTTTGTGTTTACTCACAAACTACCCTAACCCTAAACTGCTCACCTTGCTTCCCTTCAAACACATGCATAAAGTTGCTTAAAAAACCCAACTCGCGTTTTCACAGCGGCAGGTGAGCTGCCTGTAGAAATAACGATTTGATACTTATCGTAATAATTATCGATATCGAAAGATATGAAACTTTTTACCATGATAACATTTTTTGTCATATTGTCTAGCCCTATGTCCAACCAGACATCATCACCATCAAATCAAACATCTGATGGTGCAGCAAGTAGCAGTTACAAATCAAACAAGAATTAGCTTAGCAAATATTCTTGTTTCTGTCAATTTCAACACTTTGGCAAGTATAAATATCACATGCCTGGTGTGTGAGTCAAAAATTTCACGGGCCCGGCACAACTCCAGCACAAGTGTTACTGGTTCAAGATATATTTACTCTAATGCAGAAAGCAGCAGCCGGTCAGCATCATACTTGTGTGGTCAGTGTGGGAGGAATTTCAGATATGGAAATATGAGAGGCGTTTCATACTGGGCTTAACCACTGATGTAAATGCATTGTCTTCAACCGCAGTCCTGCACAGACCTCTACTTGGATGCCAACACAGTGTTAACTCAATGTAATTCAGATAATTAACACCTATTCGACAACATCTGCGGAGTGAAAGCTGCTTTACTCCTCCATTACTGTCTACAGCGCATCTGTTCAGCCACAGTGTGTTGTACTTTCAGAAAGCGTATAGACATATGCCTGCAAATTGTAAAAATATGGAGTTCAAGCCTAAAAAGAGCTTTGGGTCACAGTTGTGCAGTCTTTTAAGTCCTTTCTTAAAACATACTTTTATAGGAGAGCCTTTCCCGATGTTATTTGACTTTATTTTATATTTAAAACTTAAACATGTATTTTGGTCTTTTCAATATTTTCTTGCTCTTATTGTAGTCTTTTGGGTATTGTATTGTTGTCTTTGCACTTGTTGAAGCACTTTTGTAACTTGTTTTTGAAAAGTGCTTTACAAATAAAAATTATTATTATTATTATTATTATTATTATTATTATTATTATAGTGTAAGGAAGACAGTGTAGACAGTATGATTAAAGTTGGAGCTTGTCTGTTCCTTCAGACAGAAGTAAGATAGATGTTTGGAAAGACACGACTGAGACCCATCATCTGTAGACAGGGTGTTATGTTGCTGACCGCTGGAGTCTGCGCCAAACTCTAATCAACAAAGCTTTATATCTGAAACCCAGTCCGTCCTGATTCAACTAAAATTAGACAGAAACCAGGAAATGTACAAAGTTTCACAGTAAAATTAAATTTAGATGTTGAAACCTGGAAATATTAACTGACCTCTGACTACATGTATTCGATTTGGGGTGCTCATAGCCTTCCCAAGAGATACAGAGTACTGATAATTATAATTTAAGCAGTTTGTAGGCTAAAACACTGTACACACACAAGGAGCCTTATGCTACCCTTAACAGTTTATACTTTATAAAATGTAACTATTGGCTTTTCATGTGATGAAGACTTAAAAGGTAGAATTACCTTAGTGTGAGAGTGTATTCCCCCTTAACCTTACTAGAAGCATTTCGGACCAGGAATGTGCCATCAGGGGTGTTTCTCATCATCTCGTTTACTTCCTCTCTGGACAACCAAAAAGGATATTAAGGTTTAAAATAGAGAAACAGAATAGTGGAAGAGAAACAGAATAATGTACTGTATTACATTAGCATGCGATTCACCAAATCATCAACACGCCATATGAAAGTATTCAATACCTCGAGATATTTCCCCAGTACCACTCTGCATCAGACAGGTGGTTGCCATCAGTGCTGGAGTCGCATGCTGCCATCGCTTTGGTTATGTTGTTCTTGGGTTCTGACCACAAAGGTAATAAAACTTTTGGTTACAAAGACAAAAATATGGAGGTTCAAGTGTGTAAAAGTGTTTTTAATCAAAAAGCAAAGTTTCTTGTATTACTAAAGTTCTTTGCATGTTCTGCAGTCTTGATTGTTGGAGGAATCAGGGCTCATTTTTGTTTCAAAGATGCATTTTGCTTCCATTCATTCTTAAGTATAAATCCTTTTTTCACTCATTATATAATTATCTTGTTCTTAGCAATCAACAGCAGGGGTTAAAGTTTTGATTTTAAAAATGACAATAGAGGCGGTAAAGGAGCTAAACATGTGACGGAGGCTTGCATTTGGAAAAAAACAGCAGTTTGTTATAACACTCGTTATGTAAGAGTGTATCTTTTCCTTTTTTGGAACAAAAGTGATTAAATATGCTACAAAACAAATGTTACACTTCTAATAAGCAGAACAAAGAGATGCTGGAGAGTACCTCCTTCCTTGGCAGTGTTGGTTCTTAAGGCAGGAAACGCATCATCATGATCAACAGGGGAGGAAAGCTCCTGCATGAACGCCATCAGGGTGTGTGACTGCGCCTCGCTGTCGTTTTGGCCCATCTCAGGCTCCAAAAACTCTGCAACATCAACCGTACAACGACCCAGTGTTACTCCTGATGTCAGTTGAGGCCAGTCTGTATGTGGCTATCTGCACTTTGTGGCTGTTCAGCCCACACTGCTGGCCCACTGACAGGGACTCCAGAGGGTGATATCGTTGTGTTGCTTAGTCTTGCACCATGTGGGAAGACTGTGTCCAGACTAGTCTGCTGACAGGTGATACTGTCTGACTGCCTAAAATACCAGAACGGGCACTCCTCATTGCTCAGGCACACTCAGCCAGACTCAGCGCTGCTTAGTCCTCGACCTCGCCTCGCCTCGCCTCGCCTAACAAACAACAGCTGTCTGCAGCGAGATGCCATGTCAGCCTTGAAGGACTGGAGCTGATGTGCCACTGTTTCTGTTTATGTTTGGTGTGTGTGGCATTAAGTGGGGAGGGAAAGGTGAGAACCTGTCTGTCAGGTATTTTCTATAACCTATATTTGCTGGTATGTGGATATGCACACATGCGCTGATACATGTGTGTTGTCAGAGGCGTGCTGTTAGCAGTTGATGTAAATCATCCCTTCAGCACTTGTGATGGCATGCCTGGAGATGCATTCAATTGCTGCTGCAGACAGAGCTGTAGGTTGGAGGAATCATACGTATGCTGTTGTAAAATTAGAAAGGGGCGTAAAGTCATTAATCCAGCTCTGTCAAAACTTGCCTGGTATAAAGGCTGCATCTAGTAAATCTTGAATCTAGTGGAATCATTCAACACACTAAGTCCTTGAACCCATGTGATCCCATCTGCTACCATTTATCTTGGAGTCTGTGAAATTCTTATTCTCTAGAACTAAAACGTTCAATCACTAAAAATTGGCAGCAGAATTGACAGCTATTTCGATAAATGATTGATTGTTTAAGCAATTGTTCAGGCAAAAAATGGCAACAATTCCCTAGTTCTGGCTCCTCAGTTCAGGAGGATTTATTTAGTGAACTGAATATCTTTGAGTTTGGGACTGTTGGCCATACAACACAGTACATTTTAAGATGCCACCTTGGGCTTTGAGAAATTGTGATGGGCATTTTTTTATTATTGTCTGATATTTTAAACACTAGATGATTAAGTGGTGACTCAAGATAACCAATTGATTCACTGATATTAATTTCATTTTGAAAATATTTGTTAGTACCAGCTTGGGAGTCCCCCAGATGATTTAACAGTATAGTATATTGAAAAATATATTATAAATGAGGTCAGCCACCTTTGGCCGGTTGCTGAAATGGACATCTGACTACAAACAGATCCTTTACTAAGTACCAAGACCACACTAAGAATACTAAAGTAAAACTGTTACTAAAATAAAACTTTGTAAGAATAATCAGGAAAATGTACTTAAAATATTAAAAGTAAAAGTAGTTGATGCAGAAAAATGTACTAAGTGCTCATTTAGAAGTATTTTGTATCGGACTGAAACTAATGATTATTTTTTATTATGGCTTACGCTGCTGATTATTTTCTCCATTAATTGATTCATTATTTGATTTGTAAAAATTCTGACAATAATGAGAAATGCTGTTATAATTAGCCAGAGCCCAAAGTGACACTTTACAATTCTTGTTTTGTTGAACCAAAAGTCCAAACCTCAACGTTACTACGAATAAGTGAAAATATAAAGAAAAGCAGAAAATCTTTAGAATGGAACCATGAAATGTTCTGAAAATGACTGAAATTGGTCAAAATAGTTAATCTCATTGCTCTCTCTCCCCCTCTGAGGAGCTATGAGCGAGGATACACCAGTGCATCCTTCAGGGAAGTCTTTTACTGACCAACACGCCCCCTTACTGGGTGGCCGTTTTATTGGTTGGACGCTGCAGCTGATCGTAATGATCTGATACATCATGAGGTGTGTGTGTGTGTGTGTGTGTGTGTGGGACAATGATCGAACAGTGACGAGTGATGTGACTTGCAAATAAAATGTATGCAGTAGTGTTAAAGGATATCAGAAGAGGAAATACACAAAAAGCCTAATACTGAGCTAAAGTATACTTTGATAGGAGTTATATCATTTCAATTTCCCTTAAACATTTAGCCTAATAAATCCAAAGACGCCATGATATGTATTCTGGGTTATTCAATAATGAATTCACAATCAGAATCAAGAAATATAAATGCAGATAATCTAAGCATTGTGCCAGTAGAAATGATCCTGTGCCCCTGAGCAGGACATACAATAACCTATAAATATTTATGTGCAGGTGTTTGTTAAACAGGTAACAGCTACAGAGAGTATCATGCAGCTGTGCAGTGATGACTGTGAGACTGTATCAGTACCAACACAGTGCACATGTGTGCAGACACAAACTCCAAGTCTCTACAGCTGTTCAAGCTGACTGACAGCTGATCCAGCTGTGTTCAGCTGCCGCCGTCATCAGAAACGGACGTCATTTCATGTGACTATTTTAATGACATCAGTGCCAGCAAGAGGTACGAGTCAGACCTTTGGCAAAACGATAAATCTGTATCTTTACAGTCAAATGTCCTCAAATTAATGAATTTATTCAAAACTAAACCAAAAGTCATTCAGACTGCTGAATGTATCATCTGGATCATACAGAGTTTTTTAATTTGGCATCAATTGGGTGTCTCTGCTTCTTGGCTGTTGTAGACGACTTTCTCCTTTTAGTTTTTATCTACACAGTCCTTGTGCCTTGACTACTTTTTTTATTATCAAAGAACCATATTACTGCGATGGACTGCCGACCTGTCCAGGGTGTACTCGCCCGATGTCAGCTGGGATTGGCTCAAGCCCCCGCGACCCTGTACGCAGGATAAGCGGTTGACGATGGATGGATGGATGGAAGAACCACATTATTTTTATATCCACTCATTTAATATATTTCATTCTCGTCGAGGCATGGGAACGATTCCCACGGCCCGTCAATTACTCTCTACGTTAAAAGTGATTGTGGCTTCTACTTCCTGAACCCTGGATGACTGAGAAAACTTCACTTTGCTACTCCGGTGTAAATCTGATCATCTATCACTGATGTTGAGATAGCAATATAATTACTTTAAATGTGGAGTAACAGTTTTGCATATTAACACAGATGACACAAAGAAAATATGACCAGATAGTGGTTCACAAAGCTTCTGCTTTGTTGCACAGAAAAGGAAGAGAAAGCCAACACCTTTTTGTTATGAGATTGTTTCTACATGATTTTCTCATCTGTTTAATATCATTTAATACATCACAATTACTACTGATGCTTAAAAATAAGTGTAGTACCTTTAATCTTACCTTGAACTACTGGTGAAGGCTCAGGCCTAGTTGCAGGGGATATGTCTGTCTGCTGTTGTGATTGGTTAAGCAGTGATGACATCATCTCAGGAAATAAAGAATGGGGCTCAGGATTATTCACCATATGGTCGGTGCTCTCGTTGATGAACACAGCCTCCTCCCTGAGATGGAGAGATGCTAGTGATGACGTTGGGAAATCAGCTGGCAGGTGCTCGTCGTCCCCTGTGCGGTTTTTGCTGTCGAAAGCTCTGAGCTGGAAACCCTCTTCTGCCATTTTCACAACACAGACTGAATAGTCCAGCTAGGTTTTTATTGAGGTGGTGAAGCAGCAGGATGGTATGTGCCACAGTGCTGTTGATCACATACTATCAGCTTACAGTTACACTCATGGCTGTGGATAAAGAGGGTGACGGTACAGAGTTCAATCAAGGCTGCCCTGTATTTTGGAGGTAGAGCGTGTTCCTCATCCTGAAACCCCTTTTTAACCTCATCACAGAGCAGAGCAATGACATTGCCAGGAGAGCCTGTGTTTTCACTTTTATATACTCTGTGGGTGTTTTCTATAGTCGAGCGCTGTTCTGCTTCACAGTCATTTGATTAAAGGGATTCATACCTAGGAGCTACCCAGAATAACAGTGTCTTCTTCATAGACACCTTGACACTTGTTGTTGATCTGTTAACCCACTGCAGAGTGACAGACTGAAGCTCGACTGTCTGGTTTCTTCCTCAAGGACTCGCATATCAGAAAACCTAAAACAAAAAAGGCACAATTGAAGTTTGTACCAAAGAATGGGAAAACACGCCTATTGTTTTGCATGCAAACATCTGGCCAAATAATGGTGAATAATCTGTTTAACAACGTAATCCACTGCACTGATATATTTCTGGTATTTTGCTATTCAGTGTTTGTGTTGTGTTGCTATAATTTCGATAATTTAATCTCTGGCATTTCAATCTAAGTACTTGTAAAACAGGTTTAGATGATTCTCAATCACTGCTGTTACTGACATGTAAAATGTTGAACACTATAGTTCTCTGATAGGTGTTACACAGCATAAGAAAAAGAGAATACTGTCAACTTAATTAGGATGAACAGTACAGCTGGGCCATCTTATATTGTGCAACAATAACAATGTGTCAACCATCAGATTTTCCATTTTCTCCATGTTCACAATGGACAACGGCTTTGTGACAATATTGGGTTTTTAGATCATTTTTGCATGATGAAGTAGCTTTAACTTTCAGGTATTTGATTCACTTGATAAGTAACAGACATCCCTGTCTGGTTATCTTTTCCGTAAGCGGCTTATTAATTGATTTGCCAGGAAATTTTACCATATCACTAAATACATGTATCTAAAATTACACACACTGTGCCATGTCTTAAGACTTATATCAATAAGTAGCTATATTGTTTTATTTTATCTTATATCTTAAATATTTGTCAGTTCTAAGTGTGTGTATCATGAAGGCAATACATCTTACATTTCCCTGTGTTGTAAAATGCCAAATAAATGCTCTTTGATACCTGAACATCAACCACTATTAATGTTCACTCTGATCAAGAGGAGCTGGCAGACTAAGATGTTTCCAGAGGCTGGTTGTGTTGAGCACAATCCAGACTCTGAAGCATTTTTTTTTTTTTTTATGTCTTTTTTATGTCTTTTTGTGTACAGATTTACAGTTTTTGTTACAACTACAAAGGAGAATTCCCAATGCTAATAAAAACCGAAAACAAGCATCTGGAGAATGTAATGATGAACAGCACTTTAAAAAAATGAATTATTTCACAAGAGATTTTATCTTTACAAAAAAAGACAAATATACAAGTATATGTTTCTTTCAACATTGAATTTACTCATTGAAAGTAAAAAGACGTATTGTCCAAGAGAGTTTAGGATATTGTCTCTTGCTGATTACCTGGATTTTGCTTTTTGGGAATTCTGAATCAACTAATTCTTATATAATGACTGTACAGCGTTATATCATGAAAGCCATTACATGCTAAATAATTCAAGGGGACTGTGTATAAATCCTCGTCCTCTCCCAAGCATCTGGGATTAGTCAGTGGTTTATTATCCTCCTATACCCTTTACAAAGTGATATCCTATTGAAGGGATGCGAGTGTATCATCGAGCTGCTCCACAAGAGGAAAGTCACCATAACTTTATTTTAATCAAAATGTATTTTAATGAAAGATTATTTTTTTTAATTTTTTTTTGTAAAATTGATTTATCCAATCACAATGGATATTGCTTTAACAGAAAAAACAGAGTTCACAGTTGCCGTAACTCAACTGAAAAACAACATTAACCATTTAACTTATAATTGCCTACTTCTAAATCTGGGCATAATGCTTTTCAGCATCAATTTTAGGTATCAGAGATATCAAAAAGCAGTAAAAATACTTATTATATGACAACTCTAATTGACTTGATCTGTGTTGATAGACAGATCAAGTCTGTTTCTATAAAAGAGGCATTTGATGGAAACAAAATTTACTGAGTGATGCAACATTGCAGATCAAAAGTCGAAGTGTTGGAAATGGCGTCGGCATCAAAATATTTCGATTGGTACGCAGCCATGAAGTCTTTACGGCTCGTTGTTCACGGTACATTGTGTCCAATTCCCATTGAGACAATGCAAGATAATAAACTTGATTTTGAACAAAGTCCTGCCATTTTTATTACATGAGCCCATTTTCTCATGTTTTAATACTTTTGCCCAAAAAAGCTCCAGAAACGCATCCATCTGGGACAACACACAGCTGGGTTATTTCTCAACACAAGTCATTAACAACCATTTTTGGTATCAATATATGTTGCTAGTTCTGTTTTGAAAGTCAGAAAAATGGGCTGTCCCAAACTCGGCTGTATTTTAATGATGACTTAATCAAAACGAAGTAAATGCTGTTCGCTCAGCTCGTGGACTACAGTTGGATTGGTGGATCAATAAGGAAAAGCATTGGTGAGAAGCAAAGTTGGTCATAAAAAATCTCATTACGTATGTTGCATTTTACAGCAGCACTCTGCTACTTTCACAGTGTCGGGCAATTGAAATCGTCAATCCAACAGATAATGCCGAAAGTATTTATTTTGCTGATGATGACTGTCCTCTGAATATCTTAAATATTTGGTCGTTGTATGTTATCGATCAGTGTTGCATCCCAAAAATGGGACGGCTCATGGACGTCATATTTCTCCCAACGCCTTTAAGCTTCCCATCGTCCTGTACCTAAGCTTGGAACGACGCAGAGATATGAAGGCTGAACATGCACGAAATTTGCGAAATGGAAACTTCTGGTGTAGATAACAACAGCCTTAAAAAATTAAGCATCATCAGGAAACTCAGCAGGACGGGACAGTAAGCACCTACCTGGGCCAAGACAGAAGGCGGCAGGAGAAGCCAACGTTTCATCGACATCCATGAAGCGGTGAAGAGACGTGGCTGGACGCACACGTGGCTCAGATCAAACCAACCACAGGCCTCGGTCCTCACGCCATCCCATGTCCCTCCACCCCCCCACTCCTCCTTCCTTTCCAGTACTGCCTTTCCTCCCATGTCCACCATCTTTTAAAGATCCTCTCCACTTGGTTGTTGTCCGTCCAATTTGAGTGCAACACTTTCCCACGATAACATTCCTCTAGGTATTTCCTCTTCTCTTCTTTGATATCCCTCATGTCTTCATGAAAATCAAGCTTTTTCCAAGATGTTTTCCACTTTGGTCTTACTTTTACATGCCTGGTGGTAAAAAAAAAAAAAAAAATATATATATATATATATATATATATATATGTGGGGTGCAGTTAAAAAAAAAAAATAAACTATAAAAATATATAGAAGTATGAAAAAAATCTATACAAATGATGTAGGTTTCAGAGCTTATGCTGGAGAAGGAAAGGCAAAAGTAAAAGAGCAGCACTACTCTTCGCACCGTAACTCTTTTTCACAGTTTGAGAGCAGTGTGGCTGCACAGTGGGGGGACAGAAGCATGAGAATGAGTCGGTGGGGGAAAAAAAACTATATAAATAAATAAGGGAAGGATGCCACTGTTGCTATACAGAGCGAGGGGCTTAGTGGTCTTCTGAAATCCTATTGGCCGGCCTGTTGCCATGTGCTCGGGAGTCAGCAGAGATGCTGCTAACAAATCAAGGAAATGTTCTAATATTAGACTGTATGTATCTAGGCAGCGGGAGCCCCTGACCTCTCAACTCCGCCAGCGTTACGTTCCACTTCACAGATCAGCATAATGAAAGAAGTGGTGTGGAAGTAAGTGGTTAAAAAAAATGTTACTGTAGACAAAACAGCAGACACAGCACCCCACCACCCCAATTCCCTCCATTATATCCCAGCCAGTACAAACAGACAGAAGAGGAGAAAGCAGATTCATCTTCTGTTTGGATTTCTGATGTTTATGAAATACAGATGGATTTCACTGTATTTTGGTTCTCTGGACAATTTATCAAAGATACAGTTTGTGAAATGTTGAAACAGCCTACTTCGAGTGATCCTATACTTGCATGTTCTGCTGTAATAAACAAGGTCGATGCATTAAAAATTAAACAGTTGTGATGCTGATGTACAGTCGATGGAAAAAGTCTACACACCCCTGTTAAAATGCCAGGTTCTTATGATGTAAAATAATGAGACAAAGATAAATCATGTCAGAACTTTTTCCACCTTTTAATGTGACCTATAATGTGAACAATTATATAGAAAAACAAACTGAAATCTTCGAGGGGGGAAAAATGAAAAATAAAAACCTTACAATAACCTGGTTGCATAAGTGTGCACACCCTCTTATAACTGGGGATGTGGCTGTGTTCAGAATTAACCAATCACATTCAAACTCAGGTTAACTAGAAGTCATTACACACCTGCCATCATTTAAAGTGACTCTGATTAATCACAAAGTTCAGCTGTTCTAGTAGGATTTTCCTGATATTTTCTTAGTTGCATCTCCGAGCAAAGAGAGAGCTTTCAAAGCATCGGAGAGATCTCATTGCTGAAAGACATAAGTCAGGAGACGGGTACAAAAGAATTTCCAAAGCATTAGATATACCATGGAACACAGTGAAGACAGTTATCAAGTGGAGAAAATATGGCACAACTGTGACTTTACCAAGAACTGGACGTCCCTCCAAAATTGATGAAAAGACGAAAAGAAAATTGGTTAGGGAGGCTTCCAAGAGGCCTACAGCAACATTAAAGGAACTGCAGAAATTTCTGGCAAGTACTGGCTGTGTGGTACATGTGACAACTATCTCCCGTATTCTTCATATGAATGTGGTAAGGTGGCAAGATGGAAGCCTTTTCTTACAAAGAAAAACATCCATGCACGGCTGAAGGTTGCAAAAACAAACATCAAGTCCCCCAAAAGCATGTGGGAAAATGTGTTATGGTCTGATGAAACCAAGGTAGAACTTTTTGGCCATAATTCCAAAAGGTATGTTTGGCGCAAAAACGCCACTGCACATCACCCAAGGAACAGCATACCCACAGTGAAGCATGGTGGTGGCAGCATCATGCTTTGGGGCTGTTTTTCTTCAGCTGGAACCGGGGCCTTAGTCAGGGTGGAGGGAATTATGAACAGTTCCAAATACCAGGCAGTTTTGGCACAAAACCTTCAGGCGTCGGTTAGAAAGATGAAGATGAAGAGGAAGTTCACCTTTCAGCACAACAACGACCCAAAGCACACATCCAAATCCACAAAAGCATTGCTTCACCAGAAGAAGATTAATGTTTTGGAATGGCCCAGCCAGAGCCCAGAACTGAATCCAACATCTGTGGGGTGATCTGAAGAGGACTGTGCACAGGCAATGTCCTCGCAATCTGACAGATTTGGAGCGCTTTTGGAAAGAAGAGTGGGCAAATATTGCCACGCCAAGATGTGCCATGCTAATAGACTCCTACCCAAAAAGACTGACTGCTGTAATAAAATCAAAAGGTGCTTCAACAAAGTATTAGTCTAAGGGTGTGCACACTTGTGCAACCAGGTTATTTGAGGGTTTTTATTTTTCATTTTTCCCCCTCAAAGATTTCAATTAGTTTTTCAATTGAATTGTTCACATTATAGGTCACATTAAAGGTAGAAAAAGGTCTGACATGATTTATCTTTGTCTCATTATTTTACATCATAAGAACCTGGCATTTTAACAGGGGTGTGTAGACTTTTTCTATCCACTGTATGCTAGTTTACCCTATACCCTGCATTTGTTATATATTTTATGAATAGCATTCTGTCATACATTATCATATTCATTATTATCCGTATCACACTATCTGTATTGCTAATTAAACACTTTTGATCTCAAACAGTGATTTTTATGGAGAATAGTAGATGTGAAGCTTCACCTTAAAAGAATAAATAATGCTATTATTGTAACTGCCAACCACTATAGGTTTGTCTTCCTAGATTTCCTCTAAGCATGATAATTCCTTCATAAATTGTGTGGCAACTCATAATTCTTGTATAGGTCTGTTAGGCAATGCAGGTTAGATGGGATCATGCTGTAGTTAAGATGGATTAGGATTCTACTGATCTCTATTCTTGGTTAACTTGTATAGGCTGTTGAATTAGATGTGTCTTACTTTACTGATTTTGAATGTGATTATTCAGACACATTGATCAGCAAAATATCCCATATACACCTTCCAGCATCTCACAGAAGAATTACTTATTGTCTTAATTACAGAGGTTTTATCATAAGCAGCGCCACAAAAATGTAAATAAATAAACAAAACTAAGTCCACACCAAATCTGCACTTTGTAAAACTCAAATTTGAACTCAAATTAAATGTACCAAAATAATCCACAATTCATAAAAGTTTTGTTTAGAAAAACATTCTGAAATCACAAAGGATACTGTAAGAAGATGTTTAAATCTCTATTGACATTTATAGTCGAATCTGAATCTTTCCAATTTTTAAACGGTATTTGCTGTAAAACACATTGAGGAAAGCAGAGAATTAAATGAATTTCACTTTCCAGCTTATTATCCTCACAATATCCACAATCCTTATGTTTTCAATATTTAATGGCAATAGATACCACATCATATCTGTGCACAGAGTCATTTCTTACTTTAAAACAGATTAAACTTAACATTTTGTTTTACACTTACAACAGATTGCGTCTTTGGTAATCTCATAATTACTGATTTTGTTTATGGATGATGTGGTTACATTATCTCTCTGCAGAGCTGGTCTTTAACAGCTGTTGAGTAAATGCTCCTAATACGGTGATGACTTGGGCATCACATTTAATGACATGATAATTAGATGGAAAGAGGTTAGAAATATTGTGTTTCCCCAAATCTACTTAGCAAGCATGTAAATACATTTCATGTGTTCAGCTGATGTGAAGGTTTGGCTGTTCACTTTACTGACTGTAGGACTACATGTTTAGCTATGTTTGTTTAGAATTTCAGTTGCTTTAAATGACCACATGATGTGACCTTGTGTGTACCACAATTTTTTTTAGTGCTAGTCATACTGTATATTTGTATAAGGCACCAAATGTATAAATGTGCAGATTTAATAGGTTAGAGAATTATACAAGTGGTGCACTGGTGAATCTTAATAAAACCTGCATGTTATACCTCTGATGTGAGGCTATTCATGCAGTGCATGAGTTTTTTACATTTTTACATCTACATGGGTGTTGCTGTTTTAACTGTAGATACCCTTTTCATGTGCTTTGTGTTATTAAGTGTGATTCTTGTGACAAATTGTAAATTGTGGTAAATTGAATAGAGTCTTTTAATTAAATAGAGCCCAATATCACAAATTTGCCTCATGGGGCTTTACCATCTGTACAGCAAACAACACCCTCTGTCTTTAGACCCTCGATTCTAATAAGGAAAGACTCCAAATGCCAGGATGATATTTCTCTCTACAGATGCTGTCATTGTATGGCTGCATGAACGCATGAAGGGCATACAATACCATCTAGAATAACAAAGCCAATGTCCTTTTAAAACATAAGAAATAAGGATACACATAGACAAAAATCCAAATAGCTTTGTTTCTTTTTAATGTAAATTTGCATTGGAAAATGTAGTTGAAGCACCATGTAGCTATTACATTAATTTCCACCAGTTGTTAATTTACCACTATGTGATTACACATTTCTCATATGTGACATTTAGGAAATATACAAAATTATCAGCTCAAGAAGTTCTACCTACAACACTATGAAAGACAGTAATTATTCACTTTATTTCATTATTCACAGAGTAAAACTGGCAGAAAGTGATCAGTGTTTTAAAAGCTGTTTTCAATGTCAAATTTTCAAAACATGTTTCAATATTTTAAAACTCTTTGACAATATTTTAAGGCTAATGCTGAGTGTCCAGGAGCACACACGTAGTATAAACATTCCCTCACTGGTGAACCAGTAGTCATGTGTTTGCCAACCAGCAATGATTGGTTTGCCAAAGCTGAAAGGGGGAGCAACATAGCAACAGCAGCAGTTTAAGCCTGGATATACTTGCTTTTTAACAATGTGTAGGCGTAGACGATGTTCACATACTTGCCTGCGTAATTTACGTGTACCTGAAGGATTAAACCTGAATCCACTAGGGGGCAGACCAGGACCATCCCTCGCCAACACTTCCTTGACAACCTCCAAATTTGCACATTGTAAACAAACCAAACATAGCGACACTCGAGCAAGTTGTTATTTTAATGAGACATCATAACGATCTTGGTAATTGCGGACCAGCTCCAGGTGTTTTACTGTAAACATCTCACCATAAATCTCCTTTTTTAAGGTCTGTTGCTGACCTTCTTCTTCTTTTGCGTTTAATGACGGTTGGCAAACCAACTGCATACCGCTACCACCTGGGCTGGTGTGTGGACCAGTAGATTGCTGCTGACCTGCCGGTCAGATCGACACTTTATTGAGTTATCTCCGTTTTGTGCATGTACTAAAATGTAACTGAAAACATGACAGACTGCTGATTTGTCAGATAGAATATTCACTATTCACTGCATCATCATTG
>NC_060154.1:10836699-10868221 GCF_021292245.1 Micropterus dolomieu
AGTGATCAGTGTTTTAAAAGCTGTTTTCAATGTCAAATTTTCAAAACATGTTTCAATATTTTAAAACTCTTTGACAATATTTTAAGGCTAATGCTGAGTGTCCAGGAGCACACACGTAGTATAAACATTCCCTCACTGGTGAACCAGTAGTCATGTGTTTGCCAACCAGCAATGATTGGTTTGCCAAAGCTGAAAGGGGGAGCAACATAGCAACAGCAGCAGTTTAAGCCTGGATATACTTGCTTTTTAACAATGTGTAGGCGTAGACGATGTTCACATACTTGCCTGCGTAATTTACGTGTACCTGAAGGATTAAACCTGAATCCACTAGGGGGCAGACCAGGACCATCCCTCGCCAACACTTCCTTGACAACCTCCAAATTTGCACATTGTAAACAAACCAAACATAGCGACACTCGAGCAAGTTGTTATTTTAATGAGACATCATAACGATCTTGGTAATTGCGGACCAGCTCCAGGTGTTTTACTGTAAACATCTCACCATAAATCTCCTTTTTTAAGGTCTGTTGCTGACCTTCTTCTTCTTTTGCGTTTAATGACGGTTGGCAAACCAACTGCATACCGCTACCACCTGGGCTGGTGTGTGGACCAGTAGATTGCTGCTGACCTGCCGGTCAGATCGACACTTTATTGAGTTATCTCCGTTTTGTGCATGTACTAAAATGTAACTGAAAACATGACAGACTGCTGATTTGTCAGATAGAATATTCACTATTCACTGCATCATCATTGTGTGCGCCAGACAGCAACAGAAAGTTTTATATTTTACAGTTTTCGTATGGAACTTCATCTCTAAATCCACTTATGAGAAGTTTTGAGATGAGAAATCAGCTGTGTAGATTTCGAATATTGACAGTTTTACGAGAAGTGATAGCGGATCAAAAATGTGCTTGAATATTTTCAAGTGGCTGCAGGGGATGCCTGTGCCAACCCGCGGGAGGAGCTGGCGAGGCTGGCCAGCCGCCAGCTGACAGAGCCCTCTGCTCCCGCCGTTATATTTAAAATAAACACGGCAATGTAACTTCAGACTGTTCGTGCAGAGTTGTTGTAAATGTTGGCTAACACAGCTAAAGTTATAACTATAATGCTAATGTTACACCAGATGTGAAAGCTACTGAGCAAATGTTCAAATTGTTTCGCCAATTTTATGTAAAATTGAGTTGAAATATGGTGATTTTTGTAGTGGTTTTTGGTAAGATGTGGAACAATGATGTTGTGTGGTTGTGGACTTGTGAGTAACTTACACCATCTGCTAGGTTACGGTCACAGTCTGAAGCAGCTTTGATTTGGATCACACTACCTTGTTTCTTACGACCCGCCCTTCTCTGCTTCTGATTGGCTAGTAGTCCTTACCTGGGAACTGCGCATGTGCAACTCCCAACAAAGATTTTGTACAAGTAAGATGCATCACTCTGTAGCTCAAGAGCGGAGCGTACAACACATAGGGTGAAAAGAGGAGCTGCAGCAATGTGCAGTATGAGAAAAATATGGTGTTTTTTCAAAATTAAACCATGTAAACCTGTTCTGGTACAACCTCTAAATAAGATTTTGAACCTGAAAATGGGCATAATACCACCTCTTTAAGAACAATTTTGAATGCAGACCTTCTTACGTGTAACAGAGTATTTATACACTGAGGTATTAATAAGGTCTGAGTACTTCTTCCACCACTGGTAACAGCACAAACCCACTTCAGAAACAAACATGCTCCATCTATACTGTTCCTATTAAGATTCACAATCTATATATGTCTCTTGATTGCCACAATTTGGTCAAATATAACATTTTCAACAATTTGTCTTTTGTATTAATTAACTTCTAATTGTCTGTTTTCAGATGCAGAGTAGCTTCTGAATAGTTGGATGTGTCTGCTCATGAGCAACCAACATGTCCCTCTGTTCAGCCCAGGTAGGAATGTAACGTTTGATTCATTCAAAGTAAGTTTGCTAACCTTAATGTTAGCTTGCTAAACAATGCGTTGGATTGCTAATACTTTAGTCTGGCTAGCTAGGTAGTATAAACATGCAGAAAACCCACAGGTGTGTGCAGATATTACTCATGTTGGGGGGATATAAATCTGTTTAACAGTCACAGTGTGGGGACTCCTCTTCCTACGTTCTTACATTATGGGGACTTGCATTTTGTCCCCATAATGTAAATTATTATATTTTATGGTGAAGACTTGGTTTAAGGTTATGATAAATATCCAGGAAATGATTGTAAGCCAATGTAACGACCTCTGAAGTGATGGGGACATGACTGTGTGTGACTTCATCTACCTTCAGGGACACGTTTCAGACTAAACAGCTGATTGAGGGGGGGGCGCTTGTTCAATTGGGAAAACCCTTGGGCCAGTGCGTATGGGTAGGGTAAGTCTTCAGGAAATGAATGGAAGTCTATTTAATGGCTCCAAAGGGGGGGCGTGCGTGCATCTTGTTTTAAAGAGATTGTCTTTATTAACTCCAACTTCACTCACTTGACAGTTGTTGAAAAACAGTTGTTTTTCATTTAAAAATGTTTGTAAAGCTTGAAGAAACAATTTATCACTTTACAGTAAATGTTTTTCAGACATGAATATACAGTGTATATATACGTGTATATATTTATATGAACATAAAATGCACAGAGAGTTAGTGTTGACTATGAAGGTTAGAGGTTCACAGATCAGTTAACCAAGGCAGGACAGAAAGGGAAGACTAGAGGGCAACACACACAGGCAGTGTCATTTGATGTTCATAGTACACACTGGACATGCGGACAAAAGTAGTCAAGGTAGAATGATACATTTTCTGCAGCTTCAACACTGGGATTTGTGACAACAGTGAAGTATCATGATGCACATTGTTGTGCGTCTTGCCCTTGTCAGAAAAATTTTAGTGGAGTGCAAATAAGAAATGTAAGATCTCCTGCCACAGAAAAAACTGTGCTGGAGACCTCATTTAGACATGCTGGGAGTGCATATAAGTAAAGTATATAATAAAACCTTTCACGATTTGTATGGAAAAATAATATTCTCATATTAACAATACTATAAATGCAGGACATATGGCAATATATAAATACATATATATTTAAGTAAATTCCAGTGGAGCTTTTCACAGCTCAGATCCAGTTAAGTTTGCTGGTCTGTCCGCCTACATGAGCAGCCACAATCCTGTCAGTCTGAAGGCCAAGGCTTGTGAGGGCTGGTGGGGCTCCTCAGCTGGGCCTTCGGACTCCCCTGGAAGACACAATGTGAAGAACAGGTTTGGCTTTTATTCATTATTCTGCAAGTGATTATATTTTTTAATAGACTAAAGGGTTTAGAGCTATTTAGTTGGTATGTTGATTTAAAAGTGTACTTTTCAATGCATTAGATTAATTTAATGAGAATGTATTTGTTATAAAGTAATTTAATTATTCAGTTTCTGCCCTCTAATAGAAAACACAATCCACATGCAGTGGTGGGATGTAACTACCGGTAAGTACATTAACTGTTGTACTTACACTAAGTAAAGTACCTCAATCATATTTTCATTTTATGCTTTGTACTCCACTACATTTATTTGACAGCTTTAGTTACTTTTCAGATCAAGATATTCTATTTCTCTATATGAAATGATTGTGTTATAGATCGAAGTATAGTTAAGTATATTATGCATTTAAAATTAGCTCCACCTCAACCAGCCGTAACATTAAAGAACTGTTTATATGTTAATGCATCAATTATAATGGTCCTGTTGTATATGATGGAACACTGAAACACTCACAGGGCCCATTCTGACAAATACTTTAATACTTTTTCAATGCAGGACTTCTACTTTCATTAAGTATAATTGAGTATTTCTATACTTTTACTTAAATGATTTCAATACTCCACCATCCACTGATACTTTATAACACCCATAGGGGGCAGCAGTGCACTTTCAGTCAGTGCTGCCCACACCCAAACTAAAGCTATGAGCACTGCCATGGAACTGAGCCTACCCACTTTAAATACAAGAGACATTGCTCACTGTACAGTTATGTTGTGAGTGTGACCTGTGCCGCTTTCAGCCTGCTTGCATTGCCATTTCCCAGCAAATTTTAAGCTGGTGACTTACAAACCTTTAAGCTTGTGACCCCAAAAAGAACCACTGCTTATTAAAAAGTCATGTCCTGACTCCAAATATTGCTATGTATTCTTTCTTTTCAGGCTCTTAAATGTCATAAAATGGAGCCAAGGCTCTGAATCAAGGCTACAGGTGACTTTCCTATAAGGTAGGCTATATTTTGGGACCTCATCTCCACAAAGGAGGAGGTGGTGTGGCAGGGTGGACTCACCACAGCAGTCTGGGTCTTATAGTTCATGTGGGCGTAGAGCAGCACAGCTGTGTCGTTGTGCGACGCCTCCAGTGCGATGGACAGAGCATTGCTGCCATCCTACAGACAGACGAGAGAGGAAGGAGCACATAAAATAGGAAGAGGGCAGAGAGTAAAAGTGAGTTCAATGACCATTACAACACATTCTAACTGTCAGAGCTTTACAATTTGATCTTCATTACACACAGTTGATCCCTTTTCCTGTCTGGATATGTAACATCGCTACTGGGATGGATGTTGGGATCCTTGATTGGGCAGTAAACAACCAGGACTTTCATCCGTCCTGCATCCTCAGCATTTCTTTGTTTTGTTTTTTTTTAAATTGTACTTTCCCTTCTATTACAATATCAAAAATATCAAGCAGTAAGAAAGATTCTGTACATTTAAATCCTATATTAAGGAGTAATAGGGGTTTCATGAAAACCAGACGTTAAGTCTTCTACAGCCCATTCTTCTGCAGTCAGTGTAAGTTGCTCTGGTTGATAGTAAAAAGTACAAAATCTGCTAAAAAAAAGAGAAAAAGCCCTCAGTACATATCTTGGTCACAAGTTTTTTAAGTTGAGGGATCTTTATAACAGTGCTTGTTATTATATCAACCAATATCACATAATGTTATCAGATTTTTAAAAAACAACTCAATATTAATATCAGTAGCAAGTGTGACTGCTGGGAGAATAATTCTTGTATGACTTGCTTGTACTTTACAAAGCACGAAGAACAGACTGAATTGCACACGTGAAGGAACATTATAGCAGGACTGTTGGGAAGGTGTTGGGAATGGTTTAGCCTATTTTATTGTCTATTGTTTTTGGAGAGCAATGAATTTACTCTACAAGTTGGCACGTGGCTTTCGTCTGTTCTATTCTTTGCGAGTGTAGCTATAACTTACTAGGAAACTGTAATGCTTCCAAACAAAATACCTAAATGACAGTCACTCATTTGCATTGGCCATATGAGCTATACATGTAGTGGCTAACCCAACTAGCATGGTCTAGCTAACGGGCAACAACTGTTCCACTGCCAAAGCTGTTCAGGTATAGCACTCTCACATTGGCATTTATTTTCCACACGTGGTGACGTCAAACTAATTAGACAGTATTATGCTAATTCAACAGAAATTATTTCATTGAGCGAACCAAAAGAAAGTTGTGTCCTTTCTGTAAAATCTAACTAGCTAATAAGGCTAAGCAATAGCACTGTACATATTACTCCACTGTGTTTTACAGTCATGCTGTTCTGTGTTTTCAGAGGACAGGGGAGGTGGGGGCTTTTCCAAATGTTTTCCATCCCCCCAGTCCAGCTGTGCTGCATTGAAGCACAACCCAGGGGCTGTCTGCACTGAATGGCCAACTCATTTTTGGCACAGATGTGAGCACTCAAATATCTGTCTGCCTGGCCTCTCCAAGCATCCAGACCAATCCTCTGTAAAATCACTTTAAAACACACGGCTGTGCAGATTATCAGAAAATCAAGCGTCAAGTATCACAATCAGAAATGAGTTTTGTCCCTGGGTAAGACCTGAGGAATTTGAGAAGAGTAAATGTTCCCACTGAAAGCTGGTAGGTAATCTAAGTTGGTTGGTTGACAAAATAATAACAGTAATCACTGATTAGGACAGGATGGGTTTTGGGAAATTAACAGTTGCTGCTGACTTGTGTGTGGGTCATGTGGTGAAGCATGCAGAGGACTCGTGCAAGAGCCTGCAGGGCATTGTCTGGCATCTGCAAGTCCGCGGTTGTGAACAGAGGAGTTGTGGCGTTTTAAGTCATCCCCCGTGGGCTTGTGAGTAGCCCAGTGATTGTGTTTCCTGTAAACAGTGCTGATTTCAGTAGAAAGCAGATGAAACAAATCTGATCACAGCTCTTAATCTCTCAGCCTATCTTGCTAATGAAGAAAAACACGAAATAAGAGAAGAAAAAGACAAGGTGACAAGGAGAGGAAACTGCATGGACCAATTTCCCATGAGGAGCCATTTCCTGAGAACAGATTAAGCTAAATCCCAGACGAGAAAGCGCTGAGATGTTTCCAGCAGTTGGCTTGCAAGCTCAGGGTATGTTACTGAAAGTTTCCCCTCAATGAGTGCATCAGCTAAATAGCTACATTTTAAATGCCTTACATTATCAATAATGGATATGTCACAACCAGGCTGTTCCAGGAGCAGTTTCACAATCTCAGCACGGCCGTGTTCGCTAGCACACATCAGTGCCGTGGATCCCTCGTCATCCTGCACGTTAACGTCAGCACCACTTTCCAGCAGCGCCCGCACCATCTCCTGTCGGCCGTGGCTAACAGCTAGCATCAACGCTGTCTGGCCCGCCTGCACAGGTAAAGAATTATAAATGTAATTTATTAAGAGAATACAGTTTTTGAGAGCTTGTCATTATGGTCAGCATATTTATTAAGTGATGAGAAAATTTACACCATTTATAACTTAAGAAGAAGCCCAAAAAATCCTGATGCCAACCCTATTATTCCATGATATGAAACAATGTGAATGAGGAAATCGTTGACTTGAAATAAAGATTAACAGAAAAGCTTTTTTTTTTTTTTTTTTTTTAAAATACGGAAAGTTTGCCAAGCACATGCCTGTTCTGTTTTTCAGCACAATCCTACTTCTTAAAGCCAAGATGATTGTAGCACACTGAAACCAGTCTTCATTTGCACAGCTCCTCTGAAACTATAATGTTTGTTAATATTTCAGTTTTATTATGCATCCCAGATTTTTTTCAGTTCAAATGAGTGACCTTCCCGTAAACCTGCTGCTGTAGGCTGCTATTCATTGTGAATGGGAACGGCCGTTGCAGCGTGCTGAGCTGCAGAGTTGTTTAGTACTCCGCTCCACATGAGGAGAGGGGATCGCTTCCAACACAGATACAGTACGCCAATAATCAGTCTTTGCTGTTCGGGTGTCATTGTTGTATTAAAGCAGTTTCAGCAACACATGCCACAAGGTACAAAAAGAAAAACGACTGCTACAAAGCCATTGTGTATTCGAGAAACAAACTGCACAACAGAAAATAAACTATTTCCTGTGTGTAGTACGATGCCTATATCAGAAAACATCTGTCCAGTCAGCGTACATAAATTACGTGCTCAGCACAACACACCCACAGATCTACAGTATGGAGGTGGTCTGGCTGAACACAATCTAGTCCGATTTACATTTCCATCACAATGCATTTACACCTTACATTAACATACATTATTCCTGATATCCAGATACAGACGTCAGTGCCAGGTTTAATTTTGTGGTAAGAAATACAACACGGAGATTAAGAAAACAGTTCCGAGTACAGCGTAGGCACAGAGGATGATGCATTGTTCCAAAAAACAAAGCCATAAAAGAATAATTCTCTAGAGGTATAATCATAAATGATCCCTTTTACTAGTTTCAAGGTACCAGATTTGTTTTAAATGTCACTAATTCAAAGTAAAAAAAATTAAAAAAAAATAAAGTTACTTTAAGCGCATAACTCCCCAGTCCAACTTAAAACAAAACACAGCAGGAAATAGTATGACTTAAATTCCTGATTCTAAAATTGCATTGCGTGCCTCGTGTTACCCACAGCAACAATAACAAGCCAGTAACTGGATTTATAGCCGGCGACGCTGTATATTCAGAGTCCTATGACTTGGCAGAGTGAGAGCCTGTCAGGCGCCGTGTCCAAATGCATACACTACACAACCAGATTAGATCCAGCAAAGAGATAAAACCACTCAAAAGCCAATAGATTCCCACAAATGACTTGTGTAAGGCTACACATTTCCCTAACCCAATCTAACCTGTAACCAATGATAACACTTCCCCTGTTGAAATAAACAGGGAATAAAGAAAGACATTATCCCCTGAATATTCTTTCCCCCCTTTACAGTCACTCAGACTAGCAGATCACTTCTCATTTGGCTGTAATGTGTAGAACTGATCCTATGTTTTATTATACTTTGGATTTATGTTGCATTTTTTAATAGTTTAATGTGTCCAAATTAGATTATCATTAAACAATGTCAGCTGAGCCAGACTGACTCTTTTAAGTGATAAAATGCTTCTGGATGACAGAGCCAACTACACACTCACAGAAGCTCTGTGTTCTTTTTTGGCACGCGTGCTGGGCTATTCCCATTTCTCAGGCGATACCTTTTTATAAATAGATAATTTGATATGCAAAAAATGCAGTTAAGTTATCACTTGTGACACATTTTCACATTTTACAGCATAAGAAGTTTTATTTCCCCTACAAATTGTCCTAATCTAATGTGATTTTAGAATGAAATATGTTTACAGATCATACGTGTACCTACTGTTTTTGACAGGAGGGACATACAGACATACATACCAAAAAAATTACATACATCTGACAGAAACAACTGCAGTAAAATGATTGTGGGAACATGGAAGGAGTAACAAAGTGTCTTGAAGCAGAACGTCCAGAGTAAACAACATACATGAGCCCTGTGATGAACGGATGATGACTTGCCTGACTGGCCTTGGCGTTGACATTCCCCTGACCAAAGAGCTTCTTGACCACAGCCATGTCCTCCTCCTCCTTCACAGTAGAGAGCGCAGCCAGCATGATGGCCGTGTAGCCCGCCTTGTTCTGCCTATCCACACTGCACACACCTATAGCAAACACATGCACACACACACACACACACACACCCCTTTATGATGATTTTGGAGGCACATCATAAAAACAGTATAATGTATTACAATCTGTTTCACATGGTTTTATAGTGCTAATATAAATGTTAGCTTCTCCAACAGGCCAACATCACCTACACTTTATGTAAAATCGACCAGGTTGTAGTTTTTGGGGGTTGATTAAGAATGGGGTTGATTCATTTAGACTTACCACAGTACAAGAAAGAAACTTGTTTTTTTTTTACCTGACATTACATAAACATTACTTGAAGTGTTGCGCACAGAAAATTTTTTTATCCAACCACTAACGGAAGTGTTCCTGTATGGGGATCCTACTCTCTTCGCAGACCTGGTGTCCCCAGACATAAGATCCGTAGTTGGACCTTTCTCCAATAATTGACTGGATTATTAACTGCATTATTGTTGTAGCCTGTACGTAACACTCTGTAGTGTATTGTAAATTATTCTGAGACGGTCACTGACCTGTGTCCAGCAGCAGCCCCACCACACGGAAGTTGGAGTGGGAGACGCTGTAGTGGAGAGCTGTGTTGCCGTTGCCGTCGGTCATGTTGACTACGTGCTCCAGCAGTACTGACGACACCTCAGAGAACGCCATCAGGTAGTCTGAGACCCTTGAAGGCTGAGCCATCTTGGCGCTAGAGATCCGAAACCACTCGAGCTGGACAGTGTGGGTGCTGGAGAGCTGTAGGTGAGGGAACGAAGTCATATATCATCAAATATATATGATGAGTGAGTAAAACATCTATCTCAGATAATAGAAGTGCTTCTTAATCCTAAAGCTGTACTTCAGTAGTGCTAGTTTCTAACCCACATTTTCTCAGAACTTGGTGAAGTTAAGAAAAATTGCGTATACAGTATATTTTGGCAAAGTATAACAGCATTTGTCTCAAGTTTAGAGCAGCTTG
The DNA here is from genome assembly GCF_021292245.1 of Micropterus dolomieu. Classification (NCBI taxonomy): domain Eukaryota; kingdom Metazoa; phylum Chordata; class Actinopteri; order Centrarchiformes; family Centrarchidae; genus Micropterus; species Micropterus dolomieu. The sequence goes on from NC_060154.1 coordinate 10,846,627, forward strand.
ACATTCCACTGAATGTCAAGGGAAGTCCTTCTGTTGTAAAACCCAACAATGGTCCAGTTCCTGAGTCTTTTCTCAGTCTTTACTCCTCTGTTCTTGTCACATCAAGCACATTGTGTTTGTAATTAATGTTTGCTAGAGCTGAAAATATCCCCAACTTTAAGTAATTGTGATTTTGCATTATTCCAACAATGAAGCGATGAAGTTAAATGTGTAACTCTGTGATAATATGGTTTGAAGAAGCATGCAGGGACGCACCACTTCCTTACTCTTCAGTGTTTTGATGTCATCGTTCAAGTGGTTCTTCAGGATGAGGCAGGCTTCACGCATTTTTGAGCTCAGCTCAAACCTTTAACAAACAATGTGCGAAGTTGAAACACAATACAGTTTTTACTGCCTTCTGTGCAGAGTTCCTTTGTCTCTGCATTACAATTGTATGTGGATTTTGCAATATGTGTTTATGCAATGTATATATCCATGATACGACTTTCTGTTTGTCATGCAACTTGATTTGGTAGCATTTACATTCACAGCACTTAACTTCAATCAGGAAACTAAGTTAACTGGACTTTCTTTAGACTCTCTAACTTGAAACTACATTAATCACTTTACACTAACAACATACTTCTCTTTCACAGCATCAGATGAATAATTTGTGGCTCTCAGGGTTTCCTCATCAGTGTCGCTCTCATCCAGGTTGATGTTTCTCTCCTCCTCAGATGTTTCTTCCTCCAGAGCCGCCTCATCATCCTCCTCTGTGCTGTCCAAGCACTCGCCTTCACCACTTTCTCCAGAAGAACTCCCATCTTCCTCCTCCTCCTCCTCTTCATCTTCACTGGATGTAGATTCATACCTGGGGAGACACAGATATTTGCTGGAATACAGAGCAACTTTTTTAATTTCCAGGGAATTTGGTTGGTAAGGAAAAAGGGTTTTGTTTCTTACTTGTCAAATCTGTGACCTGATCAAAGTGTTATTTCCAACCTCTAGACCATCTGCAGGCCTTATTTTATTTTTACTGTGGTAAAAAAAAAAGTAGGTTTCATGTTACCCACCCTCCATTTAGAATGCCAACAAACTGCAGGCTCTTCTTGCCAGCGTTGCGATTCTCGCTTGAGTTACTCCCATCCTTTCTCTTCATGATTGATTTCAGCATACCTGTTACCATAATGGAAGAAGATAGGTAAAAAAAATAGTTGATTAGTACACCATTCAAACATATACCTCACATGATACATGATGTAAACAAAATTGTGTTATTAGTCTCTATGTCTGGCAGAGATGCTCACAAGTCTTTGAGCTAGAGTCCAAGTCAAGTCTCTCGTGGTTATTACGAATGTTGCATCACCTGCTGCGTTCAATCCAGGTTGCTAATAAAACTTCATAGCTATAAGGAATACTGTTAACCTGTTTTACAGAGCACAGCCATGTAATGTGCAATGCAATTAATGACAGCTTATTAAATACTGTAAGTCAATAAAACTGTGACGTTGCATAATCAACAATAAATCTGTCTGTTTTTAATTTACAGAGCACAACCATGTACCCTAATGTACAATGCCTCTACAATTAATGACAGCTTATAAACTAAGTCAACAAACCCTGTTGAGTTTCAAACCCAGTGTAAAGTTAACTAAATAATACTGTAAAGTTACATGGTCAACAATAAAGCTGTAACATGTTTTTAACTTACAGAGCACAACCATGTAATGTGCAATGCAGTTAATGACAGCTTATAAACTACTGTAAGTCAACACATCCCCAGACTCTCAAAACAAACTGTAACCTGTTTTTCACAGAGCACAACTATAATGTGCAATGCAATCAAAGACAGCTTAAACTACTGTAAGTCAACACACCCTGCAGACTCTCAAACCAGTGTAATGTTAAGCTATAACTAAATAAAACTGTTAGGCTACATGAACAACAATAAACCTGTAACCTCTTTCCAGCCAACGGCAATAATTAACATAATGGCAGCCAGCGGGACGTAAATGATTACGTTAATCGACCACCACAAGTTTGGCAAGTAAAGAAACGCTCGTTCATCTTTTTATAACAAACGACAGTCAGAGTAAACCTCCCGTAGCTCGTAGCTGAAGCAAGAAGCAAGCTAACGTTAGATGGCTAATGCTGAGCTAATCATGTTCACTCACCACATATTTGCGTTCAGCGCTTCTTTGTTTGGGTCTTGTTGTATGAAGTTTTAAAGCCAAAGTTTATGATAAATGGCGCAGCAGATGTTACGTAGGCAGGTTATAGGTAATGGAGGGAGGGGAATAACGGCAAGCTCATCATATTTTTTCAAATAAACATTGTTCACGAGTCCCGCGCCTCGAGTCCGAGTCGAGTCTGAAGTCTTTTGAGGACGAGTGTCAAGTCGAGTCTGAAGTCACTGTGTGTGCGACTTAAGTCGCACTCGAGTCTGAGTCTCTAACTCAAGTCCCCATCTCTGATGTCTGGAGGATTCAATCTCATTAGATTTACGAGTTTTGTCTTTGAAAAGGTAGCACATATCTGAGTGGGTAACGCTGTATTTTCTGTAATTTATGAATAAAGAAAATGTTTAATGCAAAGTACAATGTCATTTGTAACTACGTACAGTGGGGAAAAATAGACAACATTCAACAAACTAATCAATTACCTAGTACTTAGTGAGTCATTGAAGCCAAGTCAGCTTGTGTGAAATGGCGTACAATTTACTAAGAAATTAATAACTGAATTTTACTTGGTTTTAAATGAGACTAAAAATAAGAAGAGTCCTATTTCCCCTTTAAATTAGTACAAGATTATGTAGTCTTTAGTTATACTCACTTAAGATGAATTGACTATTGGTAATGTGTATAGTATCTCCTTCATGCTCCACAATATTATAAAATGTTCACTCTCTATAACATTTGTGCAAAAACATAACACATCATTAGTTTGTGCATTCTGGGTAAAGACAAAGAATTCTACATCTGATTCGTGAAGAAAAACATAAAGGAACCACATACGATGTCCCGACAAGCACATTTAACCATACATATACCTCTTCTTTCTCACCTGTCTTGATGTTGCTGGCTGCAGTCTTCTCTCCTTGGTCTTCCTCTTTCTTCTCGGCCGTACTGACCACCTCTTCTTCTGGTGAGACCTTGTATTCAGCGATGGTCAACTGTCTCTTCTTTGCCACTGTAGCTTTCTGCTCCTCCATCTTTTCCTCAAACAAGATCTCCCATTGGCACCCAGTGCTGATCACTGCAACAGGAGCTGGTTCTGCAGTCTCCACTAAAGCATCAGTCTGGCTGCCTTGTTCGATTAGATCTGCTGTTAAACTTTCACCTATGCATACATCTCTCACCTCGGGACGGCACAAAACCTCAGCGTGCTTTAACACAGAAGTCAGTGTCTCTACCTGCGCATTTGTCATGTCTGGTTTTGCAAGAACGCCTTTCTCAAATGTGGCTTTGGAGGTTTTCTCCTCCACCTGGGCTTTAAGGATCCCCAGGTCTTTGTCGGCCACACTCAGCCGGTCTTCTAGAGCCACAATGGACTCCTGCTGGAATTTAATGGTGTCCTGCAAGGTGTCAATCTCCCGCTGTGCCTCACTGGTCAACCCAAGTAGTGACTCCATAACCCAAACCGCAGCCTCTTCTGTCTCCACTGCGGCCTGCACTCCCTCCTCATGAACCGGAGGGACCTCTGTTCCTGTGCCGTTCTCACACACATTCACTGTGGTGCCCTCAGAAGCATCTTTCACACCCTGGCTGTGGTAGAAAACAACAGAGTCCATTGGCATGTCGTCCCCAACAGCCACTGATTTCTTCTCAACCACAACAGACATTTTTTCTGGCGTTTTCACTAAAACTTTTGATGAAGGTTCTGTAGCTTTCTCCTCCTTCCCCTCAAATTTCTCAGTGAGCCTTTTCAGCTCACCAGATTTTCCGAGGCCTTTATGTCCGGGTGAGGTTGGTGTAGTCAATCGACTGTGGACATTATGGTCAGTTTTTAGGGTCTCTGTGGTTTGGGTAGAAGACTCTGTAGATGGTTGCTTCTGTTGGGCCACTTCCTTCTCCTGCAGGGCTAACAGGAGCATGTCTTTCTCAGCACGAAGTTTGGCCACCTCTTTCTCAAGCGCAGGAACACCCTTTACCCTCTCTTCCATCTCCTTCAGCTGTTTCAAAGCTGTAGCCATCTGCTCTCTAACCGTCTGCAGCTGGTTGGGTGGGATTGGAGTCATTGTGGCGCCAGCAGCTGGAGTGCTGAGCCCAGAGGTCTGAGGACTGGGTTTAGTCCAGCTACTCTGCAGAGGCTGAGTGGACGGAGAGGGTAAGAGCATTTTGGGAGGATCTGCAAGCTGGAAGCGTCCACCGTTCTGGTGCTGGTGGGTTTGTTCCTGTTGTAGCCGCCGGCTGGTTTCCAGAAGAGTCCGCTCAACTCGGGGGTTGCGCTGCGGTGGAGGGGGTGGCACTTTAGCCCCGGCAGACAGGGGAGGAACACTATGGAGGGTCACAGGGGAAAGAGAGCGCACTTCACAGGGTGCTGAGCCAAGACGGTTGCGTGGTGGTGGCGGTGGCGGAGGAGCTCTGCCATCCTCACTGGCAGGCGACGCCAGAGACTCTGTGGATGTCCAGCCACTGGTACGTCCCCCCACACTTGGACTCCTCTGGGAGAGTTTGACCCCTCGGCCAGAGCGACGGGAGCCAACAGGTGCCCGACGGAGATTGTGCCCACTTTCTATCTCTTCTACATATTTGAGGAAGTCCAGATCCAGCTGGAAACCATATGGAGTCTGAACAGAGTAGGAGCCTGTCTGATCAGTCTCTTCCTGATTGGAGTAGATGAATGGAGAGCCCAGATCTGCAGGAAAGAGGACATGTGACTGAATAATATTTTCTGTGTATACTTAAGGCCATACAAATGTGTTAAATGTATTTCTAATCTCATAAAAAACTTACAGTAACCATTTTTGAATATTTTATATCCTGTGTTGTTTACATCCATGTTTACTAGCTTGCAGTCTTCATCTGCCCTGCCTTTTCGTAACACTGTACATGCACTTTACTGTCACCAAATGTCAATGAGTGCAATAGCGCAGATGCATCCTTACAAACAAAACCGTCACCCACTTGTAAAAGCACTCCTCCATAACACAACTAATGGTCAACTCCACAGGGTACCTTTTAATTCTGCAGAAAGAGAAAAATCTGATAGTACTGATGTTTTAATGTAAACCAGTATAAAGATTTGGGAAGTATGTACTTTAGTGTTGACACAATATAGCTATTACAGTCAATACACTAAAAATGTGTCATACTGGAGCTGATTTATGTTTTATTTAACCATAAAACCATTAACCATATTTAACCATAACCATTGTTTTGATCTGTGGAGTTTATGGTACAAGCGACTTCAAGACACAAACGATTTCAAATATATTTTGTTTCCTGCTGTTAACAGCATTGTGATACCATCTGAACCATCTCAATCAGGTAAACTCTACCAACCTACTACTGGCAGATTAAAACTAATTATTTCATCTATTGCAACAATAAATTGAAAAACTACTCCACAACATTTTAACATCCAAACCTCACCTCAAAGAGAAGCCTAAATATATTCATTATCACAGTCACAAGATAAATTTGGGGTGCCACATACAAAAACAATGGCATCTTCATGTAGTTTCTTACCAGGCAGCTTTGGGTTGACTTGCACTGACTGAGCCATTTTTTCGGACAGGGATCTTTCAGCACACACACAGCTTCAAAACAACACCTGGCTAAAGAAAACACACAGTGAAAAGAATATTTGTCATGAATGTACTTTTGGACTAAGAGGAAGGAAAAGGATGTAATTTGTAACACTGCACGGTAGTTTGGCGTAAGTTCATCATTTGTTACCTACTGACTTTATATTACCAGTTTTTCTGTGAGCATCAAAATCACATGCTCCAGATGTTTTGTTAATAGGAGACAGCTTTACACGGCGGACATAGATGCATCTTTATAGGAGTTGTAAAAGTCCTACAAAGTGCAGAAACGCCTGCAGAGGTTTACATTTTCTTATGGCTGGTTAGCACGTGTGACAGCCTGTGACTGAATTCAAAAGAAGGTGAATTCCCTTCTTTCAGAGATAAAGAGGTTTTGTTAAACAGATCTCTTGTTTGCTTTTCAGAGGTGTTGAAGGACGTTGAGCCTGACATCATCCATACCTCGTGTGTGTGTGTGTGTGTGTGTTCTACTTTTAAGCTCTTGACCTCTTTACCCGTGGTTGCTTGAGCTTTCAGATGATCTATACGGTAGACTTTGTTTACAGTAAGAGTCATGAGAAAAGTCATGAAGAGTGCAAGATACAGAGCTGAACAGTGTCCAAAAACCACAAGACAGCTGGTTTATTAACAACAGTGTCACACCACCACCATCCAGCTCTACTGAAAAACCACAGGATTCTTCTCACCGATAAAACCTGCCACACAAACTGCTTGGTGGGCAAATCATTATTTCCTTTGGGTATAATATGCATTTATTCAGAGAACGAAACACTAAGGGGACCGACTACATTGTTATGAGACTTTTTTTTAAAGTTTAAAAGATCAACATGGAAAATAATGAACATTAAAAACAAACTGACTTTTTTAATGTTTTAGTTCAAAGTAGTAAACGATTCATAAACATCTGAAACATGATCTGTTCAAAATGTCTCAAAAGAAGTAGAATAGAAGTAGCTATCGCTCTCATACTAACAAGCTGGTTCTTCTGTTTGTTCCAAACAAGACAGGAAATATAAAAGAGCGTCCTGTGCTGCAGGAAAAGAGCTGCCAGTAAGCCAGAGTTCCTGACAGCAAGTGGATAACTGTGCAACTTCTGGAAAATAATCTACCAATTACAGAGAAATTAAGGAATTATGAACTTAAATATGACAGACTGCAACTTCAAAACTGTACAATTAATGATGTTACGTTGTGTTGAAATTAAGTTTACCTCTTTCAGCCGCTCAGTGAGCGATTCATGCAGCTGGTTCCCTTCTCCCTGCTCCACACAGCCCTGAGAGAGAGAGAGAGGCGTAAACCATCAGAACAATCATGTACAGCATGTTAGTCAGAACACAGACACAGTGACACGCCTATTGGAAATCTGGGCCTGGCATGCAAAGCTCTGTATAACCATCATCTAAACACCAAATCAATGGATATTTTGTGTAAAATTTGTGTTTAATCCTTCCAGTAGAGTTTCAAGGAGCATTGAAGCTATTTTGGAGGGTCATGATAGGATATCTTTATTATTCCAGAGGGGCAAGTTGTTGTAAAGTCAGCAAAATAACCAACAATTAAATAGATTGGCCAACACCCTCTGACGACCCTCTGAATGTGTCACAATTTGTCACCCATGTGTAGACACCATACTAGAGCTGCAACAGTTATTTGAATAATCGATTAGTTGTCAACTATTTAATTAATCATCATATTTTGATAGTCGATTCTTTGGGGTTTTTTTAAGAAAACAAAAATGGCCAAATTCTCTGATTCTAGCTTAAATGTGAATATTTTCTGGTTTCTTACCTCTTCTATGACAGTAAACTGAATATCTTTGGGTAGTGTACAAAACAAGACATTTGAGGATGTCATCTTGGGCTTTGGGAAACACTCACATTTTTCACCATTTTCTGGACCAGACAACTTAACAATTAATTGAGAAAATTATCAACAGATTTATCGACAATATAAATAATCATTAGTTGCAGCCCTACACCATACCGAGTGAATCTGGAGTGCTGCCCTTGATGGTGAGCGTTGATTTGTTTCCCAACAATTCAATCTTCCCAGCTGTTGCTCACCAGACTTCTTTTTTAATGTTATTTTTCTGTGTTTTGTAGAAATATTTTTCCATCTCAACATAAGATAAAAGAGAAACACTGGGAACACCACAGAAGATGTGACTAAGAGATGAAGTTAAGTTAGAGAAGCCAGGATGCCAAGTATAAAAAAGGATGAACAAAAAAGGAAGCTGGCGTAAACTTTGACAAGGTGTGCATCCACCTGCACCACCACAAATCTCACGATCACAGGTGTGAGTGTTTACACAGAAAATTACAGAGGTTGTCGTCTATGCGGGTCGTATAAAGCTGATCTGTTTCGGACGTAGAACTATTTTTAGTGCAAATCTCAGTTTCTTGTCTAAAACAAAAGAGAAAGCTTCATGGAACACAAAAACACAGATACACACTGAAATCTGAAAATACAGTAACTACTCCCCACACAAAAAACCTCAGGTACCTGTAGTCATTTAATTCGTTTCAAACATACACTCTTGTAACAACACATACACGTGTTTTCCAGCAGCCTCAGGCACATTCCTAACACATGCTGTTGCAACACGCTGGTCGTCCTTCTATCTGACTGACTACTGATAAAACACACACACACACACACACACACACACACTTCACCTGTCAGCTCAGACTGCAGCAGACAGCCAGTTCATTGTCAGTCAAGTAAGACAACATTCAGAAAGACAGAAAACTAATTATCCTAATTTATATTCTAGGTTATTATTATTACTATTACTACTACAATGGATTAATTAAAATACAAACTTGACTTGTCTGATAACTGCTCTGCTCAGCATCTTCTTATCAGCTGCTGCTCTGTTTCTGTTCAGTGTCTCCGTCAGTTTCTCCTCTCAGGTCAAACCACAGTAAACATAATGCTGCAGCGTCCGAGCCAATCAGACCCAAGTTATTCAAATGTTAAAAAGGTTTTCAAAAAGCATGTGACTTCGACTCAGTTTACTTTGGTCCAAAACTAGAAAGCGATAGTTTACTGTACTTTCAGTTTTTGTTTTGGGTTTGTTAAAAGGATCAAATACAAGCTAACCGGAGCTTATAAACAAGTCACATGACTCAAAGGTAGCTTGTTTACTGGGCAGTCATAGCCAACATGTAATCCTGCGCCTGGTTGGAATTAGAAGAGATTGCGAAGTTGAAACAAATCTGGATTCAGTTTGTGTAATTTTAGCTCCTTGGCTGCACTCTTCTTCTCTTTTCTACCCACAATAAGATGTGTTTTAGTGTCATTTGCAACAGTCTGTTGGTTTCTACAGCTGTTTTTGTAAAAGCCCAGTTACAATTTGCGTCAAAGTTGTTTGCTCCTCCTCCTTTTTTTCTCTTTACTAAAAAGGTTGGATGATACCATATCCTAATTAACTTGTATAAAAAAGGTCTCACTATAGTTCCAATAAAGCTGAGATATGGTTTGTATCAATGACAACAGTGTGTTTCTTTAAACACAAAGCGCAAAGCCCACATGCGTGTCTGGGGCAGTTTTGATGTAACATCATCACAACTGGCACACAGAAGCACACAAGGCGCCATGTTCTCCCCACATCAACAATTATGACTGTGTGCAGGCACTATGTCATATTTTGATAGCGACACCAAATTTAACAATATAAACAATGCCAAGTACATGACGATGATGATGACGACGACGACGACTTTACCCAGAGTGCTGCAGATTGTCAGAGCTGTAAGTATAAAATCAGTTCAGAAATTGTGGCAGTTTGGGAACAGTCACACTCACGGACTACTGGACTCAAGTGGCTTTTTTTCCTGCCAGAGTTCAGGTGACATACCTAATCTAATTACATAAGCATAAGGACACCTTGAACATACGGTTTACATTTCACGCCTTTTTCACTACAGGAAATTAACAACCCATAACTTAATGTGCAGCTGCCACCACAGTGTCTCTGTTGTTGTCTATTGCTTCTGTAACTACATTTCAGCACTGCTTGTGAGGTGGTCCTAACTCCAAACACTGCAATTTGCCTATTAAAGCAGGATGTGACACAGCAACACTGTTGAAACACAGGGCACAACCTGGAATGAAAGTCTTACAGGTTCCTATAATCCAATACAAGTATTGAATGATGAGCTGATGAATTTCTTGTTTAAAAAAGTTAGACTGCTGGCATCTATGCCATTATTTTAATGGAATACTATAATAAACGTTTCTTACACTGTCTAAAGACTCTGTTTCGCTGTCTGTCATCCACAGCAGTAAAGAAAAACCCCGAAAATAAATTTTAACAATGCAACCAGAGAGAGCTGCTGCAAAATCCACCAGGCTGTAGATTGCAGTGTTTACCACCAGTAACTTATCAAATGCTGAGCAATATCCATTTTTGTAGAGCAATATTCATGAAAGTGAATTGCATAAGGTGTTGCAAAGTTAGTCTATTCTCTCTCTGCTCTACTTGTCCTCGTCTCCCCAAATCTGCTTTTTTCCCCTTTTATTATATCCTTCAGTCCTATACCTTCATCAATTTCCCTCCTAATTTACACTCCATATTTCTCACCTCCTACTTTCCACTCTTCATCCCTACCCTCCTCTCTTCACATGACTTTTCATTTACACACACACTTCCTCCAGCTCCCCTCAAGTCTTGCTGTTTCTCTCTCTGATTTGATGACAGACAGCAAATTACAGAGAAGCTGCATTCCTTTCCTTAACACCCCCGAGTCCTGACCAGCTGAGAGCTACGCTGTCGAGTATCTCTCTCACACGAAAACACACACCCCCCCACTGAGTGCCAGTGCTCATAATGACAGCTGCACAGGCCAAAAACAAAATTACTAAAAATGCCCATAAACACATATACAAGAATGCACACACACAGCAACAGAAACCCTTGTGAAACCTGCAACACAAACATGTGAATGCATATATTCACACAAACATCTGAAAATTTAATTTAATTATATGTACGAGTCCATAGACACACAGAGAGAGTCACATGATCCCACAGTCAGACAAAGACATGGTTAACAGTTACATGTCGTGGTCATACCACCTTAATTTAATAAAGGCCTAACTGGGTTCTGTTGTGAACAGATAAATGTCATTGTTCTTCAGACATCTGTTTTGCCGTGGCTACAAACTACATGACGATCCTGATTCAGTTTTCAACTGCAGCAGCTCTCACCAAAACTAGAGTTGCATTTCTTCATATTACAGGCACTCTGCAGCGAGTGCAGCCGTACAGTAATGTTCTGCCAGCGCAAACTGAAGGGGTAAAGTACCTAAGATAGAAATATCAGAGAAGCCACCATGCTGTAGTTTGTCTAAATCTACTGTTTAAAGGATAAGTCCGGCGTTATTTTATGCTTCCAAAAAGAAGTTTCCTGGGAAGAACAACATAATTTGGTATCAATTACTGTGCTACACAATAATGTCGCAACAATTCATTCTAATTCATTTCTAGAGTAACCTCAACATAATTTTACTTGCAAAAGCTATACAGACAGAAATATAAGATGTGTCTACAGGCAAACAATTCAACAAAGAACAAATAAATATTTGGCTCAGCTTTTGAGGACATTTTTTTTCTTTTTAATTAGCAGTAAATAAAATTATTAGTAGATAACAAAGCCATAAAGTGACATGTTACCTTTGTTGCCATTATTTATTTATTTTTTTTATCATTTCTGAGATTAACACTTTACTTAAAATAACAATGTCCAATGGGGAAAGAAACAATCAGATAATTAACCAGGTTGTAAACAAGCCAACACTTCTAAACTTCTTTATTCTGAATTTTAACACAGGGTGAGAACACCTGAAATGTCGGTCATAGGACACAGGAAAACTTTGCAAGCCCGGTCAATTTAGAAATTTGAATCTGTAAACTGCAATGTTCACAACACAGGCAGTTTAGGTAATAATTACACCCATCTGTGACTTACCTGTGGCTTTGTTTAAAACCTGATTGATTGCATGATTGCTTATGTTTCTTCGACAAAACCAAGATAAATAAAGACCCAAGATGCTTGGGCATAACATCCAATAGGGACTTTTTGAAATATCCCCAACTGAATACCACAACATGTGATGTTCAGTAGAGTTATGAGTTACACATGCAGAGAGTCAGACAGCTTTTTCTGATGTATATTTACCACTTTTCTAGCAGAATGAATAAAACTGACCATGGTAGCCATCTTAAATCAAAATGTATTGCTTTTTAAGTAGCTGAGAATATGATAAAAGCATGTAGAAATGCAGAAAAGTGGTATTCAAATGGTAATTCAAATCCTCACTTTTCAAACGCCCTTGCCAAAATGTAATAACTGGAATTAAGGGACTCGTGTTTAGTAGTGAATGGATCAGGCTTTAAGCAGTCAGAGCCACAAACCAAATGAAAAGCTCACATTACAATGAAAACAGCTTGTTGTCTTTGTAATCTAAGATGTAATGAACTTGACCTAGAACAGTTGGGAGCAACACACATTTATTTCTATAAAAACAACTTGGATTAATTAGTTTACTAAAAACAAATATACAGAACACTTTGTTATTGACAGTTTTTCCGTTCAGGTTCAGCAGGAACATGTGACAAGTGGAGAAGCACTGTGTCGTCCCAGAGCAACTCATGGACATGTTACTAAACAAAGAGGAGAACATTGGGTTGTCCTTACTTCAGTCCGATTCATGGAAGAGGAAATTTTGCGCTGGTTCGAGGCTCGGGGCCATGTTTTGAAACTGTGACCTCATCCCCACCACCACCCTTTTCCCGAGAAGAGAAGCCAGAGAGAGAGAGACAGACAGTCTGACTGACGAGGAGGAGAGGGAGTGAAAGCCAACATCCTCTCTCACTGACAGCTACTTTTACTCTCCGGCTGCTTTACATGAGAAAAACCCCATTCAGAAATCTGCACACACACAAACACACACACATATCTTGAAAAAAAGGACATACAAACCACAAATACAGGCCTCCCTATATGAATGCTATACTTATGAGGGCTTTTGCTGATTCAGAACATAAAAACCCAAATCTATCCTGAAACTAACCACTGTTCATTTTCCAAATGTAATCTAATAGTTTTTAAGCTGAAACAATAAAATAAAGGAAATTTTATTGGCACCATTTTGATAATGAATATAATTGTTCTATGTGTTTTAGGAAAGCAAAAATGCTTTAGAACATTTCCTTGTTCCAACTTTTCAAATTTGAGGATTTGCTACTTTTCACTGTTTTAAATCACAGTAAATTAAATTATGTTGGGTTTTCGGGTTTTGAACTCAACAATGGAAATAATCATCAGTTACAACCAGAAACAATTACTGATGATAAGAATTATCAATTATCTTTCATTAAACAGTTTTTTGTTCTTCACAAATTAAATCTCACCTCAAGAACCATTTGTGGTGGTGATGGCACAATGGATAAGATACATGCCTTTGGTGTGAGAGACCTGGGTTCAATTCCCCACTGTGACCTATCTACCATTGTGTCCCTGAGCAAGACACTTAACCTCTCGTTGCTCCAGAGGCATGTGACCTCTGACATGTATAGCAATTGTAAGTCGCTTTGGATAAATATAAATTTAGTAGATGTTCTGGTAATTTTGACCATGTTGCATGACCTTCATCAGCTACTAAATGGACCTTGACTTTTATTTTCTCAACCTCCATTTCCAAGGTCAAGAACGAACTTTGAACCTCAGCTTTGAACCCCGACATGAACAAGAAGTGTTCCGTAAAATATGGACATGACAACTGGGCAAAATGATCCTCAACGATAATCATGTGATCAAAAGCTCCAGAACAGCTATAAAATTTACCATGAGGTGTTCTGCAGCAGCTGTTCCTGAACTTTGAACATTCAAACTTATTTGTTGGAAACAGTATCGCCATGTAAATATCCTTTAACCCTCATCCCAGTTAATCTTAAACCTAAAACCAACTGCTAATCCTGAATTTAATCTGTTGCGGAGGCGAGGAGAAGATTATTTTACGTCTTTGTCCTTGTGAGGACATTTAGGCCTAAAAGACATGCAAATACAAGCGCACACATACACACGAGGGCCTCTATGCTGTTGGGATAAAGCTGCAGTTTCCTGAAGGGAAGCCCACTACTCCCTCAATAAATCCCCCTCATCTCTGCACACACACTCTCCATGCCCCTGTGGGAGACCTCACATTGTCTCCCAGTAGGAACAGGAGGGGGGAGTGGGGTCCTGCCAGGAAACCCATCGGTCCATCAGCTCAAAGCTGCTTCCTGAAGGCAGCAGGAAAACACTGGAGAGAAGACAAGCAGAAACTAAGAGCTGAACAAATAGAGCCAGTGTGACACACACACACACACACACACACACACACACACACACTGAGGCATCCTGCTGCCAACAACAGCACCGAGGCCGATATCACATGATGCATCACACTGGAGGTTAGATAACGTGTTATCAGTTTTGGTGCTGTTATCAGTGTTTTTAAGTGTTTGTTAAACCTCACACAGTAACACTCTGACCACCGCTACAAACAGGATTCTGCCACAAGACGCCATTTCCCGTCTCTTCAATGTGAAATCACAAACTGACATCACATCACTAACATCTTGTGTGTCCCGCCGTATCCAGAAAGAAACTAAATTTTTCAAAATCAGGTTGACTTCAAACACCACATGCATCCTGCCTCCCCTCCCTCTTCCTTCCAGATTCTCCAGCAAACACAATCAGCCACATTCAGTCTCCACAATGAGGCATTATGCCTCTTTGGTGGCTACGCTGTTTTTGAAAAAGTTTTGTGAGGCCTCGTTGTTTTCTTCACAACATTCCTCCCCACCCTCCGCCCCCCACATACCCTGCCTTTTCCCAAATTTGACCAGGTTCAAAATGTCACAAAGTGAATTCAATAAAGTCGCTGGGGAAGTCCGACACTTGGAGAGTTTTAATTTGGAGACAGAGTCTGGCAGCAGAGGCTCTGAAGATGCTGATTTACAGTCTGACATGAAGCTTAAAGGAGGGGTAAAAGGTGGCCGATGTGAATGGATGCTGACATCCAGTCATAACTTTAAGGGGAAATCGCATTTTGTACCTCCTCCTCCTCACTCTGAGATACAGCTAAATCAGTGGTTCTCAAACTGGGGCAGAGGCATTGTGCCGCTGCAGGTCGGGGGGGCATGGATGCTTTGACAGAAAGGGTTTGAGAACTCGTGTGAAATGTAATTTGAGATATTTTGTGATGAAATACTTTAATGCCTGTTCCACATTTTTCTAATTTCTTTTTTTCCCCCTATCTTCTTAGCTCGATATTCATACAGAATAACGTTTAATTTCACTTTAATTCACTCAGTCTGACATTGTGTGTGTTAGTTAATTTCCTCTTAGGAGGGGGTTATTTTGTTTTGCCATAAACGGTAAGTGGTGACATCAGTCTTCCCTTGTCATTTTAAGTCCACCATTATTGATTGACAATCAACAGACTTTAGAAAAGAAATTTAAGAGTTGTTTCTTCTGTGATTGTTGCTGAAACAGGTCCCATGAACATAAAAGTAGACCTGTGTGAATCGCGGAACAAGTCAGGGACGTGGGCAGTGATTCAGAGGTCTGGACCCAGGCTTTGATGTGGGAATTTCACACTAACTTTGGAAATATCCTTTACAGATAATCACTTAACACTCTTACAGTTGTAAAGGTTTTTATAGATTCTCGCCTCAAGAATGGAGGGTGACAATAACTTTCTGCTTCTTTTGGGAAACTTTTTATCCAGTCCAGATTCAAACATGGACAATCCCAGTAACAAAGACTTGACCGGACATGAATGAATTCTTGGAATAGCAACATTACATGTTCCTTTCTGGAAACAAGGGTGTTTGCGGCCCATAAAGTGGTACACAGTTTGTGTCTGTGCAGCAGCATCCAGTCAGCTGAGACTGGGGCAGCCCTGCCTGACGGCTGGCTGCCCCTCCCTGAAACAAAGCAGCACTCACAAATCGAGTTTCCTCTCAATTAGCCAGTTTCCAGCTCTGATGTCACGTTGCAGTTTGGACCAAACCCACCTTGTTTTCACTCTGTGCTGAAATACAAACTCTCCAGGCCTGTTTCCCCAGACAAACTGAACCTTTGTAATGGCGGCAGAGTTTTTTTATTTATTTATTTATTTATTTTAAATATGTATTTGGCTCAAATATCACCAGACTTTCACAAATGTGTCTCTTTTTTGTCATTTCCTTTTTCTCTAAATCACATCAGCTCGTGTGTTTTCTAGCCAAGCAAATAACTCAAATAAACCAGTATAAGGCATCTCTAAATGTCTCTCTTAAGTTGAGATGAGACTGTGACCTATTTGTCTTTCACAACAGTAGCAGTCTCCAGATGTTTGATTCTTCTAACTAGTGAACAAGAGCAGATGCTAGCTGCTGCTGCTTTCAGCCCAGAAACAACTGAAATGAGTGTCTATTATCATTATAATTTCTGCACCAGTGGAAATTATACCAGTACAGCATCTCTTTAATGGACAGGGTTGGGGTAATGACAAGGCGCTGGATGTGCATAGGTCTTTGAAGCGCTTTAAAATGTCTCCCAGAGAGAATGCACCTTCATCACCACGGAGCTGCTCCTGTGGAAAGTACAGGTTTGTGGGCTCTAATTCAGTTTTCCATCATGCTCCGATTCAGTTAGCTTCTCAGATTCGGGCCGGTCGTTAATCATGTAATCACACCGAGAGGCAGTTTGATGTCTGCCAGGCATTATGAAACTTGATTGAACATATTGATGGCTTGCAGTAAACTCTGAGACAGTCTGCAAAGGAGACTCCTTTCATAAAGTTTGGCTTTTACTCTTCACTTGCCTTTGACTCTTACATTATTAAATTTATTCTGTCCTGATGGTTTACTATGCAACTGTTTTACCTCTTTTCAGTTGAATTGATCTTTATTCAGTACTTTCTAATAACCCTTTGTAACATGTTTTTAAGTTGTAACTAGGGTCTGATATTAGCACCCACCAAAATGCTGGTAAACACTGGTTGGGAGTGGCGGGTGTAATCATCACACCATCCACCACTTCGGCGGACAGGGAAAATGCACAAGAGAATGATACATGTAGTAAGGTTAGTGTATTGTGGCGATCGGCACCGGCGTCACACACAGCCACACAGCTCAGGGAATATCTGTGGCAGCATTTTAAACCAAACTCACTAGCTGAAGAGGCCCGGTCCGTCCTGAGTGACAGCCAGTTAGATTGCTAGTAGCACCAGCCGGACTACGGTAGGCTAACTCCACTGTTGTCGGAGATTTACTAAGCTTAACTATTAGACGCAAAAGGAGCCACTTGGTTTTATTTTCTTTGGCCAACTTTTGTATTGAAACAGTATTTTTTGTTTGCTTGCTTGCATCCAGAATAGGAGTTTTTTTGTTGAGATATGGCCTCATGGAGATTTGAACTGAGATAACGACTTATTCATTGGTGGTTGAACTGTGGGTTTTGTATTAAGCACTGACTGTATAATACACTGTGAACTTTGTGTTTCTTGTCATCTGTAGGTCCCTTTGAAATACCTGGTTGTTAAATAAGGTGAAGTGATAGTCTTGTACTGAAAGACATGGTTACTTTTTATATTCAAACATGCATTTAGGCCTGATCTTTTAGTGTAAATATATTGAACACTGAATGACAACATTATTTTCATTAACTGATGCCTAAATGAGCTGAATGTTTTTTCCCCTTCATTTAAGGCATGGGCTACATTTCAAAAGTGGACGATATAATTTCTGAGTGGCAGACAAAACAAATTAGGCTAATTGCCTGCCACAGTGGCACGCATTAAAAAAATTAATTTCAGACCCTGGTTGTAACTAATGGCTTTATTAATGTTAAATTATTTACTAATGCTTCACTGGTCAGGTTTTCATCCAAGTGTAGCACCAATTTTAACCAAATTTTCAGACCATACACACACTTTACACACTAGAAAGCCTTTACTATTAAATAACTAGCTTTTGGTTGTATCAAAAAGACAAACCAGTTATGATTTATTAATAATTGTAAATGCACACTTGATGGCTTATTAGAAAGTGAGTAACCCTAAACCAAAAGTTATTGTTACTAATGGCTTATAACTGATAGGATTAAATTATTTATTAACCATTGATAAACCCCTTTGTAAAGAGCTCTCTATTAGAAAGCGGATCCAGTATTTTTTTATTTTGCAATCAGTTTCCTAAAAATAAAAAAGCTAAAAACTTAACAGTTTTGAGATTTAAGAATAACAGAACATGAAGATTTGATAGAAACAACTAATAAAAGACTGACGGGAATGTAAAAAGGAATAAAATATAATAGAAAACATGGTTTCATGTTGTGTGGCTGCAGTGGGACCTGAAACATGGAAGCTTTATATGACTTCATAGGGCAGGGGTGCTTTTCCACTGCCATCTCAGCGCTAAACACAACATTTGTTGTTCCACTATGACCCAGTGAACAGAGGTGATCTCTGTGCTGCGATGGGTTTGGGAAACCAGTTTGAAACTGGAGTTCAAGGTCTCGCTCTCACTTTGCCCTCAGAGACGTTTCTCAGGCATCAGATCCAAAAGTGGAAACGGTGAGGACAAAATCTCGAGCCAGCATCAAAGACAGTTTGAGTACAACCGCAAACTCACTTCTCTCTCTTCTGGGTTGCACAAAACTTTAATTGTTCAAGCCAAAAATTGAAAGTTGGGTTTAAAAGGTTTGTAAGCGTTTCCAAAAGCAGTCGTGGTTTGGTTCTTCCAGAGAGGATCGGTCAGTTCAGGCAGAGCGAGAATCTGACCTTTTTGGTGCTAGAGCAACAAGAGACTGGTCTTTCACCATTTCACCAGCCAAAAAGCCTTTTAGGGTTTATTATAACAGCCTGTACGTCATGGTCAGTTCTTGGTACAATGAACAAATTCACCAGATGCTGCCAAAATGCTGCAATGTTTGGTTAGTTTGGTGTCTTTCCCACCCTGATGTCAGCCCACAGAGTTTGATTAGTGTCTCTTCACAAAGCTCTGCCAGTGCTTGAGAGTTGATGTGAGTATTTTTAGCCCTGTGTTTTTCATTCAGACAGAGGGAGGAGCGTCTGGATTGGACCACAGTGGCAGACCTCACTAACAATCCTGTAAACTCATATTGTAGTCCTGTTTTGTTTCCCTGTTTGTTTCACATTCATGTGTAAGTATTAACTCTTCACAACCAACAGACCACAGATAAAGAGCCAAGAGACGATCATTGGTGTAACAACATACAGAGTCATTTGTAACATTTTAAAGGATAAATCTCACTTGTCAATAAATCCTGTGAAAAGCCTGAAAACTAAAATTGATCCTACTGACTATTGCCCGATATATCTTATTCCTCTGTGCCATAGAGCTCAACTGTTGTCTAAAAACACATCAATGAGCCATGTTCCTTCATTACGATAAACACTGAACTTTATTTTGAGCCCCACATAAACTGTCCTGTTTCTGTAGATACTCTATGTAGCACCAAATGTGTATTAAGTATTTAAGTATCTGGAGACCTACATCAGTTTTGTTACTCTATGATTTGGTTTGTTTACTGCAAACCAAATCTACCTTGGGTTACAAATAAAACAACCTGAACTTTTCTCATTATCTCGAGATGTTCATGTGAATTTTGTTTTAAAAAGTTCATTTTCGCAAGTTATCTCAAACGATCAAACGCTATTTTCTCATGATCACAACCGAAATCTGATAATTGTTTCACGATAATTTAGTTGGGTCTCCTTTTACTCAAGAGTCCGTCTGATGCCTCGAGACAATTCAATCCCAATCGGCAAACACCTTTAAAAACGCCTATGAAAAACATGTCTTGTAGACTAGTTTTATGCCCGATGGGTCAAGTAAAACTGCAACTCGCTCAGAACGAAGCAGTTCGTCAAACCACACGAAGGTCTACAGTAAACAACATACATGTCAATCTCCTGGTGGAATGTTGAGGAGAGGCGTCACTCCTTGCCGTTTGTTAGAAACATTAATGTATTGAAAAGTTGTAATTGTTTGTATGGTCAACTCACATTCAGATCCGACATACACACATACCCCACTAGAAATGCACAACACATGGTATTGTATTCGAGCCATGAACTCACTTCCAGCTCAGATTGCTAAATCACACAATAAATCATGGTTTAAAAAACAAGTGAAGCGACACCTAATAGCCCTTCGCCTGTAACCACATTCAGTAAATTATCAATATGTATACAATGTTGTAATGATGTAATTGAATGTGATTTCACTTTGTATATATTTTCAGTGCTTATGAGTGTAGTGCATCTCTCTCTCTCATATATATATATATATATATATATATATATATATATATATATATACACACACACACACACACACACACACACACACACACACAGTAAGTGTATACGATATGTTTAGCAATATGTTTTGAGAAAGAATATTGTTAGTTACAGTTTTTCTTATCTTTTATCCATTTATTTTAGTATCTTGTGGTTGATTTGTCTGATCTGTTGTCAAGCTTTTATGTTTTGTGTGGACCCGAAGGAAGAGTAGCTGATGTTCTGCATGTTTTATTGTAAGGAATAAAATCCTCAATCTTGAAACTAAAGGGACAGATCCAATCATACGCAACAGAGTCGCTCTTGACTCCTTTAAATATCAAAGTGTCTACCAACTTCACCTAAAAAAATACAGAAACTTTTACCTAAAACATCCTCACCCACAACTGCCTTTGTTTAACTATGAAATATTTGTGTAAATCCTGTTTATTGTATTCTGCTATGTGCTATTGTCTTGTATTGTAAATCCTCTGTACTTCCTGTCAACTCTGAAGCTATTGTTTAAATGACCAAATAAAGTGTACATGGTCTCTGCTATAAAAAAAAATAACCCAATACTGTAAGAAAAGTCAAATAAAGAAAATAAAGTTTTATTAAATACCTAAGTAACTAGAAACTGGATGTAGAAAAACACACAGCTGCCTCTTTCAAACACATCAAGCTAAACTTTCATGGGCAATTTGTAAAGCCACTCCAATCAGAGAATTTGGCATGAAGCTAAAAGTGGCAATTTCCATTTTCAAAGCCTGGATGCCTGCTAATTATGACTAAAGCCTTCTGCTATCAGGTTCCACACAGCCCTGACACTTAAAAACTAATTGTTACCTCAAAAAAAAAAAAAGCCATTACAAAAAAAAAAAAAGCTTGAACTTTAAAAAGTTAAACAAACCACAGCAACTTTGAATAGAGAATGTATACGTTTACCCATTTGGGAAAAAAACTTTCCTGGAATTATTAGGGCCCGAGCACGACCGTGCGAGGTCCCTATTGAATCTGCTCGGATTATTTTTTTTTTTTTTTTTTTTTTTTCTGCAAAGTAGGCCCAAATGACATGGCCTAAACATACTCGAAAAGTCACCAAAATTTGCAAACATGTCAGAACCGGTGAAAAATTTCGTATTCTACAAGTTTCGCACATGGGCGTGGCAAAATGACTCGCTAGCGCCACCTTGAAAATTGGAAATGATTAGCCCCTCGTTCACGTTCAACCTACATGTACGAAATTTTCTGGGGACATGTATCGTATCAAGACGCACAAAAAAGCCTCAAGAACCCATAGCCTAAAGTCAACAGGAAGTCGGCCATTTTGAATTTTATGGCCATTTTTGGATGATTTACACACTTCGTACTTTAACGAACTCCTCCTAGGGATTTAGTCGGATCGACGTCAAATTTCTGCTGTGCCTTCTAAAGGCATTGACGATGAAAAGTTGTGCTATTTGCGAGTTTTCGTCAATGGGCGTGTCCGTGGCGTCGATGATT
>NC_060154.1:10868321-10869973 GCF_021292245.1 Micropterus dolomieu
GTTACACAGTATTAGGGGTGTGGGCTGTATTAAAAGTATCCACTGTTCTCCCATGCTCTAACACACAGTAAGGATGAAATGTGTGCTGTTCTCACATTCTTCCTCTGTATGTACACATAAACAACAAGGCAGGGAAATATAAAAGGAATTTATTTTATTGTTTGGGTACATTATTGTTCAGTGTACATGTTCACATCTGAAACAAACTTTACGTGCTTGATAACTCTCCCACCCCGCAGACATCTAAACGTCAATACCGATTTATATTCATAGCGGCAAGTGCTATGTAGCTCCACATAGGGGACACAGGAAGTGACATATAGCACATTCATGCGGCGTCGGAACCGCGTAGGAAATTCACAGCCGCACCGGCAGAGCTCCAGAATATGCAACTCGGCCGGCTCACGCGCGGACGCGCTTACAAGTGCGAGGGCCCGCCCAACGCTGCTTGCAGCTTTAATTGTTGTGATTGCAATCCGTGGATTTTAGCTTAATGCTTTAATAACAAACAAAAGGGTCATGATTCTGCCTTAACAAATAACTCTTGACCTTTAACCGGAAGTGTTCAGCTGCATTCAGACAAACTTTCACTCTGTGAAAAAAAATAAAAAACACAGTCCTCTCATTCAAGTACTCAGAACCACAATGGAAAAATACTCCATTACAAGTAAAAGTCCTGTATTCAATGTACAGAAGTAGTATAAGCTATTAAAAGTAAAAAGGGACTTGTAATGCAGAAAAGTTGCTAATGTGAGTGTTATATTATTGAAATATTAGCATTTTACTATTGTGTTTGTCAAGATGGACTTCCTATACTTTCCATACCTTTGTGTTGTTAAATCAATAAAAATACGTTATAAATGAATCATGTGTTTTCTATATCAAATCTTAATGTGAAAAGCTGATAAACAAATCAAATGGGGTAGAAATACAATATTACCCATTAAAATGTAGTGGAGTAGAAGTATAAAGTAGTATAGAATGGATAAACTCAAGTACCTCCAAATTGCACTTAAGGACACAGTAAATGAGTGTATTGAGTAAATGTATTTAATTATGTTCCAACACCAAAGGCAAAATAACACAGGGGCAGTCCAGCAAAACACTGCATTGGCCAATCAAATACATGCAAACAAATAGTTGCCCCCCTGATAACTCTCCAGAGTTGTAAAATCCTATGTCAGAGTTTCACAACCCTTTGTATAGTGTTCTTTAAACACATTTATCTGTTACTCCAACTGGACTTCCTGGATCATGCAAGAAGTTCATGTGGGAAGAAACTGCTTTAAAAATAAAGGCTGGATATAACTTCGGGCTGCACAATTCAAAATAACGAAATCGCAATATGGCCAAGTAATTTTTAAATCGCAGAAGCGGAAATTTTGTGACAAAACAGTTTTATAAATAAGTACTGTAGTGCTGCAGAGACGACCCTGCAGAGATGACAAAGTAGGTTGACTGTCAAGTGTCCCAAAACAACATATGACCATTTACCAAAAAGCAAGTACCAGTCCACCGGAACTTCAGTAAGTTACGTAAGTCACATGACGTTTAACACAAGGAAAACGTAAATGTAAATGCTCCGTACTTGTATAGCGCCTTTCTAGTCTTTTCGACCACTCAAAGGGGGGAGGGGGGGGGGGGGGAGAGAG
>NC_060154.1:10870073-10877943 GCF_021292245.1 Micropterus dolomieu
AAATGAAAGAGAAGAGGAGGCATTACAGCTGTTCATTTGTTATGATGTGTTGAGTGTTTATTATAAAATTGGTTAAGACTACACTTCATCACTTCAAGCTACACTTTTTATTACATTTTTTCTAAAAATTAGGCACTTTAGTTTACTTAAATTTAGAATTTATTATTTGAATAGTTATTATTTATTATCCTTCCAGTTTGATGTGAAAACTGACTGAAATATTATTTGATTTGACAGTCCGTTGTTGACTAAAAACATGTGTTGATACAACTATAGGTTATAGTACTGAATGAATCGTCGTTTTGATGTTCCGGACCTTTGCTTCAGGAAATTTTCTCTAACTAGACCTCTTTGAAATCTAATTGAATACCCCTGCTATAGAGCATCTGTGGGGCATCCTCAAACGGAAGGTGGAGGAGCGCAAGGTCTCTAACATCCACCAGCTCTGTGATGTCGTCATGGAGGAATGGAAGAGGACTCCAGTGGCAACCTGTGAAGTTCTAGTGGACTCCATGCCCAAGAGGGTTAAGGCAGTGCTGGGAAATAATGGTAGCCACACAAAACATTGACACTTTGGACCAAATTTTCACTTAGAGGTATACTCACGGTTGAGACATTAATGGGTGTGTGATGTGTTTTTTTGAGGGGACAGACAATTTACACTGTTATACAAGCTGTACATTCACTCCTTTACCTTGTAATTTCTACAGTGTTGTCACATGAAAAGATATAATTAAAGATTTACAAAAATTTGAGGGCTGTACTCACTTTTGTGATATACTGTATATACATACATATACATTTATATGTATTTACTGTATATATATATATATATATATGCATATATTTATACACATTCATACAGTATACGTAAACTGTGATGCACACAATGCTTAAAAGTTTACAGCATTGCCGGTATACTAAACAAATGCACCCCTCAGTCAGTCGCACTATATATCTTCAGTGCATTTTTTGTGAGGTTGAAGCGTCATTACACACTCAATATACAAGAGGCACCTGTCCCCATTTCAAGTGATACTCCCCCACTTTATCAAGCAACCTATATGATAATTGCTCTAGTGCAGCCAGCTGACCAGGAGACATCTGCCACAAAGATTGTGCTGTTGCAGAGGAAACTTTCCATTCTTTGACCAGAAGTTTCCGTCCTAAAACAAGGGCAGTCTGATTCCAGCCTGCAAGTGGTGGAGTCTAGTTAAACAGACTATGGATGAAAGGCATCTACACCAAATTTTTTGAGAATTTGGGATTTCGAGAATTATTTCTTTTTTTATTTGTGCAGGTTTATTGGCCGCAAAATCTGTGCAATCCATTTGTGAATTTGCCCCTGTTGGCCAGAGTTCCTGTTTTTAATAATTAATAGAGCAGCTTTTTTTGTAATCACATAATATCCTGAAAATCTGTGGACATCAATTGCTAAAGTCAAGAATTAAATTAAACATTAAAGAATCGATTTGATTAGATGAGTCTTATTAGTGAGATGCAATGTTAGTGTATATATATGATTTAATTTAAAATAGATGATTTATAGCCTAATAAATTACTTAAGCAATAGTTAACAATAGTTAGTTCGTGGTATACACTTCTTATATCACAATTAAGGGGTTATACCTATCAACTATATACCTATCAAGATTTAGTAATTTATATTTTGCAGTTTAAGACCTATATACAGACAAACAACAACTGTAGTTTCTGGGTGGGTCTTTTATCTTGTCCAACCTGGTAGATGTCACCACCAGGGGCGTTGTCAGGCTCTTGAAACATTGGGGGCTTAGCCCAGTCCAGACATCTTTTATGTTTTCAAAACTAAAGCTTGTCTTTTACACCTACATTTTATTTACTAAATATCATGATGTATATGAATACATTTGTTATGATTATTTAAGATTACTATTGATAATAATTAACACTAATAATATTAATTGGGAAGGGTTTGGGGGTCCTCCCACTGAAAAAATTGTGCTTGAAAGACTTAATGTCTTGCATTCTGGTGAATTTCTCCAAAGTCAACAACGACGCGGACAGACAAGCTTTTAGAGATTTATGATAAAAGAAGCTTTCACTCACCAGAGCTGAGGCCTCACATGAGGAGAAGGGTGGCACGGCGTTTTTTCCTCTGGGCAAACTTCTGGATGACTCTGAAGTTTTTCAGACAGTCCGCCGACTCGTTGTGGCCCGGCAGTGTTTGTTGTGCTGCTCACTGGAACGCCTGTTGGGCAGCGATGTTTACCCATCCAAGTAACGTTGGGCCCAGTTTCACAGCATCGTCCAGATGACTCTCGCTGTTCTCATGTTTTGCAATCCTTTCAGAAGGATGAAGATGAAAACATGGACAGGACGGTCTCCCTCGAAGCATAATGTGCTGTTAGCGATGGTGCTAACCTGTTGTTATCTGCATACTATTACATCTCACACACAGTATAATACACAAAACTGTGCAGCATTGTGACAAATTTATTATAAACTAGCCAGGCTACTAACTGTCTCTGTACATTTATTAAATTACACTTTTTTTCTTCTGCAGCTTGTCGTTGCCTCCACAGAAAACACACACATTCGGCGAAACACCGGTGTACTCAGATCTGCTCTGCCTGTTAGTCCCGCCCCTTAACCAGTCACAATTTTAGAAACGTGATTGCCATCTACAAAGAATGAATCGGAGGCCTCTCCTAAAATAAACATCATAGTCTGTCACACCTCAGGGTCAGAGGTTACCCTCTTAAAGTGACAGAGCCTAATATGAGAACACTTGTATGCTGGTATTCACCTTTTAACTCAAACCAAGGGGTTACATAATATTTTCAGTAAATAGCATTTTATGCATATGCTCCTTGCCATTTTCATAGGGTGGCCGTGGCCCCCCTGGCCTCGCCCTGGTGGTGCCGCTGCTGTCAGAGCGTCCACACGAAAAAGAAGGAAGACGTGGCAGGTAATGTTGTTTTCAAATAGATTTGCTAAAGACCACAGCTCACTGATCACCTCACTGAAGGAAGCCATCTGCAACGAGCAAGGTTTGTTGACCTCTGCAGTCTGACTGGTCAACCAATAAGCGAGTGGCTGACCACTTGAGACACAGACTCTCTCATTTGCATAATGTGGCAGAAATACATAGAGATATTGAAAAAGGTTAGAAATAAATAACATTGGGGAAATAAATAGGGTAGAAAATGCAAAGAAAGGATAATACATACAAAAATATTAAAAGAAACGCATAAATAATTAAATTTTAATAAAGAACTAATTAATAAATTAAGTTGAAGATTTTAAAGGACAATAAATAAATAAAGTAATTATTACCAAGGTGAATAAATAAAGAAGCAACTTAAAGGAGAGCTATTATACTGCATTTCCAGTAGGGCTGTTTGATTGTGGCAAAAACCATAATCACAAAAAAGGTCTGGCTGCCAAATGCGTAAAATTAACCAAACTCTTTTGGAGAGGTTTTAAATTTGTCTGCTGAAGCTGCAGCAGAGAACAGTTTAGTGCCATGCATGTTAGCTCCTGTGTTTCTTGGATAGTAACCTATTTTAAAATGTCATTGCTTTGTGATAATTGGTTACAAGTATTAGATAGCCACTTACAGTACCAAATCACATGACTGAAATATCAGCAGATAAGGTGGGATTAACAGACTGCTTTAGGCTGCTAGCAATATAGTTTAATGTGTATTAAAAATCCGTAACAATAGACATCTACTACTGTAGACATTTGTAGTACTAACTATACTTTGAACACAATTAGTTAGTCATATTAAAATAAACCATGTAATATATATATATAAATATACATAGGCGACAGCATGTATTTAATCCTTAGATTGGTTGGAACATAGGCTTCTATTACAGGCACTCGCATGCAATAGTTAGATGAGGTATTAAAAGCCATTAGCTTACTTCTGGTCTCTAAATCTTATCAAAACTAGAACGTTTCTGGTCCAGACAGCTCAGCTGCAGCAGAGTCAAGTACAGTGGAGGCAGGAAGACGGCAATGAGAGAGGCACACCCTGACACAAAACTAGAACGTTTCTGGTCCAGACAGCAATTTTTTGGCTCTAATAACTATGAATTAGGAGGAACCTCTGCATATGTGTCTTACACACCCCCACACACATACAAATGAACATGCAGGACACATTATTAAGAATTTAGCATATTTTTTTAAATTCAAAAATATTTGTATATCATAAACGATTTAAAAATGTAAAAATCTGTTGGGACACACAAACATACACAACTATTATACTATAGTTATAGTTACTATTTATAGTTTTTGCCAGGTATATATTCTAATCCGTTTTGTGCTTTTGTTATTACTTTTTTGTATTCATGTGTACTCCAAGCAGTCCGTGAGAAAACATTTTCCTGCTTTTTAACTAGGATGTTGCTGTAATCAGTACAGCCAGAGACCCCTGGTCTTCTAGTACCAGTGCTGTGAGGCCTAGCAGAGACAGGGAGGAGTGTAGTAGAGGTAGGAAGAAAACAATTTATAATTAGCTCTTTTGTCCCAGTCCGATTGCTATTTAAACAACGTGGGTGCTTGGCGTGAAAATGACAACTGCTTAGGTGGAAAACTAGCAATGACACTTGCGCTTTGTGCCTCTTTGCGCCGGGTGCAAGATAGGGCCCACGCTGTAGATGCTCCTGTCTCTTTAAAGCCCCCCCTCTCAAAGCCCATTGTCTTCTGACTGACTTGCCCACTGTTTTCTGACTGACTTGGCCAAAACCTGTAGCATGTTTACCAGGCTGTTATTGCAGCTGAGTGGTACAGACAGACTGAGCGTAGTGGTGCAGGCAAATGACCATCTACGGACTCTTTGTGTCGTACAACGGAGCCATTCGTAGAAAAAGCTGTTTCAAACAGAGCATTCAGAACAGGAGGAAATCTGAGTTCCCCTTCGAGGGAACTCAAACTGCGTCGGTGACAACACTATGGGAACGCCCCTGGGCGTGGCAGGGCTGAACTATGAATGAAACTACTCCAATCCTATTGGTGTTACTAGAACGGTAGTGTGTGACGGCGTAACCGGAGGGGGTATATAAGCACGCCGGCACATAGGACACATTAGCTTCTTTCTATTCAGAAGGCACTCTGGCTATGTTTGGAAGCTCCATCATCCTACCTGAAGTCGAGACGAAGCAGCAGATCATGTCGAAGCGATTCCGACAGTGTGTCTTTCCATGTGAGCGTTTCATCACAGAAGGTGATACCCATGGGATGTGCGTCTCATGCCTGGGGATGTCGCATGCTCAGGCAGCTCTCGAGGGGGCTGCCTGCAACCATTGCGAGGCCCTGCCCCTGAGGGTGCTGAGGTCTTGAGCAGCTCTCTTCCTAGAGGATGGTCGGATGCGCTCCCCTCGTGGCACAGGCCACGCGGTCGCTGAGGCGTCGCGGCGGCTCCGATCCTGGGGATCACAATGCGAGATCGTCGAGGGTGCCGGAACGGCTGAGGCCTTTTTCCGGTCCCCGGTCCTCCTCCCCTCGTCCCCGATCGGGAGCCCGTTTCACGGTTTCTCCCACTCGAGGGGAAAGTCCGGAAAGGCTGACACGATCTGTCTCTGAGGAGCTAGATGTGCTTAGCATAGAGGAAACGGAATGTCATCAGCCCTCGCCAGGATACGAGGAGTTGTTGGAAGTGGTGACGCGGGCCGTGGCCAAGCTGCACATTGATTGGCCACAGGCGGTGCAGCAGCCATCGGCAGACAGCAAACTAGATGAGCGGTTTCTGCAACACCGAGCGCCACCCCCGCGTCGGCCCCTACCATTTTTTCCGGATCTGCACAACGAGCTGTGTAGATCATGGAATAAACCCTTCTCTGCGCGGCTGTCTACGTCCCCCCGGCTGGACTACGGCAACGTGACGGGAATCAGACAGCACGGCTACGGAGCGATGCCACGAGTGGAGGAGGCACTGGCTAGCTACCTCTCTCCCAACCTCGCCTCATCCCTCCGGACGCCGGCGCTCCCCACCAAGCCGTGTCGGATGACGTCCGATTTGGTGGGCAAGGCCTACATGGCAGCGGGTCGAGCTGGTGCCAGCCTACATACGATGGCTGTCTTGCAGGCATACCAGGCCGATCTCCTTCGGGACTGTGACGTAGGGGGAGGTCCCTCTGAGGAGGACCTAACGGAGCTCCGTAGAGCGACGGACTTGGCTCTCCGTGTGACCAAGGAAACATGGCGGCTTTGGTGGCTATGGAGCGCCATCTGTGGCTCAACCTATCAGGCAACCAGGGGAAGGAGAGGGCTTTTCTCCTGGATGCGCCCCTCTCGCCTTCTGGCCTGTTTGACGAAGCAGTGGATGCTGTCGTCAACAGATTCCAGCACGCCAAAGCTCAGGGAGAGGCATTTGAGCGATATCTCCCCCGCCAGTCAGACTCCAGGACCGCGACGGCTCAGGAAAGGCGGACGCAGCCTTCATCCAGCACCTACCGCCACAGCCAGAAGCAGAGCGTCGCTTCGCAGGATCCCCCTCAACCAACCTGGGAAGCAAGACGGCGCTCTCGCCCACAGCCCCCCAGGAAGACGGATCTGAGGACCGTTATTCAGTCTCGGCGGGCCCGGGGGAAGAGGTCCTGAGACCTCGAGTAGGGGGACCCCCCCCCCCCCCCGCCTCCTCCCCCTCCCTACCCCCCTTCCCCTGAGAGAGGCCGATCGTGGTCCCCTCTCGCATGGTGGCTCCAGCAACAGACGTTCCTCCCACCGCTTCAGCGCTCAGGACGCGCTAGCCGCCGGCAGGCCCTCGCTGATCTGTCCGCCCCGAGGGGCGACAGCCGGAACACGACTGGGCTCACAAACCGTGGTTCACCGACGAGCCTTCCCTGGCGGCCCTCCGCTTCAGGGCGCCACCGGGGATTCCCGTGGGACACCGACCACCAGCCCCGAGGGACTGGTCCCCTTGGCGAAGTTCGCGGAAGCTTGGCGAAGCCTCGCGAACATTTCCCTGTGGGTCCTCCGCACAGTAGTAGATGGCTACAGGCTGCAGTTCCAGGTTCGCCCCCCCAGATTCTGCGGGATGGTCGGGACTACAGTACACGCAGAACAGAGCCAGGTGTTGGGACAGGAAGTCCGCTCTCTTCTGAAGAAAGGGGGCATAGAATTAATTTCCCTGCCAGTCAGAGAAGCCGGCTTTTACAGCCAATACTTCCTGGTCCCCAAGAAGGACGGAGGATTGCGTCCGATTTTGGATTTGCGGTCCCTGAACCAATCTCTGAAGAGATTCAGGTTCAGGATGCTTACCATCCCAGCCATCATCAGTCACATCCAATCCGAGGATTGGTTTGTCACGATAGATCTACAAGACGCTTATTTCCACATCTCCATCCGTCCCTCTCACAGGAAGTTCCTGTGGTTCGCCTTCGGGGGCATGGCTTACCAGTATCGGGTTCTTCCGTTCGGCCTAGCACTATCTCCCCGCACGTTCACCAAATGCATGGATGCAGCTCTGGCGCCGTTGAGGCTTCAGGGCATCCGCATACTGAACTACATCGACGACTGGCTCGTCCTGGCCCAGTCTCGAGAGTTAGCGGTTCGTCCTCGGTTCGGCATCGAGATGTCGTCCTCGCCCACCTTCAGCGTTTGGGGCTGCGGCTCAACACGAAGAAGAACGTGCTGACACCCGCCCAACGGACTGCGTTCCTAGGGGTGGTGTGGGACTCAACAACGATGTGGGCCCACCTGTCTCCCGCACGCATCGAGTCCATTTTATCCTCAGTGACCAAAGTGCAGTTAGGCCGCGCCATCACTGTGAAACACTTTCAGAGGGTGTTGGGTCTTCTGGCAGCAGCGTCCAGTATAATACCTTCCGGACTACTGCACATGAGAGCCCTGCAGTGGTGGCTAAAATCCAAGG
>NC_060154.1:10877963-10880162 GCF_021292245.1 Micropterus dolomieu
GGCAGCAAACTAGATGAGCGGTTTCTGCAACACCGAGCGCCACCCCCGCGTCGGCCCCTACCATTTTTTCCGGATCTGCACAACGAGTTGTGTAGATCATGGAATAAACCTTTCTCTGCGCGGCTGTCTACGTCCCCCCGGCTGGACTACGGCAACGTGACGGGAATCAGACAGCACGGCTACGGAGCGATGCCACGAGTGGAGGAGGCACTGGCTAGCTACCTCTCTCCCAACCTCGCCTCATCCCTCCGGACGCCGGCGCTCCCCACCAAGCCGTGTCGGATGACGTCCGATTTGGTGGGCAAGGCCTACATGGCAGCAGGTCTTGCAGGCATACCAGGCCGATCTCCTTTGGGACTGTGACGTAGGGGGAGGTCCCTCTGAGGAGGACCTGACGGAGCTCCGTAGAGCGACGGACTTGGCTCTCCGTGTGACCAAGGAAATGGCCCGTTCCATCGGCCGATCCATGGCGGCTTTGGTGGCTACGGAGCGCCATCTGTGGCTCAACCTATCAGGCATCCAGGGGAAGGAGAGGGCTTTTCTCCTGGATGCGCCCCTCTCGCCTTCCGGCCTGTTTGGCGAAGCAGTGGATGCTGTCGTCAACAGGTTCCAGCACGCCAAAACTCAGGGAGAGGCATTTGAGCGATATCTCCCCCGCCGGTCAGACTCCAGGACCGCGACGGCTCAGGAAAGGCGGACGCAGCCTTCATCCAGCACCTACCGCCACAGCCAGAAGCAGACAGCCCCCCGGGAAGACGGATCTGAGGACCGTCATTCAGTCTCGGCGGGCCCGGGGGAAGAGGTCCTGAGACCTCGAGTAGGGGGACCCACCACCACCTCCCGCCTCCTCCCCCTCACTGCCCCCCTTCCCCTGAGAGAGGCCGATCGAGGTCCCCTCTCTCATGGTGGCTCCAGTAACAGGCGTTGTTTCTCCCACCGCTTCAGCACTCGGGACGCGCTAGCCGCCGGCAGGCCCTCGCCGATCTGTCCGCCCCAAGGGGCGGCAGCTGGATCACGACTGGGCTCACAAACCGTGGTTCACCGGCGAGCCTTCCCTGGCTGGCCCCGAGGGGCTGGTCCCCTTGGCGAAGTTCGCCGAAGCTTGGCGAAGCCTCGCGAACATTTCCCCGTGGGTCCTCCGCACAGTAGTAGATGGCTACAGGCTGCAGTTCCGGGTTCACCCCCCCAGATTCTGCGGGATGGTCGAGACTACAGTACACACAGAACAGAGCCAGGTGTTGGGACAGGAAGTCCGCTCTCTGCTGAAGAAAGGGGCCATAGAATTAATTTCCCTGCCAGTCAGAGAAGCCGGCTTTTACAGCCGATACTTCCTGGTCCCCAAGAAGGACGGAGGATTGCTTCCGATTTTGGATTTGCGGTCCTTGAACCAATCTCTGAGGAGATTCAGGTTCAGGATGCTTACCATCCCAGCCATCATCAGTCACATCCTATCCGGATTGGTTTGTCACGATAGATCTGCAAGACGCTTATTTCCACATCTCCATCCGTCCCTCTCACAGGAAGTTCCTGAGGTTCGGCTTCGGGGGCACGGCTTACCAGTATCGGGTTCTTCCGTTCGGCCTAGCACTATCTCCCCGCACGTTCACCAAATGCATGGATGCAGCTCTGGCTCCGTTGAGGCTCCAGGGCATCCACATACTGAACTATATCGACGACTGGCTCGTCCTGGCCCAGTCTCGAGAGTTAGCGGTTCGGCATTGAGATGTTGTCCTCGCCCACCTTCAGCGTTTGGGGCTGCGGCTCAACGCGAAGAAGAGCGTGCAGCACGCCCAACGGACTGCGTTCCTAGGGGTGGTGTGGGACTCAACGACGATGCGGGCCCACCTGTCTCCTGCACGCATCGAGTCCATTTTATCCTCAGTGACCAGAGTGTAGTTAGGCCGCGCCATCACTGTAAAACACTTTCAGTGGGTGTTGGGTCTTCTGGCAGCAGCGTCCAGTATAATACCTTCCGGACTACTGCACATGAGAGCCCTGCAGTGGTGGCTAAAATCCAAGGGATTCTCCCCGAGGGGAAATCCGCTCCGTCTGATATGGGTTACGAGCGGATGCCTTCGTTCCCTATCCGTATGGAGGAAGCCTTGGTTCCTGTCCCAAGGTCCTGTGTTGGGAGC
The DNA here is from genome assembly GCF_021292245.1 of Micropterus dolomieu. Taxonomy (NCBI): domain Eukaryota; kingdom Metazoa; phylum Chordata; class Actinopteri; order Centrarchiformes; family Centrarchidae; genus Micropterus; species Micropterus dolomieu. The sequence goes on from NC_060154.1 coordinate 10,880,099, forward strand.
AATCTGTCGCCGAATAATTATTTCAACAGACGCCTCACTCACGGGATGGGGCGCGGTCATGGAC
>NC_060154.1:10880182-10881620 GCF_021292245.1 Micropterus dolomieu
TCCCTATCCGTATGGAGGAAGCCTTGGTTCCTGTCCCAAGGTCCTGTGTTGGGAGCAATCTGTCGCCGAATAATTATTTCAACAGACGCCTCACTCACGGGATGGGGCGCGGTCATGGACGACCGCTTCGCGAGAGGCTCCTGTGAGGAGCATCATTTCTCTTGGCACATAAATTGCCTGGAAATGTTGGCGGTTTTCAGAGCTCTGAGGAGTTTTCTGCCCGCTCTCCGCGGTCGCCACGTCCTTGTCAGAACCGACAATACGGCGGTAGTGGCCTATTTGAATCACCAGGGGGGTCTGCGCTCGCGCCCAAACTGGCACATCAGATCCTCCTGTGGTCCCAGGAGAGACTGCTGTCCCTCAGAGCGATGTACATCCCTGGGACCCAGAATCAAGGAGCAGACCTGCTGTCGAGACAGGGGTTGAGGCCCGGGGAATGGAGACTCCACCCCGAGGTGGTGGAGTTATTATGCAAAGAGTTCGGCCCCATAGACGTGGACTTGTTTGCGTCCCGAGAGACGGCACACTGTCCCCTGTGGTTCTCCCTATCACCCCCAGCCCCGCTAGGGCTGGATGCCATGGTACAGACGTGGCCGAGGCTGCGTCTGTATGCGTTTCCCCCAGTCGCTCTGCTCCCGGGGGTTCTGGAGCGAGTCCGCCAGCGGCGTCAGTACTACTAGTAGCCCCGTTTTGGCCGGCACGAGTGTGGTTCTCGGATTTAATATCGCTCCTCGAGGGCCCGCCCTGGCAGAGGACCTGCTGTCCCAGGCAGAGGGCCAGATCCTTCACCCGCACCCCGCCCTGTGGCAGCTATGGGTCTGGCCCCTGAGGGGGCACAGTTCTTAGAGGCGGGTCTGACGACAGGAGCAGTCGAAACGCTGCTCAGCTCCAGAGCCCCGTCCACGAGAAGAATGTACGGCCTAAAGTGGAATGTGTTCACCACCTGGTGCAGAGAACAGGCGGTGGACCCAGTTACCTGCTTGGTAATTGTGATACTGGAGTTCCTCCAGCACAGTTTCTCCGCTGGCCTCTCCCCGTCCACGCTCAAAGTATATGTGGCTGCCATTGCAGCATTCCACGCCCCTCTGAGTGATGGGCCCTTGGGGAGGCTTCCGCTGGTCGTGCGCTTCCTCCGTGGAGCCCGGAGGATGAGACCCGTGACTCATTCCAGGGTTCCCACCTGGGACCTGGCAGTGGTTCTCGAAGCGCTGGCTGAGGCCCCCTTCGAACCCCTGGAGTCGGCTGAGGCCAAGCACCTGACCCTTAAGATGACCTTTCTCCTTGCTATCACCTCTCTGAGGAGGGTGGGGGATCTCCAGGCACTGTCGGTGTCTCCCCCATGCCTGGAGTTTGCCCCGGGGAGGGTCAGGGCCATCCTGCACCCTTGTCCAGGTTATGTCCCTAAGGTTCCGGCCAGACTGGCAGGGTCCACGGTGCT
>NC_060154.1:10884365-10897083 GCF_021292245.1 Micropterus dolomieu
ATTTTTGCCCAATGGCGAGTAGTTCAGCAATACAAACTCAAAAGTTATCAAACAGTGGTCGGATAAAGAGGGATTCTGTGGGAACACCACTAAATGTTCAATTTCAATACCATACACCAAAACAAGGTCAAGGGTGTGGTTAAAACAGTGAGTCGGTTCATGAACACTCTGAGAGAAGCCGATGGAATCTAACAAAGAGATAAACGCAGTACTGAAGCTGTCATTCTCAACATCCACATGAATATTAAAATCCCCTACAATAATAACTTTGTCTGTTTTAAGGACTAAAGTTGACAAAAACTCTGCAAATTCAGATAAGAATTCAGAATACGGGCCAGGTGCTCGGTACACTATAACAAAAAGAATTGATTGCAGTGATTTCAAACTTGGGTGCGAAAGACTAAGAACAAGACTTTCAAATGAGTTATAATTTAGTTTAACATATCATCTTGGAAGTCCTGAGTTTACTTCACTCCATACACTTCCATACACCGCACCAGCCTCCTTATACTGACTTTGTCGCTCGTCACCTGACTTTTCCTGCCACCAGAGGTCATGGCCTAAACAAAAACCTATATATGGGTCGTAAGCTATATAATAATCCACCTATATGGCTGAACATTTACACTAATCATGTGAAACTCATGAATCATAAAGCAATCATAGTATCCATCAAAATATTTTTTAAAAATTACAGAATTCCAGCAGCCCTAGTTCAAATGCAACCAGACATTTGTCTTTCCTCACAAAGAGGTGGCGTGACGCAGGATATAATCCAGATGGGATCCAAAACAAAGACAACACATGCTGTTACTGAACTAAAAATGTAAAAGAGGGAGTGCTCGTGAGCACAGCAGCAATTAAATCCCAAAACATTTGTTCTTTTAGATTTCAAGACCACCATACTACCTGGGAGAACACACCGATTTTGTTTGTGTCCACCGTCAGCTAAACGCTGGTGAGCCAAACTTTGTCTTTGCTCACGACATCATGTCACCTCACAGTCAGGAGGCGCTAAAATTAAAACCCACTCGTAATAGAGCTAAAAATACGACGGCATGTATTTTATCAAGCAGCAGCTCTCATGAGTGACCCAAATATAATTTACTTTAATAAAACTGTACTTTGGTTCCAACGTTGTAAACAAGGCGAGAATGCATGGATTAGGATTAAAGTGTGTGGGAAAGAAAAATAACATGACAGGTATCAGAGTGTACACACTGACCCTTTAACTAAACTTACAGCGTATCTATTTTTGAGGCGACAGCAGTAAGTCAAACCCCAGGGTCCTGTTGCAGATAGACAGCTTCCCTGGAGACAGCTGAGAGAAAGTTTCGGTTTATTTTTTTCAAACACATCTCATCGTCATACAGTAGATTGTTCAGTGGTTTCATGTGGGAAATATTTGGTATTTTTTCTTTCAAAAACAACATGAAGAAACAACCTACACTGTTTATAAAAATGGCAAATTACAGTTAAGAAGACATCAGAAAATTTTAATAAACTGCACGTTGAAAAATGTGACAGCTTTAATTTTACTAGTTTCATTTTACAAGGAGGACATTTAAGTGGAAGATCAACAAAAAGGCCTCCTGACATTCCTCATAAAAAATCATTGTTTCTCTTCCCATGATTATTCTCAAACCAGTCAATACAACCACCACCCCCCCCACCACCTTCTCTGTGAAACCATGTAACCTGCCTCATAGTCTACTCAACATCAATCTGCCTCACACAGCTAAAACCTGCTACAGTACATCATCTTCAAAATGCAGAGTTGAAATCCAGACATCATAAAATTGGACATTTTCAAACTTGTAGAAAAAGTGTAGTTAAAATCAAATGCACAGCTTAATTTTTACAAAACCTTCCATTCCACCTGTGTTGTGCAGATGCACCCCATCACCAACAATGATATTGGACGATTCTGCAAAATCCCTGTAATGCTGTTTTTTTAATTATTATTTTGTATCTAACGACTACGGTATGGTTACAGTTTAGAAAAGATGGTGGTTATGGAAAATAAACAAAGGTTAAACCTGCAATAACTGATTATTTTTAGCCAAATTGGTGGCAGCGACTCAACACTGACATATCATCACCTTTTAAGTATGTGTTGGATCTTGCTTATTTACAATTTCAGCATTTAAGGTGCAACAGCAACTTTTATTTGGAATTGTGTTTCTGTTTTTGAATGCAAGTCCAGAATTTATTCTCTTTTTGGTCTTCACCATCTTCTGAGGGAAATATCTGTCTTTTTAGCGGCTGAATGCTCCACTATGTTCACCAGCCAAGGGAAGCTACAGATTCAAGTGATAATTCTCTGTAGATTCATTACTACGACCACTTTCACATTGTTATTATAAAAAAGCCTAGCCACTTTAAGATGAGTCAGCTCAACACTTGTTTATGGTCCTATATCCTGCAAAAGCCCTGGACGTGAATCAGGAGCTGCAGATTCGTCCTGCAGAATACCTGATATTTCAAAATCAGCAGCTTCTAATTAAGGTTGTGATTTCCTACATTTCCCAGAATCCCATTCCACAACCCTTCAGGAAGGGGATTGTCCAAATCTTCTGCCTCTTCAGTGGTGGATATCCCCCTTTATTTTTGCTTTTTGATACTTAAGAACTGTTTGTTTTGAATGGCTGAATCATTTCCTGCTATCAGACTTTACTGCAGCTTCTAGAAATAGATGGATGTGACCTTTTTCTGCAGGTCATGGTCCATCTGTGGAAACAAGACCAGCAGCAGAGTCTGGTCTGCTGAGGTCGGCCTTGCTGCGACCGACTCAACATCTGAACATCTAACACTACAGATGAAAAACTCTGAGATGATGCATACTGTAATAACAGACAAAAGACCAGCCGGGGGTGGGGAGGGTGTTCAACACTTCTGACAACAGGAGGTCGAGGGGGGATTTCCATGTAGCAGCCTCACCCACAACAGTATCTGATTAAAAAAATTCTTTTCTATATTTGCTGCACATCTGCAAGCTAGCTTTATTCATTAAGCACCTTGAGAACTGATTTATATGTAAAAGACAAGGGGAGAGAGAAGATAAAAGATACGAAGAACAAGCTGAATTATGAAAGATATTAATGTGATATATTTCACGAGGGCCAAAAATAAATATTTATTGGTACAAATATGCTCGAAAAGAGCTTTTAACACTTACAGTCACATTTTCTGATCAATAGAAAGCCGGAATAGACAAAAAGGAAATCCGTTATGATTTAAAAAAAAAAAGAAACTATAATTTTAGCCTATTAAGATATTAAAATGACTGCAACATTCGTGTAAGTTTAAAACACTAAAAAGCACAGAAAGATTATAAATCCCACTACTGCACGACAGTAAGTCCTGAAAACATTAAAGGAGCACTTAACTTCCGATTTACTGCAGCCAACAATGTTTTTGTGTGTATTAAAAGCTGTTTTTCTTACAGGCTTTGCTGAAACAATTAAATTAGTTAATCACGGTAATTCCCCATTAAACTTAGCCATGAAGCTCCAAACTAAATCGTTTATCGCAAATCGTTTTGTCATTTGTTCAAAGAGTTGATCAATCAGGCAATAATCAATACGTATCAGCATCATGTGTGTTAATCGATCCCTCGGGCTGTTTCTTACCTTCTGGCTTCTCTCCGTCCAGTCACACTGAGACTTGGCATGACTTTCAAGAAGGTAAGAAAAGTTTGGGAGGAGAAGGGGGGAAAAAAAACTCCCACTCCTCTGACCGGTGTCAAGTTACATAAACTGTAAAATACGTTTCCGATTTAGGATTTCAAAATAAAATACCAGTGTATTTCGTATTCGTCTTTGGTTATTTTGTTTTTTGGAAGGGGGTGTTGTAAATACAATGCATATTAGTATTATATCTAAAAGTTTAGGTTTTAGGTACTCTGTAAACGTTGAGCTCAACACAAAGCGAGAGTAATGCAAATGTTAATATCTGCCACATTATTTTTTCTCTACACAGAAGATTTTTTATAACTTGTATCAGTTTTTTCCATATTTATATATTTTTATATTTATTTATGTCAACTGGATGTTTGTCTACGTGTAGCACCTTATCACCAAAATGTAAAATACAACTTGGCAATAAAGCTGATTCTGATTCAGATTTTTTATCAATACCTGTGCATGGATTGCCTGCGATGGACTGGCTGCCTGTCCAGGGTGTACCCCGCCTTTCGCCCGATGTCAGCTGGGATTGGCTCCAGACCCCTGCGACCCTGTACGCAGGATAAGCGGTTGGATGGATGGATGGATGGTGCGTGTATTGTCAAATATAAATTCTGCATGCTGTTTATACATGCATACTGTACATAACCACCCACGTCATGTATATAAAGTAATCTATTATCTTTTTTATATTGTTTATAATTTACAGAACACATGTGTTGTTCCTATATATATAGTCATCTCTTTTTATCATCCACCTGTTTAATTTACCTAAATTTACTTTATTCAGCTTCTTTTCATGTCACAGGCTATGATCATAGAAAACTATCACTCAGAATGACTATTCTTGATTTCCATTATTTTACCACATAGTGATTTATACACAGCTTTAGTTTTTCTTCATTTCACTACAATATCAAAATTAACTATTGCGCAAATTATGTAACCCCTGTTGTTATGTTGCATTGCTAATCAGCACAAGAGGGTCTGACAGCAAAAAACAGAATTAACATTTCATTTCAATTTCGATTCAATATACTTTATTGGCATAATTATTTAGATTTAACAATGTTGCCAAAGCAGAACGTCACATTTTTAAACAATAAAAAATAAATACAAAATTAATAAACTATACAATGAAATAAAAAAGAGGAAAAACAAACTAACTAAAAACAAAATATATGTTATGTTGAAAATATGCCAATATCCATATACTTAACGGAGCTTCTTCACGTTCATACTGCAGCTAGAGTGCTGAGATCCACCAATCTCCTCCTCCTGGATGTACCCAGAAGCAGACTTAAAACCAGAGGCGATCGAGCCTTTAGTGTAGCTGCCCCTAACCTGTGGAACAACCTGCCAGTCCATATCAGAACCGCCCCAACTCTCAAATGTTTTAAATCACTGTTAAAAACACATCTCTTTTCTTTGGCATTTCCTTCGAGTTAAGTATGTTATTATTCCGCAATTTTAATATCACTATATGTAGTATACTGTATATTATAATATTTTATTGCTGTACTTTTACTGTGTGAGTAGTGTCTTGTTGTTGTATTTAACCTGTGAAACACCTTGGCCAACCTTGGTTGTTTTAAGTGTGCTATATAAATAAAATTGATATTGATATTGATATTGAATATGTCTCATTTCTATACTGTAGTGATACATTGTTTCCTGGATTCTCTCTGAGTATTTCTGTACTGTGGTATTTCCACTGATCTTTTCTTACTAGAAGCTTACCCATTGTGCGCTCTTGTTTTGAAGGAAGAATGAAGTCTATTCCGGTCATGTCCTGTCTAACTGATTATTTTGACGTAGCTTTCTCATTGAGTTTGCCGCTGATTAGAGTTTGAAGGAATCAATGACAGACAGCTAAATCCTCCAATGAGGAACGAGATCCTGAGCCTCTGGACGTTGACGACAGATGGGCGGGGCTCCTTCGTCAGTTTGGCGCTAAAGGTACTCCTATTTTGATATCTTTTTATATAGTCTATGGTTGATATTCACATCTGTATTCACTTATGGACGCTGTAGCGATCCACCCTTATGTTACAACGTTATTCCGGGAGTCATAATGTCACAGAAATCCTTGTCACGACAAATATTTACCCGCTTATAGCCCTCTTTACTTCTGTTTTTAGTTTGGGTAAGGAGGGTTAGGTTTAGAATCTGAACATCTATTGATGTGATTCTTAGGGCTGTTCACGTAAAGCTGCTTACTCAACAGTTTAAATGTTTGCTAGTCACAGTTAGAGACAATGATATTCTTATTATTATTAAGCTATCATACTTGTTAATACGAATACCGTTAGAAAGCCTCTTAAATTGCATTATCTTCCATCCAACACCTGAGGACGCTGTTGTATCTCAGGTTGAAGGCAGTCAGTGGATTTCTGTAGCCATGAAACCAACTCAGCAGTCTGAAACAAACTAAGTTGCTGTCTAATTTACTTAAAGGCAAACACATTTACTTCAGATTGTTGAAGGCTGTGTAACAAACATTTTCTTTTATATATTTCAGTAAACCAAAATAAAATGTCAATAACTGATCCTTTCTAGTGAAGTGAATAATTTTAATTCATTAAGGCACACAAGGTATGAACACAAGTTAATTAGTCTATTCTGACTGAACAATCACAGTGTCATCATCATTCAGCTTGAAGTCAATGGCAGCCAGGTGTAGGTAATCCAATTATCAAATCACATCATCACTTTCTGGTCATTTACATTTTTAACAAAGACAAATCTCATAAATGTAATATGATAAAGTGTTAATTTACTGTGCATTTACTGTGGGGGCCTAACCGTGCCCCCACAGTAAATGCACTGTCTAAATGTAAATCAAGATAAAGTTAAGTTTTAGTTTAGATTGTTTGTCTTTCTTTCCCACCCTTGTTCTTTGTTTTTAAATTTGTCATGAGTTTTGTTACAGCAAATGTTGTCATCGGGGTAAGAACTGGCCTTCCTCCCCTCAACCAAAATCTGATCTCTGAACAGTAACAAAACAATAACTATCACTGCTGCTGTGAAGTTTCACTACATCTGGTTTGTATCAGTTGCTCTCGGAGACAACTCAAACTATGAGAGAAACAGACACAGTTTTATTTAGTTTTAGTTTCCACTGCCTTTGACTGAAGCAGTTTCTTTTAAATTTTTTTATAAAACTCAGCTGACATCTTCTAGCTTATTAAATAGTAAGTATCTCAAAATCTGTCATTGAAATTAGAATTATCTGGTCTATGTGTCTTATTTCTTTGGGATAGGGTGAGGTGAGTAGGATTACAGAAAAAGAATTAATAATATTATTATGATACAATAATATTTCAATATTTAATCAATGCTTAAGTTTGAAAGAAATTTATCTTTTCTCTGCTTTGTTTGGAGTGTAAGTATGCGGTTTATATTAAGCATTAAAGTTCTTGACTATAAAATTCAGAACAAGGTCCACTTGCTACCTTTTTCTTGAACTTTCAACCACATCTCATGGTTTTCCTCACTGTCTTGGAGTTTGATCAAGGCAGCCATTCACATCCAATGCTAAAGGCCACCTTTGACCAGAAAAATGAGTTATAATACCTGGTATCACATAACAGAAGCTAACTCTTTAGGCTGAGGCAGCCCATGTGATGTGGGAAAAGTTAGTAAGTGGACCTTGAGTTGAGTTTTCTTATTAAACAAGGGAAATAAAAGGCTTATATAACGACCTGTTGTTACATGACCAAAGCAAATTCCATCCAGTGAGTAAGCACGTGAAATGTGGTTGTTTTAATCAAATTAGGTTAAAAAGAGGTTACCTACCTGTTATCACATAAGTGACACAAACCATTCACTGAGGAAGCCCATGACACGTGGTTGAAAGACTGGGAAAAAAGGTAGTAAGTGGACCGTGAGTAAATTTTTTTTGGTCTAGATTAAAAAAAGTTTTATATTACGACTTGTTGTTACATGACCAAAACAAATTCCATCCAGTGATGAAGTTGTTGTTGAAAGCCTAGGAAAAAGCTAGTAAGTGGAATTTGAGTTAATTTTTGTTTTTGCCAAACCAGGTGGACTGTAGTTCCCCTTCGAGGGAACTCGAACTGACGACACTATGGGAACGCCTCTGGGCGGGGCAGGGCTGAACTATGAATGAAACTACTCCAATCCTATTGGTGTTGCTAGAACGGTAGCGTGTGACGGCGTAACCGGAGGCGTATATAAGCACGCCGGCACACAGGACACATTAGCTTTTTTCTATTCTGCAGGCACTCTGAGTATGTTTGGAAGCTCCACTATCGAGAAAGTTGTTGTCTTACCTGGAAGTCCTGACGAAGCAGTAGAGACCATGTCTGGTAATCAGTTCCGACAATGTGTTTTTCCATGCCCACGCTACATCGTGGCTGGGGAGACTCATGAGATGTGTGTTTCCTGTCTGGGGATGTCGCACCCCCAGGCAGCTCTCGAGGGGGCTGCCTGCGGCCATGGCGAGGCCCAGTCCCTGAGGGTGCTGAGGTCTCGTGCGTTTGAGCATTATCTCCCCCGCCGGTCTGGGTCCAGGACGGCGACGGCTGAAGAGAGACGAGCTCAGCCCTCGGCTAGCTCCTACCGCCGGAGCCAGAAGCGAAGCGTTGCTTCCCGTAGTCCCTCTCAACATACCTGGGACGCGAGGAGATGCTCTCGCCCACAGCCCCCCGAGAAGACGGGTCTGAGGACCGTCATTCAGTCTCGGCGGGCTCGGGGGAAGAGGTCCTGAGGTTTCGAGTAGGGGGGCCCACCACCACCACCCCCCCGACAGAGACTGACCGAGGTCCCCATCCCTCAGGCAACAGGCTCTGTTTTCCCGCCGTCTTGGCACTCGGGACACGCTAGCCGCCAGCGAGCTCTCACCAGTCTGACCGCCTCGAGGGGTTGCAGCTGGAAAACGATCAGGCTCACATACCGTGGGTTGCCGGCGAGTTTTCCCTGGCAGTCCTCCGCTTCAGGGTGCCACCGGGGACCTACGCATAACACTGGCCACCAGCCCCGAGGGGGCTTATTTCCCCGCCTCACGTCCCTCTGAGGAGAGACCTGCTGTCCCAGGCGGAGGGCCAGATCTTTCACCCGCACCCCGCCCTGTAGCAGCTATGGGTCTGGCCCCTGAGGGGGCGCAGTTCCTAGAGGCGGGCCTGACGACAGGAGCAGTCGAGACGCTGCTCAGCTCCAGGGCCCCGTCCACGAGAAGGATGTACGGCCTAAAGTGGAATGTGTTCACCACCTAGTGCAGAGAACGGGCGGTGGACCCAGTTACCTGCTCAGTAATTGTGATACTGGAGTTCCTCCAGCACCGTTTCTCCGCTGGCCTCTCCCCGTCCACGCTCAAAGTGTATGTGGCTGCCATTGCAGCATTCAACGCCCCTCTGAGTGATGGTCCCTTGGGGAGGCTTCCACTGGTCATGTGCTTCCTCCGTGGAGCCGGGAGGATGAGACCCATGACTCGTTCCAGGGTTCCCACCTGGGACCTGGCAGTGGTTCTCGAAGCGCTGGCTGAGGCCCCCTTCGAACCCCTGGAGTCGGCTGAGGCCAAGCACCTGACCCTTAAGATGACCTTTCTCCTCGCTATCACCTCTCTGAGGAGGGTGGGGGATCTCCAGGCACTTTCGGTGTCACCCCGATGCCTGGAGTTTGCCCCGGGGAGGGTCAGGGCCATCCTGCACCCTTGTTCAGGTTATGTCCCTAAGGTTCCGGCCAGACTGGCAGGGTCCACGGTGCTGCAGGCGTTTCATCCCCCACCTCATGTGACGGCGGAGGACGGGAGACTTCATCTGCTCTGAGTATTTACACTCTGAGGTCTTCCCGGTGGAGGACAGCAGACCAGTTGCTGGTGTGTTTCGGGTCCCCTAAGGCTGGGCTCCCCGCTTCTAAACTCACCATCAGCAACTGGATCTGGTCTAGACCATGCTCAAAGATCAGTCTATTGTTGTTTTTTTGACGAGGACAAGTACGTGTGAGAAATACCTAAAGCTATAATACAAACACTTATGGGGTCAGCTACTCCAAGCTAGATCTGTCTTACCTTTCCCTGTTACATCAAATAAGACACCTAAGAAATATTCTCAACACTCAGGAACTTCATATTAATGAGTTGACAAAAACAAGCAGAGAAGCCAAACTTGTGGTGCCAATGCTCATTATTGAAAATTTTCCAAACGTTTGATACAGTATATAAGTTTTCATCATTGGAGTAGCTATGACCTATGATTGTGCAGCTGCTCTTGTCACTTCTTTGACTCTTGCTTAGTCAAAGCCATGAGTGCTTCCTTTATAAAACTAATTATCTTACCCATCTACAAAACTCAGTACACATTTACAAATATAACATTATACACCGAAACACACATGAACACAGGAAGAACATGCAAACTCCACACCCATGGCTGGATTCAAAACTGCCTCACAAATTGAAATTAATTAATTACTAGGATGTAATACTCACTCAAACACAGACAACACGTCATGTTAATTAATAAACATTTTTACTTCGTCAATTAACGTTAGTTCGCTAGTGAGAATAAATCCTTTGAGTGCACAACTCACCGCTTCAGCAACGCTGATGGCATCACTTCTCAGCTCCAGACTTCTGATACCATTTCCTCCGCCGATGCATCGGTGAAACAGCCGTCAGTAAAATGCGTGTTGCAGACTGTATATAAAACGGTGCCAGGTGAAAGTGCGACGCATTTTCTGTCATCTGTCCTCCAACACCACACGCACAGATGCCATAATGAAAATGAACAGTACAATAAACCAAGGGGAGGAAACTTAAAAAATAAAATGAAGACCCTCTGTTAGCTAACTTTCTGCAATAACTATGCTAGCTAACTACACCTGGCTAACTACAACTTAGTTAACTTAGCTAAATCTGTGCGGGTGTTCCCGATTGCCACGTGCATGGTCGTCGGCGAAGTTTCCTGTGCTAACGGAGTTTACTGCACCACGGACCAGTCCCCTGGTTAACATTCCATACTGTTCTGTCCAGAGGTCTGTATTTAAAAATTCTGCCGAATCAGTTTCTCATCAGCCTTTGTCTTTTCCCATCCGAACTATTATTTTTCACCGATGGGTAACGGATGTTAATCCAAATGATTCTGATGAAAATGAAAATAAGTAAAATAACTTTTCTCCTGTTTATCGGAAATGAGCTTAATCCCGGGCCTGACTCAAATACTTTCTTGACAACTTTAGGCATATTGCATCTGTGGGGATTATATGCATATGCAAACTATACCAGATTTTTTACTGCTGTACCGCAACCACAGCCTATAACTCGCGACTATTTTCCCCATTCTAGATTTTCAGCTCCAATTACCTTCACTCCCCCATCTTTCCCGATTTTTCCCTCTGAAGTATCTTCTCTTAGTCCTTTAGTCAAAACAGTTAAATTACAAAGAAGAACACCAAGAAATCCAAGAAAAAATCCAATTGTGGCAGGAAGAGGGTTTTTCTCCCTCCCGCCACTATATGGCACTGTGCTGGTGCCTTGACAACTGGATGCCACTGCCGTGGCCTATAAGTACAGGTGGTGATCCACCTGTGTCAGCCTCTTTCTTACCTGGACTGGGCGTTTTGACTGTTGGTGACGGTGATCCGGCGTTGTGGTGTGCTGATGCGAGTGCTGTCACAGCTGTTATGGCCTGCAGCGCAACAGTTTAGCCGGTGGTTTATACCCCTAAACCTGCAGCATCGCCAGGCGGCGTCCTGTATGCATGCGACATTGCTCTCGGTCCGTGTGAGCGAATCGTTTGCTGTGCGGGCCGTCTCGATCTGGCCTGTGGCTGATTATGTGTGTGCGCTGTGGAACCGTGGGGTGATCTGCTGCCTTGGCGGGGGTTTGAATGGCCCGGTCTGTCTTTTTCGTGCCTTGGCTTTGGGTGTCGCTCTCTCTCCCCCAGTCGGATTGCCCTCTGCCTGGTCGGCCCAGTTCCGGCTGTGTCTTGGCTCTAAGCGGGCTGCCAGTTTTAGCATCTTTTTGTTGGTTGGGTCTAGTTATTGTATATTTAGTTTATACAGTTGGCATTTTGTGGTGTGTGTGTTTTCAATTTGGTTGGTTTGAATTAATTGATTTGCACGTTTTGATGTATTTTGGTGTGTTTTGCTTTATCCTTATAGCCACTATGTATTTTAAATAGTATATTTAGGGCCCGAGCACGACTGTGTGAGGTCCCTATTGAATTTGCTAAGATTATTAGGGCCCGAGCACGACCGTGCGAGGTCCCTATTGAATTTGCTCGGATTATTTTTATTTTTTTTATTTTTTATTTTTTTTTCTGCAAAGTAGGCTCAACTGACATGGCCTAAACATACTCGAAAACTCACCAAAATTTGCAAACATGTCAGAACCGGTGAAAAATTTCGTATTCTACAAGTTTCGCACATGGGCGTGGCAAAATGACTCGCTAGCGCCACCTAGAAAATTGGAAAAGATTAGCCCCTCGTTCACGTTCAACCTACATGTACGAAATTTTCTGGGGACATGTATCATATCAAGACGCACAAAAAAGCCTCAAGAACCCATAGCCTAAAGTCAACAGGAAGTCGGCCATTTTGATTTTTTTGGATGATTTACACACTTCGTACTTTAACGAACTCCTCCTAGGGATTTAGTCGGATCGACGTCAAATTTCTGCTGTGCCTTCTAAAGGCATTGACGATGAAAAGTTGTGCTATTTGCGAGTTTTCGTCAATGGGCGTGTCCGTGGCGTCGATGATTCGCTATGAAACAGGAAGTTGTTGTAACTTCAGTGTACATGCTCACATCTGGACCAAACTGTACATGTAGGATGAGAGTCCCGCCCTGAACACATGTACATGCCGACATTCACCCACAGTCATAGCGCCACCTGCTGGCAACAGAATGTGACCTTTAACGAAGCAGCCCCCTACGTTTCACCTACGTGCACGAATTTTCTGTGGTACGTGTATCTTGTCCAGACGCACAAAAAAGTCTCTTGGAGCCATAGCCTAAACCCAACAGGAAGTCGGCCATTTTGAATTTTACGTCAAATTTTGGATGATTT
>NC_060154.1:10897183-10929505 GCF_021292245.1 Micropterus dolomieu
AATTAGTAAAATAGAATAAAATAAAAGGGATAAAATAAAGTCAAATAAGATCAGGAAAGGCTCTCCTATAAAAGTATGTTTTAAGAAGGGACTTAAAACAGTTCACTGACTCAGCTGACCTGATTTCCTCGGGCAGGCTGTTCCAGAGCCTCGGGGCGCTGACAGCAAACGCTCTGTCCCCTTTAGTTTTCAGTCGAGACTCTGGAACAGACAACAGACCTCTGCCCAAGGATCTCAAGGTATGTGCTGGTGCGTATGGGACTAAAAGTTCAGAAATATAACAAGGTGAGAGGCCATGAAGAGCTTTAAAAGTGATCAATAGAATTTTAAAGTCAATTCTAAAACATACTGGGAGCCAGTGTAATGAAGCTAAAATAGGAGTAATGTGGTCATATTTCTTTGTTCTGGTTAAAAGCCTGGCAGCTGAGTTCTGGACAGTCTGGAGTCGATCAATAGATTTTTGGGTTAAACAGCTGAAAAGGCTGTTGCAATAATCCAGGCGTGATGAGATGAAGGCATGTAAAATGGTCTCGGTGTCCTTAAAAGTTAACATGGATCGAATTTTTGCTAGATTTCTAAGTTGATAAAAACATGATTGCACAAGCTTAGTGGTGTGCCGCTCGAAATTTAAATTACTATCAAATCTTTACTGCGTAACTGAGCACACACAGCCTGGATGACAGCTCATTTCGGTTAATGAAGCAAAATGCAGATTACAGACTGGTTAAGTTATAAAAGGTATGAACGGAAAATGTAGCGGAATTAAGAGTAGGCCTACATTAGATGTAACCACCCCTGCTGCAGACAGCATCACTGCTGCCTTCAGCTAGAAGTAACAGCAGCACAAAAGAAGAAGCTGCACCAGCCTCAAGCTACTTTTTTTTTTTCCTCCCTCAACATTTCTATAGGCTACATTTTGTCCGCGACTGATGTGGAGTGTGTGAGTGATTGACTGGTCACTTAGTAAACCGCCTCCTATATGAGCCAGCTCTGAAATCGTCTGAGCCAGGAAGGCAATGCGAAATAAAATTTACATTAGGAAAGAGGGAGGACAAAACATAGATTTTGAAATGAAACATGTATAATGACTCCTCTGCCTATCAGGTGATTAACCTCACCACAAATCCACACGTTAATTTCAGCGCCTCTGATAAAGTGCAGCTCACAGCTTCAGGTGGAGCAGAGAGGACAGACACAGAGCTACAGCTGGATCATCGTATTCTCCGTTAATTTGCAGGAGAATAAATAATAATAATCTCTCTCTCTCGCTCGCTCCCGTGCACGTAACGTTAGTTAAGCAAGTAAAGTTCAATTTTCGGCCTTTTGTTGTTTGATTTTTAAAAACCCTTCTGAGATCCAGGGCTTTTCAAAAAACATCTGGGGCTATAGTCCAGGGCTAACGACGCCGCTGTATAAAAGTATATAGTTTCCTCAACAGCTGGAAAAGTTAAGGCTGTTAGCGCTAGCACACATCTCTGCTCTACAAAGGCCTGCTCTCCGTCCCCTACACCAGAGTCCGGACATTAGGGGACAGAGCCTTCAGCATCACAGCCCCAACCCTCAGGAACTCCATCCACACAGAGCTCCCTGTCTGGACACTGGACAAAATCTACTAAAAACCCTGCTCTTTACCAAGGCATTCGATCCTGAATGACTTTTTGTTGTTGCCGTCACTGTAACTATGTCTAAAAATATTTATTATATCTTATCTTTGTAATTATTCAGAGATCCTGTGTAGAAAAAAAATTATGCATCAAGATGCATCGATAATTGTTTTATAGTCGCATCACAACCCTCTGAATCGTAATTGAATTGAATCATGAGGTACCCAGAGATTCCCACCCCTAGTGTGTGTGTGTGTGTGTGTGTGTGTGTGTGTGTGTGTGTGTGTGTGTGTGTGTGTGTGTGTGTGTGTGTGTGTGTGTACCTGGCTGACAGAACAGCTGTGGGAGAAGCCGGGTTTGGTGAGTCGGACGATTTCACCAGGCGAGTCGTAGTTCACAACATAAAGGTGATGCTCCAGAGGAGAGTCTTTGGTTCCCTGGAAGTAAACCAGCTTTGCCGCCTCATCCACCCAAATCTGGGGACTGGATGAACGCTGCACAAACCACAGTTTTGTTAGGACACAAACAAGAAAAAAAATTGTTGTTTTGGAGTGAGTTTCTTCATGCATTCGCTTCAGTTACTGTAATACATGTATTGTTCCTTTCTTAATTTCTTATCCATGTGTTGTGTGTTTTTAAGCACTAAATTACATACATTTTCCCAGAGATTTGAATTAAATTCAAATTAGCTTTATTGGCATGAATGTGTAACAATATTGCCAAAGCATCATACATACTACATAAGAACAATCAACCCCATACCTTTCATTAAACAATTAAAGCGTAAAGTAATCAAAGCGTATGTTAAAAAAAAAATTTAAATAAAAATAAAATAAATAAATAAACAGTAAGCGTGTGTGTTAAAAAAAATTAAAATATATTAAAAATAAATATATTAATAAAACAGTAAGCGTAATAATATGTATATGGAACTTAGAACAGCGTTCAGTACAGCTTGTGATTGAAAACTAAATCATACTGATCTTTTTATTATGATTTATGAAGTGGGTATATTTTACACTTATTTTCTTTAGTCATATTCTTCACACTGACATTAATGAGTATGTGATATAACAGGGGTCAACAGAAAATATGTCATCTAATGTACAATGACACATCACGTCTTCAAACTCTTGTTGTTTTTGTGCATTTTCCTAAGTCCTCATAACTACTTAAATCATTTCACTTCCTTTTGAAGGAGCCCTGAAGAACAAACCCTTGAACGATAAGTCTTCTCATGTTAGCACCTTGCTTGCTGAGACTCTGTATATGGCCATCATGCAGTATATTCTCAGATGTAATGTACAACTCAGTGTATTGGCGAGTGGGTGTTTATTGGCACTGCTCTGGATACATTTGAATGTCAGCAACCTTGAACAGATGTGGGCAGAATTTTACCTTCGCTCCGTGATTGGCCAGCACCTCCCACTCCCCACTGGTTATTGTCACCTCCTCTTTGACCGGACACTTAAAGTCATCTGGTGAGAGAGGAGAGAAGATAAGTAGATAAACTCATACATCGATTGAACTGACTGACAACGCAGAGAACATGAAATGACTTAACCCTAATACAACCAGTATAACTGATTTTCAAACATCGCTACCTGTGGTACCTTGTGAAAAAAAAAGTAGGTCACACAGGTTTAAACCAAATCATCTTATGTTTGTAAAATGTAGAAAACGAGGAAACTCAAAACAACCAGGGACGTTTGTTGTTACATTTTCCCCTTTCCCCCGCAAACTGGGATGAAATCACAGTAGTCAAATGAAAAAAAAAATGAAATTATTTTAAGATTTCTATATGGAGTCACAATTTTATTGGGAATGGTACTTTCTGCATTTCATTTTCACTGGAAAAAATATAAAAGTGATTATGTCATTTTCGCTGGGGTCCATACCTAACAAGCATGTTCCATTATGTCTGGATAATATGATTGGTAGGCCGGGGCATCTCTGTAGCGCCACAATGCTTCATTTATAAAAAAGGTACATTGTGACACATTTTACCAAAAATTGCAGGTCCTGTAATTTGGATATTGTACTTGGCTGTATTTTTGTAATATTTCGATTAATTGTTCAGCCATACGTTATAGTATGGGTGAGTTAAATTATAATATATATATATATATATATATATATATATATATATATATATATATATATATATATATATATATAGAGTTGATGGCGTTACCTTCAGAGTGTGTGTAGCCGCTGGCCCAGCTGTAGCTGCCCCGCTGTAACACTGAGGTGATCTTATACAAGTGGCAGAAACCGGTTTTTGATTCGTTTACTGTTATGAAGGAGATCTCATCATCACTGGTTTGGATGAAGGGATGAAAGATGTCATGGACCTTAAAGACAAACAGACGTCATGATTGGTTATCTTTTTCACTAAAAGCTGCACTAAGCAAGTGTTTACACATCCATTAACTCTAATCTTATCAGCATAAATCATAAAGTGGGTCTGCAACAGAGGAAAAAAATAACTGATTAAATTCTGCTCACTGTGACAGAAAGCATCACAACTGAGTCAGACACGAGGGGAAAAACCTAAGAAAGATGTGTCGTGGGGCCTTACATTGATCCAGATGTCGCTGGTCTCCTGGTAGATGATGAAGGGCTGGACGGTGTCTCCGAGGGCCTGCAGGCTCTCTTGCCTGCTCACCTCGTCCTGATGTGCAGGGATGAAGAGCGCCGGAGGCAGCAGGACCAACTGGAGGCGCTGCTGCCGTCGGTCCATCAAGACCGCCCATGCACTGACACAGAGAGAGAGGAAGAGCTGTGAAGAGTCTGAGCATGTGCAGTACACAGAGTCCATGTTACTCAATTCTGGGGTTTGGACCTTCGGGAGCCTTTTGACAGAAAGTTTAAAGGCTACAGGTGGTACTTTTAAAAACAATCACAGGGAAAAAAACAAACATACTATCTGCCGTCTTTCGTCCATCCGGCTCTGGTGATATATTCAGCACCAGGGAACAGGCTGGTGAAAGGAAATGGCAACACCTTTTCCTGAGTGCTGATAATCTGAGGGACAAACACAAACACCAAGCTGAACTTTGAACATTTCTCTGAAGAACTTACTGGTAAACATTTAAGTTTTGTAGCACTGAACAAGCACTCACTTTGCCAAGATTGTCTGTCCTGATTTCTGCTATTTTGAGAGTAATATCGGGATTCTTGCTGCCTGAAAAACAAAATAAACTGAATTTAACACCAAAATATAAAACACTCATGAAAACAGAAGTCTAGATAAGCAATGTGAGAAACAGCAGTTCGCTAGTGGTGCTCTGGGGCAGTTTTCTTATAAATGGGTCCCATTTTAAGGCCAATTTATACTTGTATGTTGAATCTACTGCGTAGCCTGATGCGCACCATCCCAAAAATGCAACTACACGTGGTGACGCAGACAGCAAGAACTGTGATTGGTCAGCTTGTTAGCATCGAAATTCCTCCTATAGATTACTGGCTATCCTTCTTCTCCCTCAGCCGGTTTGAGGACTGTACATACCTATCTCCTCGCACGCCTTCTCTCGTTTCTGCCTTTTAGTAATTAAAATTAAAAGTAACTGCTGTTCAACATCAATCAGCTCTATTTCAGTCGCCATTGTTAATAGTAGCTCACACCAACAAAGAAGAAGAAACTCAACACAGTGGAACATAGAAACCCCACCGCAAAACTAGAGTTTTGGCAGTGTAATTGCAGAGCGATGCAGACACTAATGCATCTTTTAAGTAAACCTGAAGCAAAGTGTTTTTTATCATGCAAAACCAGGAACACATCACATATTTTATTGTGTAAATCAAAAGCTTTTTTAGTGTGTCCATGCGTGTCCATTTACCTGCGCGTGGGTATCTGTAGACATCCGTCTTACGCTCCTCCAAAGCTGGAGATGGAACATGAATGATCTCAACCTCGGACTCGTCCACCTCCTCGTACAGAATCTGCAGAGTCCTACTACCATCTGATTCTACACCAGAGGGAGACCAGTTTACTTACAGGAGAACACTGCAAGCAGGCAAGTAAAACTACACAGATAAACTCATGAATAAATTCTTGTTATTTATGTATCTAATAATAAATCTTCATTTGAAAACTACTTATATTATGATTATGAGGATTGTCCTCCTTGCTCTGAGTCTCACTCACCGTCACAAGCAGCTGGTGACCACCAGTAACCGGTGAAGCGGTCGAACTCTTCCTGTGTGACAAACGTGGCTATACCGGCAGATTTGGGGTCCTCTTTTGGGTTATCAACACCTAAAATAAAATAAAGCAGTGAAAAATAAAAATACTGTGGGGAAAAAAACTCCAGGGAGGACTGTCTCTCCAGGAACACATGATCATCTCAATCCCAACCTTTATGGCAGAAGGTGAGCCTCCTCTCTTCACCCGTCTCAATGCTGGTCACCCAAATGTCGTTGTTGTTGATGAAGCCAATAAAGTTGGGGTCCCCGGGACAAATCTTGGGGTCCATGCGTGTCCCTGAACTCTGGCTCTTAATCTCGACAGGCTCCATAGGAGAAGTCTGCACAAACACACAGAGATGAAAGAAAACATCTGAGGTCACAGCTGCTGTAGTTTTTTGTCATTAACAATGACTAAACATATAAACATCATGATTTCAATCAATTTCTGATTAAAAGTGAATTTGAGGCCTATATTGATTTTTCTGAACAGACATCAGAAGAGTGGCTATTTTTCACTATTTTCTGTCATTTTATGGAAAGAAATGATTAATCAATCAATCTAGAAAGATATATCTGAGAAATTTTGAAGTTAAACATTAAACTTGAGAGTGCTCTCTGGTGTAAAGATGAAATGCCATTTCTAAATCACCTCTATCGCATGTCTGTAGTGTAACTACTTGTTACTTATAAGCAGAAAAGTATGCCAATATGGATTTTATCTGTGCTAAGCTAATATTGCAATATAGCATGCCTCTATTGTATACCTGCTTATCCTCTGCTGGGTCATGGGAGCCTGAAGATAAGTTAAGGATACACAGTACAGCCACTTTTTAAAGTTTAAATAACTATTCAGTCTCACTGGAGAACTCAAAAGAGAACCAGAAGTGACTTATACAGCATTCAGACCAAACCTGAATTTAATCCACACCAAAACTCTCTTGCCAAGTAGGTAATGTCCTGTTCAGCGACCTTATCAACCCCTGCAGATGTTAAAAGTCATCCTGTGCTATGTGACAATTAAAGTCTTTCTTAACCGTCCTTTAACTCACAATGAAGCTGTTGTTTCCACCATCACGGCAGTAGTACAGACTGCTGTTGGCCTGGAACAGGAAGAGGCCACTGGGTCGGTGGTAATCATAGGAGGTAATGCCAGACACCCCCAAACGCTTCCTCTCTCGCAGCAGCTCCTCCTCCCGCGAGAAGCCCCCGTGGTGAGGGCTGGCCTGAAGGCAGGGGCGACAGGAGGACACACAACGTGACAATGCTGGCCGAGCGAGGTCAATGTCAAAGAGAGTTTGTTCAGGGCATGGAAAACAAACAAATGGTAAGAAAATGTTACCATACTAAATTAAAGATAAATCGCCATTTACCAGTAAATAAACCCACTTATCTTCTTCAGCAGGCACTAATTCTGTTTATGAGATCAATACAGCACAGTCTAACAGTTGGATAGAAATTAACATCAATCCCATGGTCTCTTATAATATTTTCCTGTGGCTTAAGTGGTGAATATTTTATATTTAAGAGGAAATTTACAACAGCAACACGAGGAAAGACAGCATTTTCAAAAGAAGTGGCTTACAATTATCCTTTAAACACTTAAATACTTTTTTTTTTAAATAGGTGCAGATAGGATCAATCACATTAAAATGTCAAGAGAGTGGAACAAGAAGACTAAAAATCCTCCTCACCTTAAAATGACCCAGCAGCGGTTTCCATGACAAAACCAAGAGAGCATCTTTGCGGACCTTCTTGGGAATGTCTGAGTAGAGTAATGCATTCTCCCTGCTGGCGTAAGGCATTCCTGCAATAACACAAAACACAGATCAAGTTAGCCCATAAGCTCAGCCTGCTTTGTATCCTGGTCTGTCTTCCATTACAGTGCGTAGAAAAACTGGTTTTGCTTCCTGCTCTCCCTGTATGACGGTTGAAAGCAAAATGGCAAATAGAAAAAAGCTTTTGCTTTTTTATTCTGAAACTAAAAAGGCTTAACGCACATTTTAGAAAGCTTTAACATTTTCTGCTACAAAATACTACAGTATTCTAACCTTACAGTCCAGAGGAGTGACACAAACACTCCAGTAAATAGCCATTTTAAAAGTGCTGAAGTGGACAAAGCCTTTTAAAGCAAGACTTTGTAACTTTCGCTAAACAGTGTGTCCACAAGTGGCAATTAGGGGATGATGGTAAATGGTTAAACATAGTCAAAAAAATAAAGTAGGTAAATAGTCATAAAGTAAATGAACTGATTAAGTAACATCAGTTAACAACAATACTAATACAGTTTTCTAATACTTTCTAAGATTAACCAACACACTAGTGGGGGTTTTATTGATTATGAATAACACTTTTCATTACTAAATCAAAGATTGTGTTACTTGTTTTTCAAAAGTTACACAGCATCACATTAATGTTGTAAAAAGCTACCAGCTACAGTGCCATGCAGCAGTTGCTTCAAGGTCTAAAAGTTAAAGCAGCATTTAAAGGTAGGGTATATGATTTCCCAGGTATTTCCCTGGTAGGAGATGGTTTCCCAGAGCCAGCACACCAGTTCCAGACAGCAATACTCACAACTCTCCTGCTACTAAAGCAAACATCACAGCAACAGATTATGTTGGTGAACTAGACAGTAAGGCGAATGTCCGTGGGCTAGTCATTTAACGTTACCCGAAATCCTGGCTGGAATAGTGTTGCGTGGCTCGGTCTGAACCTATTCCAATTTACAGAACCAAGCTTATGTACAAACACCAGGATTTCTTTTCAGAATACCCAGAGCAGACTATGAGGAGATATCCTATGAATTTACATTTACATTACATTTAGCTGACAAATTTAACCAAAGCGACTTACATTTGATATTTATATCAGAGGTCGCACGCCTCTGGAGCAACTAGGGGTTAAGGGTCTTGCTCAGGGACACATTGGTGGATGGGTCACAGTGGGGAGTCTCACACCAAAGGCATGTGTCTTATCCACTGCTCTATCACCACCCCTGAAAATCTGACAAAATCATGTGTATTGGTTTAGAGTTGCATACCCCACCTTTATGGCGATCAACATTTGTTGCTGTCCTTGCATGACTGTTATATAGTATAGACTGTATAGTAAACCATGGGTACAGGTCTTATGGACTATGTAGTGCACATTACACACACTTGACACATCTCTGGAAATGATGTCACACACTGCCATGTCAAAAGCTGCTTCTGACATGGCAGCAAAGAACACACTGACTACACTGCCAGGCTGGTAACTGACTCACCAGCTGTATCCACAGATTATTTACAGAAGCATGCTACCTCTCAAAGTGAATGAAAGGAGGCAACTTAATCTGCAGACCAACTAGTCAGTGCCCACTAAATGCACCTTTTCTGAGCTGGGTTTATTCTTTTTTTCCCCATTTACTGTATAAATTAAATTTATTAGGCACTTTTAATTTAAGACCGTGACTGATAATGAATACATTGTTCAACAGCTTTCAGGTCCCCGAGCTCACCAAGATAATAGATGCGGTGGGAGTGAGGGCTGGTCTCATCCTTTTGGATGAACTGGAAGTCATGTGGTGCCTTGTTGATAACCACGCCTGTGTTCTTGCGGCTGTTGTGGATGATCTTCCGCAGGCCATCCCATGTATGCTTCTCCACCTGGAAATGGGTGGCATTCACGTCCTCCATCTCCACCACCTCTGTGCTGTCCGAGAGCTCGTCAACCCCCGTCATGCCTGCCTGTTCCTCTTTGATGCTGCAGACAGACACTCAGACTGATCAGCTCAGATACGTCTACAGTGAATCACTAGCAAACTGCCAAATACAATATGGATACATCTTTAAATGAGGACAGTTACATTTATCTACTAAATCAGATGTTCAAAATCTGACTGACTATTAGTCTTATAACCACGCAGTGTATGTTAGCATGCAAACATGCTAAACTAAGATGTAGAATATGGTATCAATTACCTGCTACTCATCAGCATGTTAGTGAGCTAACTTTAGCATTTAGTTCAAAGCAACGCTGAGCCAATGTACAGCCTCATACATCGGCTTTACATGGAAAAAAAATCTATATAAAGCAATTCCGCACAAGCCACTAAAAGCACAGAGAATGAAATCACATATAATACACACAATACTCAACAATAAAACAATATAAAATAAGATAACAATAAACAAATCGAACAGGTAAACATTAGAACTACAGTGAAAATTTTTTTTTCAAATCTTAATCAAAGAAGGTTTTGTGATACTGATACTTCAAGTCTCAGACCTTAATCAGCATACAAACTACCTAATTTCACTAATACATTTTCCCAGCACTATTAAAATGTCATGTGACTAACAAACAGAATATGGGAAAACAATGCTTTGATTAAAGTTTTTTGTTTTGTAAATTATAACCAAATAAATATTGTTCAGACTGCTGTGAGGAGAAAGTCCCATACCTTTCCCGGCCGTCTTCTGCTTTAGCTTCAATTTTCAGCCTCTTTACTCTGTGCATTAACCGTTCAACAACCCTGGACCAGACCTGACACCCTGTTGGAAGCCAGGTAGACACTTGAGAACTGAAGAGGTTTGATTTTCCACACCGTTTACATGGCAGCACCTGGTGCAACTGACAATCAAATAAATTAAACAGATCCATCTTCAGAACTGAAGAAGCCTCTTGGGTGAGAGGCTAAACATATTTGAATATCTTCAACAAAGTCCAGTTGCCCTTGATTTAACCCTCCTTGGATAACCCTGACCCGGATGACTGAGAATCTGCACAGACAATTTGAACACATCTGTGAAAACCTAGACTCTGCCCTAAGCTAAGCTCACATGCTACAAACAGCTAAACTGTTACTGAGGTGACGGCCCCATTCTGCAGCCAACCACCGCCAAACTTCCAGCTGTGTGTTCCTGATATGGAGTCTCGCTGAGTGTGACTCAGCTGCATGATGCTGACACTTCAGCGTCTGTGTTATAACTCTGTCAAATGTTGCACTGTTACTCCACATTTTACTGTAGGCTGGTCTGCTGCCTGGGGCCTAAAGGCAGAACAAATTCTACAAAAGTTAATTTCCAGAAAACACTACAGTAGCTCCCTGAACATCGATTCATGTGTTCTTTGTGAAAGTTTTTTTTTTTTTTTTTAAGTTCATTCTCCCCCATATACGACCACATGTGACTGAAGCGCCAGGTCACATGACAACTGAGCCATCTCCATCCACTGATAAAGGCCATGAGATGGGGTTAAGTGGAGACCTTGAATTTAAATTCTTTTATTGAATGTCAACAGATGTTTGTTGCAGATTTTTTCTAAATATAAATTTATATATTTCTCCATTGTAACTGCAATAAAACACTAGTCCTTAGTCTGTCTATTCTGATATTATGGTTACTATTTTAATTTTTGTGGCATTATGTTTTGTTATTTTATCGCACTTCACTGTAGTCTCATTCGCTTTCTCTAATATATATATATATATAGTCTTGTAAGTGGTTTGTGTTAAAATGCTGTATGAAAGGCTCGAAATAAATGTAGCCTTTTACAAATTGACTCATGTTTTCAATTTTGACATTTCAAAGACTAAATAATGATTCAATACATAAAATATAATTTGAGAATAACAAGTGAGATAGTGCACTAGTTATTCTCCAGCACTTATTGAGGGAAATTTTGAATTTTGTCTTGTTTACACTACTGTTAAGACTTTTTCACAGCAAAATAGCAAACACAGTGTGTTTAAACTGAAAGCAAAAAATACTTCCTTAAACTAGATATCCAACAAATGTAGTGTTTTATAGGTCTACTTTCTGTTTTCAGCTGTGTTACCTAACTCATGACAAACATTTTTACACTACTGGTTTGAGTTTTGTTGTTTTTATACAGTCTATGGTTTTATAATTGTTTACTCTATGTAACCAATGTGTGTGTGTTTGTATGTGACTTCTATTGACAAACCCTTACTGTTGGATATTTTGTCATGAACTCATCAATTTTGACAACCTGCATAAATATGAAGCTGACAATACCTCAGCCCTGGTATTTCAGACATTATTCTTTATACAAATCTGACAGCATCATCTTAGTTTGTACATACCGTTTGTTTTGTAGACATGTAAAAAATAAATAAATAAATAAATTGTGACAGACTAGGGCTGGGAGATATGACCAAATAAGTTATCACGATAACAAAATGTCATATCATTCTATATCAATTGCACTATCATGATAAATGCCAAATCATTTTTCCAAGTCTAAAGGCTGAATTTTGCTGTTGAAGAAAACAAATGGTTATTTGTGGTTTAAAACTATTATTTATTACAAACATTACTAACTTTTGATTCCAAACAGTGGATCACTTAACGAATATTGGGTAGAACATTCAAAGAAATTATGATCAAATCAACTAAGGTTATGCTTGAGTGAAAAACAAAATGTTAAACCCTTTTCCTCAACTAAATCAATGTCTTAATAGGAAATTTAAGGGCTAATTCTCTCGTAACTGAAATGATTTAAGTCAAACATTTATTGAATATTTATGATATCGTTATTGAAGAAAATTAAATTGCGATAATTATCATTAGTTTTATTGCCTAGCACTAATACAGACAACAAATTGTTTCCTTTTTGACACATGAACTATAACGTTAGAGGCGAAATGTCCAAAAACTGACCGACAGCGTCTCATTACACAGACAACATCTGCCTAAGTATGTCCTGCCCATCAAACCCTAACTATATAATAAATAATAAAACCCTACTGTATAAAATCCAACTGTATACTAGCTAACTTACTTATCCGCCCATTAAGCAGGAACTGGCGAGACTCGTTAGCTAACCTAGCACTCACAGATAGAAAGTAGTAAAAACATTGAACACTCAAACTATTTATTACCTTACACTTTCTTCTCTGAAACTCTCAAAAGCGCTTCGTCTTTTGTCGAGAAACGTCCGTGTTGAAAACAACGGTCAGGGTCTGAATAAATTACACAAGTCAACTACTTTCCAGAGAGAGGGTAGCTTAATGCTAATATGCTAACAAGGCGGAACTAGCTTGTGAAATCAAACGTCTCCAGATTACAGCCTTTCACCCGGAAACGATCAGTCAAATCTATGAATTTACTTGCGTTAACAGTTTGTATTTCCTTCAACTTGCTTTTGTCACAGTTTTGGTTTAAAGCAGAAATAACCCTCCTGCTATTCTGTAGAAATATCAAAACCTTATTGATTGACAATATGCAAAAATCTCAGTTCGTAAAACCATCTGAATACTGGTGAGATTTAAGTTTGTTTAAACCTTAGTTTGATATCAGAAAAGGTACAAATTACTTCTCTCTTTGCTTCGAGGTTGCAACTAATGATTATTTTCATTATCTGACGATTATTTCCTCTATAAATCAATCGTCTAATCTATGAAATATAAAAACATTTTAGCTTGAAACATGACTGAAACGATGAATCAACCGTTTTCTTAGAATCTACTAATGGATCAAACGACTAATAAGTTTCAGCTCGATTTTGCAGGTCTTCCACCAGAATCAAATACATCCACAACCAAATACAAACATCCAGGACAACCACTGTATCCTTAAAACATTTATTTTTGTAATAATTTGTCCTTTTTTTCTTTTTGCGTAAGTGCAAAAAATGCACCCAAAAGAGCCACCTGAGGGAAGTCTACATCTTTAAATAAAAAAACAAGCAAGGTGTACATTTATAGTACAAAATTCTCTTTTTAAAAAATTGCACAGTTTGTGTATAATATATATATATTCATAATCTCCATTTTAAACAAACTTTAAAGGCTCAGAAAGTAAACAAAATTCACCAAATGAAAAATAAAAACATTTTTCCCTAGAATTTAAAGCTGAGGAAACTTGAGACCCTGTTTTCATTTGTGTCCACCATAAATATACATATTTATATGCAAGTCTCTTTACATATAGTCTCTGTGCTAGTGTTTGTCCAGACAATCAAAATTATTGCAAAGTAGTTCATTTCTACTATAAAACATGGGGTGGGGGGGTGGGGGATAAAAGCTTCTTTCTGCTGAAGGTTCCTTAAGTTATGCAAAAAAAATAAAATACAAAAAAAAACCTGGGTTTCTTTACACCCTTTTGAATTTACTGGAATCCCTGCTTTCACAAAGGTTTCTGTTACACAAACTGTGTGCATTCAACATTCCCACAGAACAATCCAGAACTCCAGTTTTGCTTTTTAGCGAGAACACACATTTCCCTGACTTCTTTTTTTGTTTGTTTTTGTACTTTACACAGCGGCGTTGCCCCAAGGTGGTGGTCAGCGTCGATAAGGGTGGAAGCCCTGTACGTTGTGATTCTGCCCTCTGCCAAACGCAGTGGCGGCAGGCTGGGGGGCGGCGGCGGGTTGTGCCGTCGGAGCCCCGTACGTGGCCGTCGGCTGGTTGGGGTCTGCGAAGCTGTGGCCAAAGGCTGTCAGGTCCTGCCCGTACCCTGAGGAGGACGACAGAGGGGATAACAGAAAGGACAGGGGCCACAGAGAGACAAGGATATTAATGTCAGGTTCACCAGAAGATCTTAGGGAGAAGCTTTAACTGCTTTAAAAGTAAAATGTTAAGGAAAAATCCACCCCCTTACCCTGATATTATGCAGTGCAATTGTTATGTTTAGTTAAATATTAAAATTTTTGGTGAACAACAATAGTGCTGTGAAACTCTACTGCAGCTGTTGTTAAGTGTTGGTACGTCACATCAAAATGATTCTCATAATCACGCTGCCTTCTTGTTCAAATTTTACCAATTTTGTCGCAGGATCTACTTTATCACCAGCCTTTAATACCCATTAATATTTTACCTGATAACTGCTAGATTAGATACATTTAATAGGCTTATCTGCAGTTTTTTATACCATTTTCTGTAATTACATCTTGACTAAATCTAAAAAAAAAAATCAAAGATTTATTTCTAATTATTGTTTGTTTGTCTTAGGGATCTGAGATGTGTTTGGGAGAAAGTGCTGTAAAAAATGAACACCACCACCAAACAACTAAAATGGACCAAGAAATAAAATGTGCACTCTGAACAATAGTTTAAAAGGTTTCATGGTGGATTTTTCCTCTAGATTCAAATACTATATTCCTTCAATGTGCCCTTTAGTGTTGAAAGTTATTGTGTAACAATGTTAAAATGTATAGAGACAAAAATGACAATTTCAGGTGGATTTAATTGTTTACATTTAATCATTTAAAATGGGCTTCATTGAGGAAAACAATCTCTAGATTCCCTTGATGATAGAATAGATGTTCTTCTATTCAGACACTGGATGGCACCACCTCCCTGCAAACAGACATGGGAACCAAAGTGACACCCAGGGAAGGAAACTAATCTGCCTGAAAAAAATGGCTAGTGCAACCCAAAATCAAGTAGCCACTGTCCAGGCCAAATGGCCTTTAACCTTGAAATAAAGAGGTTTTTGGTAGAACATGAAAACCACTTGCAGCCAAATCTTTCCAGCATCTTGCTAGTGACTGGTTATTTTCCTGCCCTAGTAACTTCCAGTTAGCACTGATTTCTATAAGTCACCAATACATACTAGAGTGGGGAGCTTTATAAATAACTGGAATGGACAGACAAGAGATAGAAAGACAGAAAGAAAGAAAAAAAGGGGGGAAAGTTAGAAAATACAGCACATTTCTTTTGGGATGCTTAAAGTGCTCCATGAACGGAAGAAAAAAAAAGAAATCTGAAGAACAGGGAGCGGCACCAACAGGACCGCCCGACAGAAGAATCTGAGAGAAACTGGAAATTTAGTGGCATCATGTCCTTTAAATGTTCTTTCCTTTCTCACTCCTTTTACTATAATGTGGAAACAGTACATGTGGAAAAAACAACAGGTGAATGGACTGCTGATGCATAGGGTACATAGGCTGATAACTGAACCATGAACACATTTTCTGACAATTAGATCATCCTTTTATAATCAGCAAAGCAATGCAGACAGAGAGACTGGACAAAAAAGGAGTACATGGTTGGTCTTGGTATAGTAAAGCTACAGCCGCTGAGGGGGATGATGTGCTTAGAGCTCTGAATGCCAAACTTCAATGTAGATTTTTTTCAAATCCACTCAGATGACAGAGTTGCTGGCTGTGTTTTACTATACTAGAGTACACGCAGTAATTTGTATTTACATGCAAAATGTACATGCAAAATACAAAACAGAGCAAAAGGAAAGCAGAAAAGAACCAGGTTGCAGCTCTATAAAACACTACAGTACTGAACAAATGCTACTTTTGTGGTTGGAGAAGACGATGCTGGCACCTACCTGCACTATATCCTCCCTGCTCATCCTGACCATAACTGTGAGAAGGACGCGTTGGTCCGTAGGCAGAGGGGTCCTGAGGGTAGTTACCCAAGCCTATCAGGGAGACGAGGAGACCAGGTTGACTGAACCCAGATACTGCTGGCCGACTACTTTATATTGTTCCCCCCTTACTGAGTTAACAGAGCTGTACATGTATACTCATTTACTGCATCTGCACTATGCTTGGAGAGGCATCACTGCTCAGCTTCATCTGGAAGTCAAAACAAAATTGAGTTTGAGTGTGTGAGCTATCTGTTAGCACGCCTGACGTTTTATCATGCCAGCCTGGTCTCATGAAATTTTGTGAAATGTGCATGATATGCTAAGATGCAAATAACGTGAGAAATGTTTTCCTACCAAGAATATATTATTAGAAGGAGGCAACTAGAAACAGGAACTACAACAACCGTGCCAGTGGTTTTGCATGTCGTACTCCATACAATAAGACTTTGTATATATGTCACGTTGTTGCCAAACATTGTCCAGAGACTGCCACACGTTTCTAGATTGATCACCTATCTTCCAAGCCACTACTGGCTTCAGTTCATTTCAACAAGATGTGGCAATCAACTTGAAACTTGAAGCAACGACCACATTCAAAACTTTGAGTTCTGATTAGCATGGCATCAAAACCACTGCTAAGAGAAAGCTCAACATCCCAAAATTGCCAAAAAGAACTCCTATGAACTATATTGTTGAAAAACAAAGATCTAATCCATAAAACAAACAAAGGCAGAACTCAAAAGGACAATGTGAAGTTTCTTGCATTAAAATAAGTTGCTCTTTGGTAGTTAATTCTCAAATTTGTTGAATGCAAATGAGTTTCAAGTTTTAGTTTACTGTCGTAAAAGTAAAGCCAGTGCCTTCCTGGAAGGTGGGAATCATTAAAAATATATGGTATGCGTTAGAAAATGATTGGCATTGAATTACATATTGAGTTAAAACATGCAAAACCACTGGTTTGAGCTTTCCTTTAACCAGACGAACACTACATAAGCCAAACTTAACCTTAACTAAAATCAAACTCACTTTATTTGTCTGACCTCAACCATTTACCAGTCCTACACAGGTGAAAATATCATATCCAGTCCCTGCTATAGTCACATACACCTTATCCTTCAGTGTTTCTGATTTTCTGCTCATTTCACAAAAACGTTGCAAGATTCTGTTGCTACTGCAGATTTTGATTACTGGTCTAAGTGCCTGAACAGACAGCAGACACTAAATGCAAAAAGCTGGATGGAAGATAAGCACAAGCAGGAAACACTGAACAAGATGCGCACCTGTCATGACTGACAGCATTCACATGACTACTTTAAATGTAGATCCAGTGTAAAGCAGCTGTAAGCCAAGTCAGAAGAAAAATACCAGCCAGCCAAAAAACTAAATGTAGCCTCTGAATGAACATCTGACTCTTAACAGACTGTGTGCTTATGTGACTTAATGGGTGAATTTTGTGAATGAAGGCTGAGCTTGTTCCTTTTCCACAGCTTCTGGTTAGTTTCCACAGTATCGCGGTTCTTGATTTTAGTTCAGAGCTGAAAATCTCCAGCATGTCACCGGCGAAGCTATCCCCTAAATGTTTTAAATCCCAGAAATTAATAAGGCACATAATTTTCTTAATCTGACCCTGGAGGGGCTTGATTAAATATCTTATTTTCAAGTCCCTACACGCTCAAATCTGGCTGAACCCATGTTCAACGTTAGACTAGAGTAACAGTCTAGCTAAAAGACCATAAAGACACTAAGTAAATCCTACAGACACATTAGTCAAAACACTACTCGCTAGGACTAACTAATATCTGCATGTATCTACAGGCAGAAGTGCAAAGTTCACATTTTGCAGACAAGCATGCAAAGCTCCAGAGTGATAAATTGATGGACATGTTGAACAATTTTTGATAGGTAGCTTGGCAGGTTGGACATGCTTGATTCCAGAAATAAGGTTTCATGGGTATTAATATTGTCATGCTGGTGCTCTTCTATGGCAATTTGTGCCAAGACCAGGAAAAGAAGCCAGCACAGTCATCAACAGGGAGGAAGAGGAGGATGTGTAGGAGGGAGTAATTAAAAAGTAGGAATATTTGAATCAAGTCAAATGTCTAGTACAGTCGGTCAGGAGAAGGTTGCACTCCCTTGAACATAAAAATAAAATTAAAATGCAAAACAAAAACAACAAAAATAAACATTGCAAGGCAGGATGATCTAATTCAAACCTACCGAGACCTACCAATCGTTTTACCAATCCAACGGCCCAGCTGCAAAACTTGACAGATATTACTGCTGAAGACTCCTGGATATGGTGAAACTTCAGCAGCATCTTCACGGCAGAGCCAGAGGGGTTCATGTATGCAAGAAGCATGTATGCATGTGTAGCTGTTCAAGCTAAATGGTACCAAGAGCAAGTTCCTGCTTGTCTAAAGGCTGTAGATTCGCACTTAAATGAGCTGTAGTTGCATCCAATAAAATATCCAGGGAGATGGGGGGAGGCCCGAGGGGTGAACACAAATTAAATGGGAGAGAAAAGGGCAGCAAGCTGCTTAATGCACAATGCTTTTCTTACCATACTGGCTATAGGGGAAGTCAGGCTGCCCAGTGGGAGCTTTGCTTAAGTCCTGAGTTGGTGTGGTGGCGGGAGCAAAGCCTAGTGTTGCTGTTCCTGGAGTGTTGGGAGGAGGAGGAACCTGTGGAGCATACTGGTCTGCTTGGGGTGTGCCGAAACTGTAACCTGTTGGACAGTAATAAGATCATTTCTGTGACTTTCACCTAATGATCATTTCCTAGTGTTGCTTTATCACAGATGGAACATTATGTATGAGTACAGAGGTCTCAGACCAGATGACCCTGGTCAAACCTCAGTGTTTGTGTCCCTGAGTAAAACACAAAATCTCTTCCACAAGTTCAGTCTTCAGTCACAAAATCTAGTTGACCACACCGTACCATCATACAAAAAACACTACAACGTACTTGCCAAGGTATTAATTTTTCTCCAATAAATCTCTTCTCATTTTAGGCTGTAAGAACACAAGTCTTTTGCAAATATCAGCTGCCAGATCAAATTCTGCCAACACACTTATAAACGGACCATTTTGGGCTTCCTTCTCCCTGGTTTTAGCTTGGTACTTCTGCTAACAGGTTTAACTGGTGGAAGGTAATAACAAGCAACATTTCAAAAAATGCTGAATATGTGCGAGTCACACTGTCCATCTCTGATAAGGTGGAGGTTCCTCCCTGACAACAGCAAAGCTGCCTGGAAAGTCTGATATAGATTCACTTAAAAGGTATAATATATAATATACACCCATTATAATTTATAGAAAAGTTGATGATCTAATTGTAGTTTGTGAGGCGTTTGCTCGCTGAAGAAGGAAACTTGTAGAGATAAAAATGTGAAAACAGAATTTAGACACAGCTGATTATCTATGACCTTAGTCAGAAATCAATATCGGTTTTTAGAAACTCCTTATCTCCACCTAATTCTGTTACCATTATATATGCTATATTACCTGTAAGCACTTTGGTGTTGTTTTGACATCACTACAAAGGGTTGTAATGAGCGAGTGTATCAGTATTACTGACCAAACTGAGGTGCTGTGCTGTAGCCCTGCTGAGGGTAGCCCTGAGGTGCAGCAAAGCCACCCGCCGGGGTCGTGACCAGGAATGCGTTGAAAGGTGACGGAGGCTGTGTGGGGGTTCCACGACCTGCCGGTAACGGAGGTCCATACCCGCCTACTCCAACACAGAACAGATCTATTTTATAGAAACGTTTTTATATAAATAGAAGTACAAAGGCAATAACAACATTTTTAGTTTGTCATACTCTTGTTAAAACATCTGAATAACAAATATACAGTTGGTAAATAAATGGTTTTGCAAAACACAATCTGAAGCTGAATGAAACTGAAGTATCTTCTGTGTGAGCACAGGGACGACACTGCAGTGAGTGTTGCAGGTTGACCCGGAGGTGGTGATATGAAACCGAGCCTGACCAATAGCAGGGGGAGGCTGGAATCTATTCAAGGCTGCCATCTGTCTCAAGCAGCAAATTATCAGCAGCCTCAGCCATTATGAATCAGTGATAACACGTGCTGTTAACTGTCATCAGCCTATTGGCCACACAAGAGTGCAAGCTCATTTCTATGACACAAGCTCTTCAGGACAAGCACATGATCACATGGCAAAGACAAAATCTATCTGCAATTTGATGGATTTCAAGCTACGCAACATACAGAAAATAACTAATTTGCTAACATGTTAAGAAAAGGCAGGATATTACATTCTGTGTGTTGTCAAGAAGAGATCAAACACCTACCTATGGGTTGGCCAGTAGTCGACACCCACACTCCTTCAGGAAGAGAAAAAAATAATCCAACTTTAGACTGATGACAATACCGTTGCCTGATTCACAGAATTCAGTTTAACATTGAAACTGTCAGTGTAAGCAGTGAATAGATGGACACGGTTAATGTTAAAACAGAGGGTTTAACACATTTAAACAGTTACTACTGGGTTTTCCTCTGAGCAGTGAGCCTCATTCGCTCTGCTCTGGGACTTGTTCCCACTCACCCTGTGGCCCATAAGCCTGCTGCCAGCCCTGGGCAGGCTGTGTTGTCCAACCATTAGCTGCACTCAAGATGCCCCTGGGTGCCCACTGGCCTGGGCCAAGCTGGCCAGGAGCTTTGCTGTCACGAGGTTCGGCCTTCTTTACTTCCACCTGGACAAAGGACAAGGAGGGCACATTTGGCAACACCAGTATAAGGTCCATGAAGTCCCTCACCTAGACAGACCTGTCCTACCACTTATTATTTAATCTCAACATTTAGGGCCAGTTTGAAATCTTTGTTTATTAGAATGAGGGGTTGTTGTTAATTAATATTACAGTGTAGCCAGGAGAGATGTACAGCTATGTGTCTCAGGTACTAATTATCAAGCGGGAATTTCACAGTGGCCAAAAATAATTTGCAGAGATACACATTTTTTAAATGCATCATCTTCAGATCACAGGCTCTTAAGGTGTACCTGAGAAACACAGATTTATTACTATAAATCCTCAAATGAATTGCCCTATATATGATAAAGACATCTAAGGGAAGGTCATGACTTACCTTTCTCCAGCTAACGCTTATAAAGAATCTCATTTTTATTTTATTTGGAATAAGTTTTAGGGGGGGAAATGGATGTAGAGAAAAATTTGTATCTCAGTTCTAACAGAATATACAAGTTAAACATGCAGATAGTACAAATAAACAAGTCTTTTCAGTCAATCTAAAACTGAATCTTCATACTGTGTCAAAGGTGAGAAAAAATGTTTTTTTAATTGAGTACAAGTGATTAATACACTTTGACCCCAATATGTCAAATTGCTGCTTCTTTACA
Source organism: Micropterus dolomieu (assembly GCF_021292245.1). Taxonomy (NCBI): domain Eukaryota; kingdom Metazoa; phylum Chordata; class Actinopteri; order Centrarchiformes; family Centrarchidae; genus Micropterus; species Micropterus dolomieu. Next base: position 10,918,680 of record NC_060154.1, read on the forward strand.
CAACCAAAACCTCAGAAATCAGAAAGGTAACTTCAAGTTTCTTTTTGATAATACATATATTTTAATAATAAACAACACTTGTTTGGGAATTACTGCATTGTTAACACTCAGAAACTTAAATTTGACTTTTATGTATAGTCATCATCCATCGCTGTTACAGTTTAATGCCTTGGGTCAAATATAAATTTACTGCCCCAATAACAGAACTTTGCTTCCTGTAACTAGGCAAAGATACCAGCAGTTAACCAGAGCAAAGAAACAGGCTGAGACTAAGGGGGAGCCAACCAGAAATAGACTGAGGGGTTGAGTTATTGGGGTCACCTTGCAGGAGGAAAACGAATCGCAAATTCCTCCCAGCTTTAAGGTGTTGCCACCTTCCCCAGCCTCCCCTCTTCCTTCTCTGTCGACCTAATTACATGCACATGTTTCCGGCAGCGGCCCCGCTGCCGCCGGCAGCTACCTGAGCATTTTCTCCCGTGGGCATCACAGCTACGAGTGATGGATACCATGACTTCTGCACAGTCCCCAACAGCAGAACTGGGATTTGTTCCACAGTTTGATGTGCTCCAATTTCTAATTTTGTAACTCATATCTCCCAACCTCCCTCAAGTCCCTGCGTAAGGTAATGTCAAGTCAAGAACAATGGATTAAGTTGAGCCTTGATTCATGCTGGAAACCAGGGCAATGTCAAGGGGGGAGGGTCTAGCTAGAGAGTATACAGGTTGGGCAGAATCATTTATCCAAGGAAATGAGATTCAGATCATGTTTTTAATGGAATAATCTGTGACATTTCAAAAAAAAAAAAGTCTTGTCAATATTATTGATGAACATAATAAAAATCCACATTAAGCTTTTACATAGGTTGTTTTGTAAAAAAAAAAAAAAAAAAAAAAACACTATCTGGCAACTCTCTTCTGGGGGAAAAAAATTAATTGGCAGAAAATAACAGTTTTTCTTTTATAGTCTGTTTACAATAAACATCCCAGGTTCAACTCCAGCCAGAGACCTATGTCGCATGCCATTCCCCAGCTCTCTTTCCCCTTATTTCCTGTCATCTCTCTATTGTCCACTCTCTAATAAAAGCACTTAAGGCACCAAAAATACTTTAAAAAATCCCCATGACTTAACAAAAGAGTGTTCCACCTACTCAGTCTTCAACAAGACAGAATCCCAAGAAGAAAATACACTGAAGTGCTGCTCTCACTAGCAAAAAATGGATGCTGCTTTAAGGTTGTCAATACGAGTTTTAAACCTTAAATACTGTAAATGGGAAAATATACGCGACGGTCTTCAGAGTGTCAAGTATCACAGACTGACCTCCAAAGCCCACATTTACGCATGAGCCATGTAAAGATCAAAGACAGAAACAAGATACATGTGATGATATGACATGACAGTGGATATAACTGCACTGTGTTTGACTGTGGTCATTTTCTTTCGCCCACAAATCATTACTGTCGGCATGGAGGGCAGAAAGGAGGCTCTCTCTTCTGGTATCTCTGTACAGTGGTTTAAAAGCTGCTAATTACAAAATGTCGATTCAGGAAAAGGGGGGTTGTTAATAAATTAAGAGCTTTAAAAGTACATTTAAAACCCAAGTGTAAAGAGCAATCCCAGCTAGACATATACCAAGTGGTACTTTATTTTACTACAGTACTAACATTTTTTATTTTGTTTTGTTTTGCTCAGCTGAGGTGCCAGGTGGGTGGTGTTTGCCACATGCAATCAAACAACAGAAGGAATGCCAGAAGGTTAGGAGGTGTGCTCGAATATGTAACATCGCTGTGAATTTATTGTTTTTACCCGGATGGACAGCTTACCTGACACTATCTGAATTGTCTTTGTGCAGTAAACCCCATCCATCTGGTGCACACTAAGTTAAAACAAACGCTAAAAAGTGACATACAAATATTACTGTGCGACGCATGTCTCATCCTAAGCAGCAGCGAGAACTGCCATTTGTTATTTAGAGAACTGAAAGACACAGTATGGAGATTCTTCAACTGAGGTCACTGAGTTGAGCTTTTTCTTTAAATTTTCAAAAAAGGAAAGAAAAAAAAAAAGAAGAAATTATGTAGACGTGTAAGTGACCTGCCAACAAAATATCAGAAAAACAAAAGAAACAGAACAGTTTGGACCAATCCTTTAGGTGATATATATTCAGAGAATTTCTTTGATCTTTGAAGGCTCAACTTTATCGTTTTGTTTTTTTTTTTATATCAAAAACCAGACAAATTCATGTAACTTTAATACAATCTAATGCACTTAAAACATCCTAAAGGAGTGGTCAGTTTAAACAAAGCCTTGGGCGACAATAGAAACTTTATTATAACAGCATTTGCGCATGTGTTTATTAAATGAATAAATATAATTTTAAGATGTTAACGGCTAACTTTGTGCTGCATGATGCTGCGGTCCTTAATGTGAAGCTACTGGAAAATGAGCTCTAACTGATAAAATAGCATTACAGTATAATTCTCACTCTGTCGCCCAAGCCTCTGTTTGATCTTAAGGGAAAAATAAAACTACAACTACACACTTTTTTGCCCATGATGTCGTGAAAATGCATGTTGACAGCCTGGTCCACTGATTGTTCGGCCTCGAAAGTAATAAATCCAAAACCTAGCCAACGACCAAGAGTGAATCAAGGTAGCAGGGGGGTTGTGACAACACAAGATGAACAGTATTGGGCTTCAGCAGAGTGAGGATCCGTCAAGACTGAGCAAGAGGCTCCTGGGGTTCGGATGATGTTGCAGACTTGCAGAACAACACAAATCCAAGACTAAAGCCTGGGGGATTGAAGGAAACTTTTCTCTTTACTGTGCAGTGAAATAATTTGTGAAGATAACGACACAGGCCTGCTTAACTACATGAAGGCTGATGAGCATAGCATTTGATTTAATGTGAAATGTCACATAAAAAAAGGTCAATTAAGTCCATCTTCCACCCTCTAACATTGATAAATGCCAATCAACCAATACTATATTTTGTTACTTCATGCCGTTTCATCCAAACCCCACCTTGATCTGTCCCTTGGTATATTGCTGTGGAGCACACACTCGCAGCAGCCATTGTTAATGCATCACAAAAATATGGAGAAACACAAACTGTAGAATGCCTAAAGCTTTCTCCAAGCTTTCCCAAATTCAGTGTTTTACTTTTGAGTCAGCCAGGATAAGCCTAAAATGGACAATTAAAATATTGTTCACAACGGTAACACAAAGATATAGGCCATAACTGATTTCCTCAAAGTGGCGAGTTGCTGATTTTGATCAAGCATTTTCATGGGGGATATACAAAGTTCATCAACAAGACAGGTCCAACATTTTGGCCACCAGCTGCTCACTAAACTATTTCATCTGGAACATAACTTTTCAGAGCGTCAGCAGGCCGCAGCGCACTACAGTGATCTACTTTCAATTTGATTAACTTTCAGCCATGGCAGAATTGGGTTGTGTGCACAACTCTACTTGGGGACCTAACCTGAATCCAATTAAAAGTCCTACGAGACAACTGAGATTTCAGAGACCTCAGTACCATGCCCAGCATTCCCAAGCCTCATGATCTATTGCTATTAATAACATCTGTCAATGACCCGTCCTTAATCTAAATTTAAATCCAAGTTGACACATTAAAGAGTTTGACATGTCTTGGTTATAGTTTAAATTTTAAAGACTTGTTACTGAAATCAGATATCAATGACCGATGTGTTGCATGTCAAAAATATGAAAATAAAACTTACTGTGGACTGACTTTCACTCAGACTAATAGATGTAGGGCTGGGAAATAATTTGATATTATTATTTGTAGTGTAACAACGCTGATGATCGATTAGTCAAATCAACAGAAAATTCAAAGACAAAAATTTTGATAATTGAATACTTATTTAAGTAATTTTTTATGCAAGAATTACAATGATTCACTGGTTTATGCTTCTTGAAAAAAAAAAATATATATATATATATTTATATTCCCCCCCCCCCCTTCTTCTTTTCTAACTTTTTTTTTTAGACAGTAAACAGAATATCTTTGGATTTTGGACCGTTGGTCACACAAAACCTGACATCACCATGGCCTCTGGGAAATTATAAAAAGCTTTTTTGTCACTATTTGCTGACATTTATTTCTCCAAACAATTAATCTATTAATCTTGGGAATAATTGGTAGCTTAATCAATAATGAAAATGATTATTAATCACAGCCCTATTCATTTAATATCTCTATAATAATGTTCTGATTATAGTATTGAAGATACTAACCAAGCATTTGATTTAAAGTGGTGGGATTGTGTAGCAGGTCTATTTTAAGATATTGGTCTGAAACCATTATATTGTTTAGCACCCATCTTACATTTAAAAAATAACCACCCCTTAGAGGATGCTATTTTCAATCAACTACACATTGATTTATGAATGAAAACTTCTGACTGCTGCTAAACTATCGCTCAAATAACCTGGAAGCAAAACCAAAACAAACTCCTTCTCTCTAATTACAGAGAAACTTTGATGCTACTCTGTATACATCCCATTTTGACCAAGTAAAAAATTTGGGTTGCTTTTACATTTGGCCTGTACCTCTGTGCTACCAGTCAATGCACAGTAACCTAAAGGAGAAAAGACAAATCTTAAGAGACACCGTTAATCACATTCAAACCATTCACAAGGAGAAGGGGGACAGAAGAAAGAAAAATAGAAAGGGCTTACTTACAAAAATACTTAACTTTCTACATTATGGGAAAACACATACTATGCCATTTAAGATACATGTATCAGTTACGTCTAAATCGAGGTAAAGAAAACTTATTCCAATGTTGAAAGACTAATGGTATTAGTAAAAGAAACTGTTTACACTATTAAAGATTATGTAATGGTGGTTACTGGTGCAATACATCATGTTAAATTCCAATGACAAACTATTCTGGGTTTCTCCCAATAGAGAATGAATTGGTGCTTTGAAGGGAGAGCAGTAGTACATGTTGTGGGTCAGTGGCCGCTGCATCACTGCTATGTAGGACAAATGCAGATGAAACAGCTGTGACTGTAACTCAGAGGGCAGAGTCTGACACAAACACTGCTGGTGGCGTGGGGTCTGATTCCCAGCGAGGCCATCCATGCTAAAAGTGCCGGCACATGTCATAAACTCATGATACATTTATGATTAACTGGACAAACTCTTGAAATTTTAAGGTCTATTTTTTCTAAAGTCAGGAAATGGGTTAGAGAGAATTTTGAAATAGCGATTCCATTGTTCTAGTGATAACAATGTAAAATTCACCTTCAGCGTTCAGGCTGAAACAGCCTCTTCGAAGGACAAACTCACCCTTGGATTCTCAAACTGTGCTCAATATGCCAGTTGCATATATATATATATATATATCTCTAGTAGCTGTACTGCATTTATTGTGGCTACTTTGACGACTAACTGACATCTTTTCTTCATTTTATCTTTGATGGTTTAGCTTAAAATACATTTTTGTCAAACTTCATTTTAAAGATTGATCAATTAGTCCATCTAATTCTGCTTATGGATAAATTAAACAAATTTTTTAAGCAAACATGGAAAAATATTCAATGAAGATGGACAAAACAAGCAAGTTAGAGGTTTGAGAGAATTGTGACAGACATTTTTTTCTAACATTTTTGAGATCAAAAATGTAATTGAATAAGGGAAAAGAAAAGACGAATCAATAATTGAAATAAGTAACTATTTGAATGTGGTGCAACATCTTGTTTACATATGTCTAGTTATCCAAAGTAGTGGGAACAAAACAAACAGCAGAAAGGAGCTAAAACATTTAGTTTATCACCAGCTTACGCCACAATTTTTTTAAGGGCGGATTTGTCCTTTAAAGGTTGGGTTCAACCGTCAGTTCAAGTCTGTCTTGAAACAACAGAAACACTGAAACTGTGTCCTGTCTCCTGTTCATATCGGTCATTACAAGATCCTTTTCTAAATGTGGTTCCAGTATAAGAGATGACTTAGTTACAGTCTAAAAAGACCTCTACTTTGGATGACACCCATTTGATTTGACTTTTACTCAGGCTACTGAAGCCTCGTATTGGCTTCAAATAAAGTGAGGACTTTGTATCTTGTCTCCTCTCTTTTACACTGGAAACATGTTAGGAAGGGATCACTGAAAGGGCAATATGAACACGAGGAATAATTACACCGAGCAGAAACTACTGTTTTAAGACAGACTTGAAAAACGTGAACCACTCCTTTAACTCATCAGATGCTTCTGGACCTAGAAATTCTTTATACACATTTCACTGAGCTGTTTGACACAGGCAAATGTTCCTCAGAGTTTTCCAAATATTTACGAGGGCCCTCTGTGCAACATTAACTGGGATAATAAATGCTAATGTAGTAATGATAATCCCGGTAACAAAATTAAATAAATAATAAATCCAGGCAACCTTAAGGTGCTTTTGAGGATGAGCATTTTTACTATTTCCGCCCTTATGAAGACTCTGAAGTCGAAACCGGTCTGTTTTCACCAGTACTCTGGACTAAAAGCTTTTAAGGTGTCCTTGCTCTGCCTGAAAGTGCCTAATGAACACATTATATTTAATGGAGAATCAACGTGTCTGTGGACATGCCTGTGTGGTATCACAAGGTCATAAAGGACACTGCATCAGTCCAAATCAGAGCCTACGATTTCCTCATGTTAGATTTGAGCATGTGACAAAGGCTGAGATGTGGTTTTAAAGGGGACATATTATATTATGTGGACAAATTACATATAACAAATCTATAACCATTACATAAACTGAAGGTGCTGCCTTAATGCCTGTTAAAGAATTTAATGTATTTGACAGGAGAGCAGTTTACTTCTGTAAATAACATCACAGAGTACGGTCCAGACCTACTCTTTTATGAAAAGCGCTCTGAGATAACTGTTGTTGTGATTTGGTGCTATATAAATTAAATTTAATTGAATTAAATTGCTTTCCATTTGATGTTCGCTCTGGTGACTTGGTATGAGGTTTTATTTAACATGCTCTTGAGTTTTATTGTATGTCCTGTACCTGTTATGGGTGACAGTGTTTAAACTGAATTGAATATCTGGGGCTGAATGGGCTTTTTCTCTTTGGGCCGGAATAGTTTGTCATGAGATTTAAGATGGTAAGGTATGGAGAGGGGAGAAAAAAAACGGGATCAGCTTTTACCTCGGGGCCTCTGCTTCTCCGCATCATAGATCATTACCACCTCTGTGACCTTGAATGGGACAAAGGGAAACAGTGGCTCCATTTAGAAAACCAGACAGGGTCCATTCTTAGTCCAATTAAATATTCTGCCTCAATTTGGACAAATAATTAATTGTCCTATCCCATCCCATTAAATTTATTTTTTTAATACTGTAGTGTTGACCCTGTTCAATGTCACATCCATTTAAGCAGTCTTAATGACGATTTGAACTGACTTGCATTATGCACATGGCAATACTCACCACTCCGAATCTATTGAAATAGTCCCTGAGTTCAGGCTCTCCGCAGTTATGGGGGATTCCACCTACAAATATCTTCTTTGATTTATTGCTATCGGCTTTGCTGCCCTTCTGAAAGAAAACAGGGAGTGTATGGATTTCAATGTCTGTTAAAGGATCAGTCTGGGAAGGGGCCAGTTAGCCATCATCTATTCAGACAGTGCAGAAGAAATTAGGTTCTCCTCTTGCCCTGGGGTATAATTCTTAACATGTCATGTCAATGCAAACACTAGTCTCCACAGATCAGAGAGCACGGCTCCCTCCACTTACTCACAACCACTAAGCATTTCACCACTGCTGTGCACTGCACTCACGCTGTAAAGGCTAGAGGCTGCTTACAATAATGATTTTTAACAATTACATCTTCTGCTTTGTTAGTAAAACATTCAGTAGCAGCTACATGACTTGAAGCCAATGAAAGGCAAAGGGCCTCATTTATAAAAGCTCCTGACTTACAATCTACACTTGCAGCCAAATAATGTGACTTGTTTTATTGATATAAAATGCACTATAACTCTAATATTCGCTGCCCAAAGGGACAAAATGACTGTATAGTTCTGCAGTGGGTTGATATCATTGTTGATCGACCCACAAATTACCCAAGTTGGTGCAGAGATTTCTGCCTTTCATAAAAACCACTGCTGAAAGCAATTTTCTGTACCACACCAGCCTACTTGTCTCTAAAGCTACCCGTGTTTTCTCAGTTTTATTCAACGAGGGAGGACAGTTATAAGAACAACATATTTCTGCTAAAAAAAACTTCTACATTCCAAAAAGGTTATACAAAAATTAAAAAGTTATTATAATTCCTACATTTAGCATGGTGATACAGGCCTATGACCTCTTCATGGGCTTTGTTTGCTGCAAGCTAAGATGTCCATTAATATGCACTGTCCCTTTTAAATAAATAAAATCAGGGAAAATGTGACCTTATTATGTGTCAATCTCAGGCTAGTCTAAGCTGTACCAGATATCTAATGATATTGTTTCTTTCCCTTGTTCACAAACAGAGATCAATACAAGTCATACAATAGTTAATGCTTCTGTGATTTATCAAACCACAAAACTAATGTATAGCATTCTCAAACGTATAAAGGTTGTACACTGTGAACATAAAAAAAATATATATATCACTCTTTCTGTAGAAGGAAAAAAAAAAAAAAAGAGATTTAGGTCAAAGTCAGAGTGTTTTTATAAATGAAGCTGTCTCCTCATGGCCCATGATAAGAAACTAGAGTCCCACCTCAGGAGGAGGGGATGAAGAGTCTTATTCCAGCAGAAAAAACTAACCTAGCCTCCCCAGTAGAAATCAGATTCCTCTTACCCAGCCTTCCTTGGTTCGAGACTTTTCAGGTTGCATTCCTCTGGGAGTGCATGGCTTTGGGTCAATCTGACAGCAGAAAGAGAGAAAACGTTTGACACAAGGCACCTTCAAATGTTCTTCACAGAATCCATTACAGTATGTTGCCTCGACTCACACAACAGTGTAACAGTCACATTATTTTGAATATGTGGCCAATAAAATTTTATGCCCTTCTCCAACTCCGTCAACAGAACAAACGAGGCAATATGTCAATTATGGGGTACGGAAGAATTAATGCAAAGGGGAAAGACAGATCAGCATGGTTCTTGTCAGCCATCAAGAAAAATCCTGGTTTAACCAACATTTTTGCTAATCTGACTTTAAACAGGTAAGTCTTGTTGGGCAAACAAATTTTCAAGCCTGGATTATCTGTACTAATGTCTGCAGGCAGGTAAAACCAAAGTAAAACTGTACTTCTCCTTGAATTGAACTTCTAACTACTTTGAATGATGAAATATGGTTTGAGGTTTTTCCACATTGCTCACACAAAGCGCTGGCAGATTACTCGAGTTGATTTGACTACCTCCTCCTTTGAGTTAAAATACTCACATTTCTTCCATCAAGATTATGCGGCTTTGTCTCCAGCACTGTCCGTACACAATTGGGGTCTTTGAATTTGACAAAGCCGAAGCCTCGCGACTGATTTGTAGTTTTGTCCTTCATGATGACACAATCTACTACTTCCCCATACTGTGAGAAGTAGTTTCTCAGTGTCTCTGAAAAAAGAAAGAAAGAAATGACAGCACAGAACAGTACAGCAATAATGCAAATGTGGCAATATAATTTGAAGGTATAACTCAGTCCAGTTTGCCTCCTGAACACAAAGAAGTGTAGTCATGATTTATAGAACTCATGCTTTCATTATGATAAATGATGCTAAAAAAATATCCTCAGCACTTCAACCTGCACTAAACTGGGACCAAAACAGGTGTGGAATAAAAACACAAGCACCACTCCATAAAATTACACAGTGAACACCACAAGTCATTCAGTGACCTTGATTTTGTCTTTATGGAGGAATATTGGGAATTGTACCAATTTTTTTTATACAAACATAAAAACATGTTAGTCATTTATTAGCGCTCCTAAAGGGCTAACAAAGCATTGCCCCACTGTCATGTTACATAGCACCAAAATGTACATCCTGTAACGCCCGCACATGCCCACAGAAGCAAGGCGTGCAAGTTTGAACAGTTTGACTCACATTGGAGAGGGACATTGTAATTGCTTTTCTCATTGCTGGGAAGCCCTAAGGCATCGCCAGGGAAACCGGCTCAGAGTTACACAGCACTGCCGCTCGGATCTTAATGTTAACAGTACTGTTAACACAACGCACGCCCTTGTGCAAAGTTACACAATGGCCAACCAAGCATGAGCCAGTAAAGGGCTTAAGATGAGCCAGACCATCGCTGGGCTGGTCTGAATGAGAAAACAATGTATACGCGCGCCCAACTGTATAATGTAGACTACCACCAATGCAGACCTGATCATCTGTAATTATGCAATGTTATAAAGGGGGAAGGTATCAAAAATTACAATGAAATATTCCAAACACAGGAACGGTGGATTAATGAAGAGGAACAGAGATCACAAGTAGACTCAACCAACACTGTCTGGAAGATTTTGCATGAAGGGCGGATTTGTCCTTTACACTGTAAACTAGAGATTCTAAAAATGTATTTCACATTTCTATTACTTTGTCTACATATACAATGATATTCATATAATATCAATATCGTGATTCAAAATTATATAAATATTATTTTCTATGAGTGGGGACACACTGTCCAGTCCATATCATCATATCAGTATTACCATACAACACTTGATATCACCAGAAATTAAATCGTTACTTGAACAGTGTGACATAAAGGCTACATACTAATCGAAGTTTGACAGGTGTCAATACAATGCTGAAGTTATTGTAGTGATTACAAAACAACGCTTTCAATACTTTATATCAAAATAGCATGCTTA
>NC_060154.1:10929605-10940034 GCF_021292245.1 Micropterus dolomieu
TCTGAATGAGAAAACAATGTATACGCGCGCCCAACTGTATAATGTAGACTACCACCAATGCAGACCTGATCATCTGTAATTATGCAATGTTATAAAGGGGGAAGGTATCAAAAATTACAATGAAATATTCCAAACACAGGAACGGTGGATTAATGAAGAGGAACAGAGATCACAAGTAGACTCAACCAACACTGTCTGGAAGATTTTGCATGAAGGGCGGATTTGTCCTTTACACTGTAAACTAGAGATTCTAAAAATGTATTTCACATTTCTATTACTTTGTCTACATATACAATGATATTCATATAATATCAATATCGTGATTCAAAATTATATAAATATTATTTTCTATGAGTGGGGACACACTGTCCAGTCCATATCATCATATCAGTATTACCATACAACACTTGATATCACCAGAAATTAAATCGTTACTTGAACAGTGTGACATAAAGGCTACATACTAATCGAAGTTTGACAGGTGTCAATACAATGCTGAAGTTATTGTAGTGATTACAAAACAACGCTTTCAATACTTTATATCAAAATAGCATGCTTACATTCATACATTCACCTTAGTGAATATAAGCATGTTATTTCACAAAACTCAACCAGGCTTCTGAAATGCATCAGTGATCATATCAAAGAATTAATAACCAAGACTGTCTCCATCTGCTACCATCATAACCATGTAAGTAATGACTTTGTCACACGCCCTTATTTTAATTATTATATGAAAGCACTAATTGACATATGCAATATATCAGATCCTGACATCAAAATTATTTATATTAAGGCAGGAGTAAAAATACTAGGATTTATATTTTAATAATATTACCCTGCTATACTCTGTAAGAGTATTTTCAACTTTGATCCAAGAGTCCTAACAAGCTACCAGCCAGATCCTCCAGTCTGACCACAAAGTGGCTGAGCTTTCACAGGTTAAACAGTGCGACTTACCTTGTGTAGTACTCCAGTCCAATCCACCCACAAAAAGTTTCCTGAAAAGAGCAGATAAATTACCATTTAGTCAGTCATTGATCATCAATTTGAGTCAGAGTAAATGATTTACTAATTTACAGGCAGCCACATACAAAATGCATTATAACAACCACGGGAGAATTTTGCCTTTAACGACTAAAAGCAGAGACGTCTTGGTGGAGAAGATTGAAACCAGTTACAGAGCCATAAAAAACGGTACAGCTGACTAAACAGCCAAGTGCACAGATATTACACAACATGAGGCAACACTGCCACCAAAGCTGGTGCAGCTGAGGGAGATGTACAGGCAGCTCCAGTTAAAATGCCCGTGTTTCATGTGACTCATGTAAAGGTCCAGTCCTGGCCGTAGATGTCACTTTGGTCTTCTAATACTGAACGCAATGGCCTCGACAATAACAGTCTTTATGAACCTCCTGCCACGTAAGTTATCCCGGGACAGAGCATAGCCTTTAGCAAGCTAACAACACTCGGCTGAAGAACTGACTCAAGAAGCTGCAGCAGCTACTGTCTACCCCCGGCACCAGCCTCCACCGCTGAAACCCCCAGTGTTTTCCAGTCAGTGCGGAGCGGCAGCTCGGCTCCCTGCATGCGGACAAGTGAACTCTGATGCTGGTTGTACAACTGGAAGTTTAACGGCAGTTTAAGCGGCACTAACGTTACCATCAAAATAGCAACGCGTTCACTAGTATTTGATCAAGAATGTAACGTTGTTTAGATGTTGTGATAAAAGTGGAAGGTTACTGCAGACGAGGATGCTCCATCCACCAGCAGTGCCCGCTAAATGTCCTCGCATTGGCGAAGTGAAGAAGAGGAGACTTTCGCTTCGCTGGCAAGCGTTAGCAAAGCTAGTTAGCTCAGCTGCTTCGAGCTAATTGAAAACAGCACTGAAATAACTAACTACACTTTTACACATTCCTTTGACAATATAAGTGGCAGCACTCCAGCCAAACATGGTCTATATTTCCGTAAGCAATAACAATAACACCTGAGCTACTTTGATGACTACTTTCACTTTTTCGCCGTCTTTACTCAGGCCAGCGATCTCGCTAAGTTACTAAAGCTAGCTTACCTTGCTAGCTAACGTTAGCTGTCAAATGACAGCTTGACAGAGAGCAGCTAACTATAAGTTATAATGCAGTTTACAGTTGAACGCATCCGCAAAGGAAGGCTTTGTTAAATGGACCTTACCCGACTTCATCTCCGACTAAATTGTTGTTCATTTCTGTGGCTAAAGCGGGGGACTGTAGGAGCTGTGACCGGCTTATTGCTTCAGTGCTGCCCCTCTCAGACTGAGAGCGGAGGAAGGTCACTCCGCTTTTTGGTTCAAACTGTTCTGCGCAATGACGACGCTGCAGGGGGCAGCGGCCTTTAAAGGAACATTACACCCAACCAGCCCGCACTATTTTTATCTATTCCACAGACAGCTGTGGCTAAATACTCTAAAACTGGAGGTCTTTTTATTTGATACTAAATTCATTAAGCATTACAACAGCAAATGGCTTTTAGAAGGAAAGTCCTACAACAATACATAATAACTACTAAGATAAGATAATAAGATACCACTGTCCAAAATGATGTTGTTTCAACCTTTTCAGATTTCAAGTTGCAACTTTTACTATAATTCTATAAAATGTACAAAAAATCCTTTATATATATTTATATCTATATATATATATATATGTTAATGTTAATATACATAAAAATATATATTGACATTATTATTTGTCATGGAATAAGTGAAGACATTTAAGATTAAAAAAAAAATTTGCTGTTCAAAGTGATTTTTTTATGTTCAAGGAGTCTGATTCTTGTGTCTTGAGAAAATCTTACGCATGTGTTAGGGCTTTAGGAAGTTATAATATGAGGCTATACTGTTAGCATGATGTTACCCTTAAACTGCTGGATGACACAATTTTGTTAAAATGGCAGTGATTGGGTAATTTGAACCGAAAGACCTGGGGAAAGTTGAGACAGATAACCCAACAGGAAGTCAGCCATTTTGGATTTAATGGTCATGGCACTATTTGTCAATGGCTGTGTTCGAAACGGAAGGCAGTTGACTCGCTGCCTCGATACCGTAACTTACAACTTCTGACAGACAGAAGAGACGCTAGCCAAACAGCTAACAGACGCCACAGAAATCATACTGAACAAACTTGGTTGATTACAGTCACGGGCTAATATGATAGTTCAGTGTTTAGTTCTTGCTAGATATTCAAAAATCGAAGCTAGAAAACTACTAAAAACTTTTAAAAACATATATTTGTATACAAATTCGGCTTGTTTGTCCGCCATCTTGACCATTTTTCAAACGCTCCGGCGGCCACAGCCGCGCTACTTTATAGGTAATAGTCAGCATCAAGTCACCATCGATGCTGCCCTCAAAACTGACCGTTACTGGGGCAGCTTGAAGGCATCTCAGGAGATGAACTGCACTAGATGCATCTGCACCAAACTTTACGTGCTTGATAACTGCCCGAACACATCTACATGTTCAGTTATAGTCGTAGTGTGAAGTGCTATGTAGCGCTACAAAGGGGACACAGGAAGTGATGATTAACACATTTGTGCAGCGTCCAAAGCCCATGGCAAATTTATTGTCACACCGGCATTATGCATTTTAGACCAGAAACCATCATGTCATGCTTCTATAATGGAAGACAGACAGGCTTCAACTCCTATTGTGGGTTTGGACAGAGTAGTGGGAGAGGTACAAAAATGGGAAGTCCATTCATTCAAGCGATACATTCATATGAAACAACTAGGAGACATAGCTGCAATGTTTCACTGTCTAAGTGCAATTGAATGTTTGGACCTGGCGTTTGAGTTTGCACGATGAAATGACAAAATAACTCTTGGCTCAACTTACCCCTCGGTGGGGACAAGTTGAGCCAAGAGTCCACTTTTTTTGGAAAGCTATATTTTGAGAACAGTTTATTTTAAATCCAAATTGATCACTCCCAGGGATGCACCACATGCTAAATTATATGTACATATTTTAGTTGGAGACATTACTTTCATGTCCTCACTTTGAAAACATCTCAAGTAAAAACTGGCTCAACTCACCCCGCTCTCCCCTATACACATAACAATCAATATACAATTAACATTCTATGTTTAAATATTTACACACTATATACAATAAATATACAATCATTATTTACAACCAGATAAATGTCAGAAAAAAATATATTGATATAATATATTAGCATTTTTTCAAAGTTTGTTTTCTAGAGCACAAGGTTATTTCATATATTTATAAGTGATGTGTTCATGTGACAAACAATAACTTTTATTGTAAATGTGTTTCTAAAATTCAAAAAAAGCTTCTATTTATGTATACATTTACCTTGTAAAGTTTCATTTTAATAAAGTTTGGGAAAAAATCTATTTGACTAGAACAACAACAGAAAAATAACTAATAGCAGACAGCCCTTTAAGGTTGATGACAGAATACAAGCACACCTAGCATGGTAGTATTAGGCTCACGGTGGGATAAAAGAAAAAAAAAATAAGATTAAGATTTTACTCACCAAACACACAACTTATATGACACATTGCTAAATACAGTATATACAGTCTGTCACATAATGCACTACTTCTCCCGGATAATGGTTGCAAATACCAATGCTTTGGTATTCTTATGTGTATTTCTTTTGTTTGCATTGGAACAACCAAAAAAAGCAGAGAAAAAAAAGCCAAATCTGAGAAATTTCACACTGAACTGGGCAAAATAATTGGCACTCTTAACTTAATATTTGGAAGCACACCCTTTGGAAAAAAAAAACTGAAATCAATTGCCTCTTGTAACCATCATTGATTCTTACACCTCTGTACTGGACTTTTGGACCACTCTTCTTTGGCCAACTGCTCTAGGTCTTTGAAATTTGATGGGTTCAGTCTCCCAACTGCTGTTTTGAGATCTCTCCACAGGTGCTCTATGGGATTTAGATCTGGACTCATTGCTGGCCACTTCAGAACTCTCCAGTACTTTGTCTTAAATTATTTTAGGTGCTTTTTGAAGTATGCTTTGGGTCATTGTCCAGCTGCAAGACCCATGACCTGTGATGGAGACCCAGCTTATTGACACTGGGTCCTACATTGCACCCCAGAATTCTTTGGTAGACTTCAGATTTCATAATGCCATGCACACAGTCAAGACATCAAGTGACTGAAGCAGCAAAGCAACCCTGAAACATCAGTGATACCTCCACTATGTTTGACTATAGGGACCGTGTTCTTTTCTTTGAAGGCCTTATTTCGTTTTCCGAAAACAGAAGAATGATGTGCTTTACCAAAAAGCTCTATTTTAGTCTCATCTGTCCACAGGATATTGTCCCAGACGGATTTTGGCTTCCTCAGGTAAGTTTTGGCAAACTCCAAGCTGCCTCTTTTATGTTTCTGTGTCAGCAGTGGGGTCCTCCCGGGTCCTCCCTTTTCATTCAGAAGGTGACAGATAATGCAAGCTGACACCCTTTGAACCCTGTGTCTGCAGGTCAGCCTGAATTTGTGGAAGTGGACTGAGATTCTTTATCCACTATTTGAACAATCTTTCATTGCAATCTTTCATCATTTTTTTGTCTACATTCAGGGAGATTAGCTTCAGTGTAAACTTTTGACTGGTAAACATAAACATCTCTGGAGATGGACATGTAGCCTTGAGATTGTGTATGCTTTTTGGTTCTCAAATTCTCAGACAAAGATTTTCTATAGTTTCTTTTGTTCATGCTCAGTGTGGTACAGAAACCCAAAATAAAGGTTGAGTCAACTTTTTTTCCCCATTTTAACTGGTTGTAAGTGTATTTTCTATGTTGCCAGCACCTGTGAATTGCTACAGGCAAGTTTAATTACAAACAAAGTAGCATCACATGCTTAAAAGATTTTGAAAAAGGTGCCAATAATTTTGTCCAGACCACTTTTGGAGTTCTGTAATGAACGTCTCAGTTTTGGCTTTTTTCTCTGCTTTTTCTGTTGTTCCAATGCAAACAAAATAAATAAACAGGAGAATACCAAAGCATCTGTAATTGCAACAATTTTCTGGGAGAAGTAGTGCATTATGTGACAGACATGTAGGGGTGCACATATTTTTGGTCATGACTGTATATACACTAATACAGTATGTTCATGTACTTACACATACAGTACACAAAACTGTGAGTTGTTAGTTACTTAGGAAGGAACGTGTAAGGAACTAATCAGGAACAACCTGATAATTAATTGTTAATAAGTAGTTCCTGAATATCTTAGAATTGAGGACTGTATAGATAATAATGTAAAGAGAACAGACAGCGATGTTAAAGTATTGAATCATTACATAATAATAAGTTCATAAATATTTGTGAATTGACAAAACTAACGACGCATTAATTACTCATTACTTAATCATTAGTTACTCTTTTCGTGCACACCCAAGTAAAGTGATATATTATATTAAGTAATCCCTCCTGACCATTACTTAACCTTTTTTGTGCCCCCCCCCCCCCCACACACACACACCCCACCAGTAAAGTCGTGGGGGTGTGTACCAGAAATACAGGCCCAAACTGTTTTGTACTCACAAACAGGAAGGTTTTCATTTTCAGGGCAAAACAGTGATTTATTAGAGAGGAAAACTCATACTGTGTTAGACAAACAGACTACATGTTTTAGAGAGCTGCCCTCTGTAAACTTTTTAATTTTTGAATAGTTTAACATCCTATCATAGATGTTTTTTGAATGAATGGCACAGCACTTCCTGAAGGTTCAACAATACCTGCATTCAGGTCAGTCAGATTTAGTGAAAAAATGTCCTGCCAGATGGGAAAAACCATTCATATCAGCCAGGGCTGGACTGGAACAAAAAATCGGCCCTGGCATTTTTGGCCGAGACGGCCCACCAAAATCATTCGGACACCCCTCACCAATACACCATCGTTTCGTTTAGGGGGTCAGATTAGTGGCGTGGTGAAACACTGAGAGGTGAAACTGCACAAGATTGGTGTCCATGACCACAAGGCATTAATATATTTTGACAGACCTACTATTTATAAAAAATATTTATAGATAAAATATTTGGTAGGTGGGTCTGGGGATCCTCCCCCCAGAAGATGTCTAGCATTAAACACTTAGTTTCCTGCATTCTGGAGACATTTTCTGCACCAATTTATGGTGGAAATGTCTTTATTTTTGTAAAAGGAAGCACAAAATTCAGGTGGCAGGTGACAATTCACAAGCTATTTTTCAGAACATTTTTAACAAATACTTTTAAACGGTGGGTACATGTCCCCAGCGTCCCCATTGTAAATGACCCTCCCTCCCTAAAGGTTGAACTACTCCATGCTTACGGCTTCACTTCCACTCACCTCCTGCTCCCTCTCTCACTCAGCACTCGGCTACTTTGTCACTCTGCTTCGCTAACACATGTCTCCTCCTCTGCCTGGTAGCGGCCACCACAGCTAGTGTACTCCTTCAGGTGCCAGTGCCTGCACTACGTAGGGTACTGCAGCTGATGTTGAAGCTACTGCAGCCCCGTTAGCAAACACATTTGAACAGAACATTTGGCGGCCTTCGTCTGAAGAATGTTTTTTTTAATGGCCCGCAACCATAGACTGTATAGCCCGCAACGCAAGAAAGAGAGCGCAGAGGGGGCTAGTAAGAGATGTGACTGGGCCGCTGTCCATGCTTTATGGGCCGATCGTTGGCCCGTTTAAAAAAAAAGTTATATAAATAAATAATGTACATTGCACCGGCCCCAAAGGTGCGTCGGCCTACCGGGCATTTGCCCGGTATGCCAGATTATCAGTCCAGCCCTGATATCAGCCTCTACTTGTACTAAGAAATAGGACATTTCTCAGCAATTGCGGCAGAGAATCTACTAAAGTTGGCTTCCTTTACTTGCAACGTCTTGCTTAACTATGAAAACTAGACTATCACATTGCACGTGGTGTGACGGTCTGCCTGTCTGTTAAGCTGTGTTGTTTAAGGCATATCCATATAAAGTCAAATATGTTGCTTACTTCACGGAATAATTGTAGAACTAATTAACAATAAAAATAGAAGTATACATGTATTAATTTTATAGTATTCCCCAAGCTTTTACAGAGCTCCCAGTGGGGACTATGAATGTCAGGCTGAGATTCATCTTCTCATTCAGTGTAATGTTTGTGTGTGAAGGTTGTTCTTGTTCTCTTTATCTCAGGATAAATGAGGTCACACTTCAGTATGTCACAGTCCCAATATACAGTATAACAGACTCTCCACTGGGAGTGGAGTCCATCAAAACAGGGTTTTTTAATATTACAACATATGTAGGAACACAGCTTGATCCTGTTTCTCAGAGGAGACTGGCTCGCCTGTAATGGCTCCTATATTGTTAATAAAGAATCAAAATAGAGCAGGAGGATGTCATGATGGTATAATTTACCTCATGCCCTCTGGATTGACTGTAACTATTCCCTGTGGGTTTTAAACTCTGGTTGTGTTAGAATGGGTGTTATTATCAATAATCAGAACTGCCAATTTGTGTTCAGATACATTCACAATGAAGATAAAATCTTTGCTATAATTCAATTCAGATCACAAGGCATTCGACCTTTGCAGCACTACAGTCTGTGTGGAAAAACTGTCATGCAAGTCAATCTTACATCACCGATCTGAGATAATTATCATAAAACCATAAAGCGACAGACTGGCATTCCCATGAACCATTTCTCAAGCTTAAGTCCCATTGACTTACAGCACAAAAACAACAAAAACAGCACCCTCTTCCTGTTGTGTGCTGCACATCTAGTAGATTTCCCCCTCAAATCTGAGCGGAAACACAGCAACATGAGAATCTGTAAAATATATATTTTTAACCACTGTTAAAGGGTAACAATGTGTTATACAAACTGTGTCCAACAACCTACTTTTGACTGCAGTTTTTCCACACGTCTGCCTGTCTGGGGTATGACAGGGTGAACACGGGTCACAACAGGGTTACTATCGTACAAGTTACAAGTTTTGAGATATCCATCTCTGAGATTTATGCCACCGTATGCCACACAGTTGGGGCAAAAAGCATTTTGTTTATGCCTTTAAAAAATCACTCTCTTTCAAAAAAACAATATCCTAGTTACTCTTCTAGATAATAGAGATAATTAAAAATTATATATATATATATCAAGTTCAAGACCTTTATTTGTCCCCAAGGGGCGATTAGTTTTGCTGCAGTAGCAAAGAAGTTGACACCCAGTACATAACAACAAAGATGACAACAACGATTAAAAATACAGGGTCAGACCAATGGGTAAATTAATACCACAACATTAAAAGTTTAAGTTCAAGTGAGCCTTATGTGCAGACGTTAACTATTCTTTACAGAGTTAAGCAGAGAGATAGCAGAGGGAACGAAGGAGAATTTATATCGATTTGTTTTGGCCTATGGTTGACTGAAGCGGGAACCAGAAGGCAGCTTCTTAAATTCTGCATGCAGGGGGTGAGAACTATCAGACATGATGGATTCTGCCTTTTTAAGCACATGCTAACTTTATTTAACATAACAGCAAGCAAGAAGCATACCAGCAAATACATGAAAAAGTAAAGATGGACTCAATAAAGGATTTATAAAACAAAGTCATCAGGGATCTGTCCCCTTGAAACTTAGCTAGCTTTCTCAGACAGAAAAGATGTTGCTGAATTTTCTTACTCAGCATATCTGTGTTTAGTTCAAAGGTCAGCTTATTATCAATGATGATTCCCAGATACTTATACGACTCAACAATTTCAACCTCTTTTCCATCTATAATTGTCTTTTCAGAAGTTGGATGGTGACGTCTAAAATCAATGCACATGTCCTTTGTCTTTGTAACATTTAAGTCTAAAAAGGCTTCTTTGCACCAGTTTAAAAAATAGTGTAGTACAGAGCCGTGCAATGTTTCAGTGGAGTCCATTAAACTTACAATGACTGTGTCATCTGCAAACTTTACAATATAGTTCTTGGTCAGTTCACTGCTGCAGTCGTTAGTGTACATACAGTGGGTACGGAAAGTATTCAGACCCCTTTAAATTTGTCACTCTTTGTTTCATTGCAGCCATTTTCCAAAAATCAAAAAAGTTCATTTTATTTCTCAGTAATGTACACTCAGCACCCCATCTTGACAGAAAAAAACAGAAATGTAGACATTTTTGCAAATTTATTAAAAAAGAAAAACTGAAATATCACATGGTCATAAGTATTCAGACCCTTTGCCGTGACACTCATATTTAACTCAGGTGCTGTCTATTTCTTCTGATCATCCTTGAGATGGTTCTACACCTTCATTTGAGTCCAGCTGTGTTTGATTATACTGATTGGACTTGATTAGGAAAGCCACACACCTGTCTATATAAGACCTTACAGCTCACAGTGCATGTCAGAGCAAATGAGAATCATGAGGTCAAAGGAACTGCCTGAAGAGCTCAGAGACAG
>NC_060154.1:10940134-10943493 GCF_021292245.1 Micropterus dolomieu
CGAAGGAGTGGCTTCACAACAACTCCGTGGCTGTTCTTGAATGGCCCAGCCAGAGCCCTGACTTAAACCCAATTGAGCATCTCTGGAGAGACCTGAAAATGGCTGTCCACCAACGTTTACCATCCAACCTGACAGAACTGGAGAGGATCTGCAAGGAGGAATGGCAGAGGATACCCAAATCCAGATGTGAAAAACTTGTTGCATCTTTCCCAAAACGACTCATGGCTGTATTAGATCAAAAGGGTGCTTCTACTAAATACTGAGCAAAGGGTCTGAATACTTATGACCATGTGATATTTCAGTTTTTCTTTTTTAATAAATTTGCAAAAATTTCTACATTTCTGTTTTTTTTCTGTCAAGATGGGGTGCTGAGTGTACATTACTGAGAAATAAAATGAACTTTTTTGATTTTTGGAAAATGGCTGCAATGAAACAAAGAGTGAAAAATTTAAAGGGGTCTGAATACTTTCCGTACCCACTGTAAAAGAGGAGCCTTGAGGGGAGCCGGTTGATGTCACTGATATTCCAGAAAGATGTCCATTTACTCTCACTGTCTGTGTCCTGTTAGTGAGAAAGTCCAAAATCCAGCCCACCAGGTTCGAGTCCAACCCGAAGTTTTCTATGAGCTTCTGCACCAATAAATAGGGCTGAATGGTGTAGAAGGCAGACAAGAAATCCACAAACAGCAGTCTGACATGGTTTTTATTACCCTCTAAATGCTTGTATATGAGGTTGAGCAGAGTTATGGTAGTGTCCTGCACCCCCCTGTTTGCTCTGTATGCAAACTGCAGGGGGTCGAGGAGGTGTTCAATCCTACCCAGCAGTTCTTTCTTTATCAGTTTTTCAAAGGAATTCATAACTAATGAAGTTAGAGCCGCAGGTCTGTAGTCATTCAGAATTTTTGGGTGGTTGCTTTTTGCGATGGGAATAATTGTAGAT
Source organism: Micropterus dolomieu (assembly GCF_021292245.1). Taxonomy (NCBI): domain Eukaryota; kingdom Metazoa; phylum Chordata; class Actinopteri; order Centrarchiformes; family Centrarchidae; genus Micropterus; species Micropterus dolomieu. The sequence goes on from NC_060154.1 coordinate 10,941,074, forward strand.
TGTTTCCATAAGTTTGGGACTCTATGTTGGCACAAAGACAGGTTAAAAATATAATAAAAAATGAAGCCTAATTGATCCGTACAATGGGTCAGCATGCGGCTGCTAATGTTGTCGGGGCCAGGGCTTGTACAAGACATGTTTGAAAGTGTTCACAACAAAGAAGACCAGAGTTAATTAGACTGTCCCTTAAAGCACCCATTTCTTTACTATAATCGTGGACATCGAACCTAGAATAAAACTTTTTAAACTCCTGTGCCAGTGCAGAGTCTGCCGTAAAACCTTCTAAAAATGTCTTTTTCCTTGATCTGTCATTAAGTCCAACATTATTCGTGACACTGTCCCATGCTGAGCCCAAACTATTATTACTTAGTTGTCTTTCTACTTTATCTTTATAACCCCTTTTGCACCTTTTTATTTTTATTTTTATTTATATATATATATATATATATATATACACTGTGCCAAAATTATTTACATACAAAAAATCAATAAAAACTAATTTTAAAGTAGATCTTACATTATAATGTATTTCAGTGCAAAATCACAATCAGAAAGAGCTTTATTGCCAAGTAGAATTTTACATGTACGAGGAACTGCTTGGTAGGATAGAGACTTCCTCTGTGCGAGTGAGATATACCTGTTATCCAAATGGGATTTGAAAACAATATCTTGAGCGTTTGTTTGACCCTTTTGGAGTATATTGGGTGGGGTTTACTTTCATTGTAAAAATGATTACAAGCCAGAGGGTATAAACTGCTTAACAGTTTACTGAGTATACTTATTTGTCGCTGAATAAGGACTTGTTTGGATTTTTATTTAAAGTAAACATCATAGCCACTCGGCTCAGATACTGCAGTTGACTGATTCAAATGTTTTAGTACCTCTAATTAGGTAGAGGATTTGTGTATCAAGGGTCTTGACTTAATATCACAAGTAAATCAATGGTATTTGTGCTGCCAAGCAAGAGAAGATAGACTGAAAACCATCACGCATCTTGATAGTAACTACCACCAGGGGGCTGCTATCCATGGTTTGTTCCTTTTGGAAAAACATTATTTTAAATGTGTCATGTTTTTAAACCCAAAACAATGTGTCGTTAACCTGATAGACAGTTAAACTCAATGCATACGTAACTTGATGACAAACAAGTTACCACATTTAATTTTTCAATTAAGTGTGCATCAGACCTGATCTGTTAATAAAAAATACATTACAGTACACAAAACAGCATAAATCAATACCTACCTGACATATTGACCCAGACTGCATAGAGACTCTGTAACTTCACATGCCATTTCCTTTAAGGATTTATTTTCAAATGATAAACATCTCATTTTGTGCCCAAAGTCATTTTACGTTCTGGAAGATGTGTGTCACACTCACCTTTTGTAAGTGAAAACTGTTGTGTGAAAACACGAGGGAACTCTGAACTGACTGATAATGAAACAAGAGATTATCGGGCTGACCCGTGGAAGACTTCTTTTGCTCTTTGACTCTGATTACTGGTCGTTACCTTTTGTATGAGCAGGATAGAGGAATGCTGAAGACAGCAGCATGTTACATGGAATATATGACAGGGGGAAACAGTGAAAGTGCAAAGCAGGAGACCTGTGGCAAAACAGGTCATGTCATAAAGTAATTAGTTTAACATTGAGATGTGCAGGAGTCAAATAAAGAGGTAGTATGATGAAGTACATGTTCTTCTGAAGAAGATCTATGATGTTAGAAAATGCTTGTTTGAGGATACTCAAAACCAGTCACCAAGAGTAAGTGACGAAAGGAAACTATAAATGCTACACAAATATTGTAATGTCATTACAGAGAAATAAAGGTAATAGAGATACCATAAGAGATTTACATCATGTAAGGATTAGGCGTTATTGAGAGGTCTTCAGGGTTCACTTTATTGTCTTTATTCTATTTGACCACTTCTATTCACTTTTAAAGCTCTTCATGGCCTCTCGCCTTGTTATATTTCTGACCTTTTAGTCCCATACACACCAGCACGTACCTTGAGATCCTCGGGCAGAGGTCTGTTGTCTGTTCCAGAGTCTTGACTGAAAACTAAAGGGGACAGAGCGTTTGCTGTCAGGGCCCCGAGGCTCTGGAACAGCCTGCCCGAGGAAATCAGGTCGGCTGAGTCAGTGAACTCTTTTAAGTCCCTTCTTAAAACATACTTTTATAGGAGAGCCTTTCCCGATCTTATTTGACTTTATTTTATCCCTTTTATTTTATTGTATTTTACTAATTTTATATTTATCTTAAACATGTATTTTAGTCTTTTCAATGTTTTCATGCTTTTATCTTGTATTGTTTTTGTATTATTGTTTTTTGGGTATTATTGTCTTTACACTTGTTAAAGCACTTTGTAACTTGTTTTTGAAAAGTGCTCTACAAATAAAGATTATTATTATTATTAT
>NC_060154.1:10943593-11050159 GCF_021292245.1 Micropterus dolomieu
CTTGAGATCCTCGGGCAGAGGTCTGTTGTCTGTTCCAGAGTCTTGACTGAAAACTAAAGGGGACAGAGCGTTTGCTGTCAGGGCCCCGAGGCTCTGGAACAGCCTGCCCGAGGAAATCAGGTCGGCTGAGTCAGTGAACTCTTTTAAGTCCCTTCTTAAAACATACTTTTATAGGAGAGCCTTTCCCGATCTTATTTGACTTTATTTTATCCCTTTTATTTTATTGTATTTTACTAATTTTATATTTATCTTAAACATGTATTTTAGTCTTTTCAATGTTTTCATGCTTTTATCTTGTATTGTTTTTGTATTATTGTTTTTTGGGTATTATTGTCTTTACACTTGTTAAAGCACTTTGTAACTTGTTTTTGAAAAGTGCTCTACAAATAAAGATTATTATTATTATTATTATTATTTATACAATACACGGTTGCACACAGTTAGAATAGAAGAGGAACAATAATAGGCAATAAAATCAAACAAACTATATAAAAGATAGCACTAAAATAAGAAATAAAAAGGGAAACTAAATAGTGCAAATGAAGAAAGCTTATAGGAGGGTAGTGGAAGGATTGCAGGATTAGCTCTACATGTGGTTGCAGGGGTTAAAGGAGTAAATAAATCATTAAATAAATATTTGCTAGCACTGTTTAAAACATCGTCAAGATTATTTTCATTTTAATCCCAGTTTGTCTGTGTGATGTTTGAACAGGTGTCTTAACTTTTTAAATATAAAATGTAGTTTTGTGTTGTTTTTGTCTGTTATTTTATGGTATTTATTTTCCATGTTTTGGTAATCCGTGTTGGTTGATTACAAAGGGGTGCACTGTATTTTTTTTAATGGATGAATAAACTGAACCTTGAGATGAAAGACAGGATAATATGTATAAAGCACATAGACTCATGTACAGGAATGAATGATCTGGGTCTTAAGATCTTTAGTTAGAATATTTGCAGTGATTTAGCTGTCATGTGGCTTTGAGAAATGCTAATCTAAAGTAGAGGAAACGGCAGCAAAGGCACGTTTAACCTTTAGGTGTAGACTTTGCTCTGAGGACCTGAGGGTCTTTACAGTGGGGTGAAGGGTTATCAACTGTGTAATGTTTTGTAAGTCCTCTTATGCATTGATATATCGGATATCCTTGAAAGCACTGCAATTGAAATCACTGGATATGATCCCGTTAGGTTTCACTCTCATCTGCCCAAGTAGTTCTGCAATTCAACACCAACATTTACCAAAGTGGGACATTTCCCGGAGCTAAATCTCATCAAAGGGTTTCTGATGGGCTTTTTTAGGTCTGTGACATGACAACGTTTGAGAACGGCACAAAAAGAGTAATGGTTTATTGTTTTCTGTGTCAGAGTGCTGTGGTTGCTGCACGAATGTGAGCTTCTGGAAATAAGGGTTACTCAAAGGCAGTGCGAATGAAGAGCCTCCTGTAAGAGTGGTAGGTGGATGAAAACCTGCGATTTGATGAGGACCCTCACTGAGGAGCCGGTCCCACTCAGCTTCACCTAATGGGACTGAAGTGGATGATGGGTAACCAGGGCAGAAGGGCTGTGAAGATGATCAGATGATCCATTTTTCTCACAGTGCAGTATATCATACAACACATAGGAAAAGTGATGTTGAAGAATAGTGAAAATATGATTTATTAGGGGTTTGGGGGCAGATGGGCTTGTTTTCAGGTCCCCTGTCATTTTAAGTAAAATGTTTGACACCCTAAATGACAAATTAATTTATATATGATCCTAATACTATTCCCATAGTGAACAGTGTATATGGATTCCTCTGATAATAGACCTTATATAAATCTGCAGTATCTGTGGTAATCAGTTGACCTTATCACACCTAATTCTAATTTCATATAATGCCATCAGGACTTTTATATATTTGCCAAATCATCATCCCAATACAACAATAGAAAGAATTTCCATAACAAACACAACTGATGCAGGAGTGCTTAAAAATGTTTTTTCCAAAGAGCTCCTGCATCAGTTGTGTCTGCACAGAAACTGAACATTTACGGCTCCAAACTAACTGACACCACGTCAAAGAACCAGCACAAATCGCTACATCAGCCTCGGCAGACAGAGGAGCTGAGTGTATAATGTTTATTTTTGATGACAATGTTTGTGGGTGCGTGTATATTTTACTACAGACTGCTTTTTTAATGAGGGCTGGTAATGGTTCAAGATCACTAATGGCTTGAGACTGGCTGTCTTGGTAGACACACTTGATAGCTACGTGTGAAAAAGAAATGGTCAGACTGCAGGAATTCATTTGCTTGGCAATGTTGTGTAACTTTGACCCTTTTAGGCTACCAGGTAGAGTGCAGATTTAGTTAATCTGGAGATGACATGCAGATTTTTATCCCCCCCATTGACCACTTTGGTTGAAGAAGGTAGAATTTCAGTACACCAAGATTTTCTTTGGTTGACAGCCCTAAAAAAAGAAACGAGTAGAGCAGCTCTCAATAAGACTAGTAATTAAGGCTCTTCTTATGATACATGTCCAGTTCTTCAAGCTGCTCAAATAATATTATACAATAAGAGCAAATGTACAAGTGAGAATAAGATCCAGTGCAAAGGTTGACTTCAGCTGTCCATGCCAACACTCTGAGCAGAAAAGGACAGAGCTCTCACTCTGCTGCTTGTTCTGGGTACCACACAAATAATCCACACAGGAAACACTATTTGACAATACAATCCCAACCTCGTGCATCAATACAGTCCATTAAATGCCACCGGTTTCCTGAAGTGTCAAAATACATTATTACACAAATGTATTTCCTGGAGTGAACCCTGACCCTCATTAGGCACGATTCAATTGATAGTGAACAAACCTGGAGCATTTGTGAACAATCACTCAAGATAATAAACAAACGCGAAATTTAAATGAATAGTTTGTCATTTTGGGAAATCTGCTCATTAGCTTTCTTGCTAAAAGACAGATGAAAAGATCAATACTCTTTATGTGTCCAATATGACGCTACAGCTAGGCGACAGCTAGCTTAATTTAGCATAACACGTGAGATATAATTTGTTTAATGTGTAAAGAAAAACCTAGGTGTAAAGACAAAATGTTTCAGTTTTAGGGGTGTTATGTGTTATTTCCTGGCCAGACACAGCAACTTCCTGGAGTCTTTTGGAAATCACTGTCCTCATGCCCCATAGTTGTTACTCCACTAGAAGCCCACTGTTAAAAAAATAAAATAAAAAAATCAGGAAATGGTGGAAGTACTAAGATATTTCACTTCAGTAAAAGTAGCAATACCACAGTGTAGATATACTCTCACAATGAAAGTACAGCTGAGTATTGCCTGAAAGTTCAAAGTTGAACGTTGTGTTATTTGTACACACATCAATGACAGCGGGATGAGTTGACATTACAAGTGTAGGCTATAAACAACTGTTCAACTACATTTTTTGGGAATATATCTATGTTTGCAGTTCTCTAGCCCCCTAACCCTAAACTAGAACTGGGGAGCATAGGACCTTTTGTCATGTTACCATTTAGTGCCATATAAATCTTGGGAACATAGGACCCTGGGAAAATGGGAATGACACCAATTTGTTTTTTTTCTCTTAAGAGCTTCATGTAGGCCTTCCCTGGGCAAACTAGGAAATAGTTTACACTGTGTTAGTTTGACAATCAGAGGGGAACAAACTACACCGGACACCGCTGTGAAGGAACAGTCCAAATCCCAAAGAATGGCACTACCTTTTTCTTAAACATATCAACTATCCCAGGAGTATTTAAGGCAGAAAAATAGGCTACTTAAAGTGTACAGGAGGCTTACATGTTGCAAAACTAAAGTGAGCCAGTTGTTTACTGCTGAGCGAACCATCTTCTCTCCAGAGGATCTTGGGCTCCGTTCCTTGTCTGGGAATGTGTGTGCGCGCTTTTGACCTGTAGTGAAACTACTGCGGTGTCAGCACTTCTGAGTCCGATATAAACGGCCGCCTCCTGCCTTTCACCCTCTTCCATGTTGAGAGAACGGCCGGCCAAACCGTTTCCCAGAGCCAAACGAACAACCACCGCCTCCTCCGTATCACAACAACATGACCTCCGCCGCTCAGGCCATATTCTCCAAAGGCGAGGACTGCAAGGCCTCCTGGCACGACGCAAACGCCGGCTACAATGAAACCGACACACACCTGGAGATCATGGGCAAACCCGTGATGGAGCGCTGGGAGACCCCGTACATGCACTCGCTTTCGACCGTCGCAGCCTCAAAAGGTAAAAGTGGCAGTTTGAGTAAAAGGACGTTTAATGGCATCCATTATCGGACACACACTCTTTTGATTGCTGCGTCCGATAATGGACTACAGGACTGCCCCAAAATAGCTGCGCTCTTTTACTGTCATTTAAATTGTTGCTTGCTTTCAGGTGAGTATAACCTTAAAACACGGACAACCAAGTAGCCTACATATTGTCAGTAAGACATTAAATCAGCACACTGTACCCAACTGTTGCTTGACTACTTTATAGTTTGTGTAAAAAAAAGAGATTTTTGTTAAAGGGTGAGGGGCATTAAAAACAAATTTTAATCACATGTTTAGACTATTCGCAAACATTAATACAACTTTTATTTATGGGAAATAGCCTATGCATTTTTGAAAGTTTGTGAGGTGGTTGTATTATTGAGATTTTGTTATACTATATACTTGTAATTCTAATGTTTGGGAGTTTTTACACACCTTTTTAGCGTTTTCCTTAATTTTTGATAAATGATCTGTGGTAACGCATGAGAGTGTGGGCAGCGTGGTGCTCGGTGAGTACTACAGCAGCTGTTACTCTACTCATGAAGTCTGCGGGGGGGCGCGCTCATATTCTCTTAGCTTCCACACATCCTTGCAGACGCGTGAAGAGACATGTATGTGCACTACAACTGTCGAAACCACACCGCACAAATGCGTTTATTTTGCATGAACTACTTACACACATATGAAGCAGTCAGCTACATTGGGAATTTTGGACACTGACAATGTCACAATATTGGATTAATTCTTAAACTGGAAGTTCAGTTTGACTGTTTCAGTGGGCCAATCTTATCCCTCAAAATTTTCAAATCTTTTTTTTTTCTTGCAATTACATGCAACAATTTTGAATGTACAGGATGTGAAAATGTAATTTTCTCATTGGAAATGTCACTTAATCTTTTTCAAGTGTCTAAATAATGCAGTTTCATGCATTTTTGCTGACAATTTTCCTACAAACTGGAATTAAAATGTGAATAATGTATTGAGCTGCTGATTAAAAGGCTCACAAATCATTATGAAGGGGTCAAGCACCAACAAATAGCCTTTACCCCTCATCTATTTTTATGCATCTCTGAAAGGAAATGAAACCCTTTGACCTTTCTGCCTAACCACATGTTACAACCAACTGGCTTTCCCTCCACACCCAGCAAACACGGGGAGAAACCTCAAACTCGAAACGTGGAGAGTATGGTCTAGGGTCTTGCTAGTCCGTAAGAGCAATGGCTCAAAAATAATGCTATTGGTATGTTACTGAGCTTCAACAAGCTTCATTGGAGGTGGGGTTGTACAAGTGAAACTCAAATGACTTTGGTTTTGTTTAGGAGCATTCAGGAGATTTTATATCGAATTTGTTATTAAACACTGTAGAGAGACAGCTTTGCTGGAATTGAACCCATGATAGATACAGTGTATTCATCTTAGACCACTGGACAACTGAATGCCTCAAACTGAACTTTTGAAAATTTCAGTGTTCATAGTCATTCAGTAGTTGAGCCAATTTGTCACAAAAGGAGGGAAATACCATAATAGTGAATATCATGACCATGAATAGTCCCTGCCTATTTACACACAAACACAGCATCAAAGCTCTCCTAGGACATTTAGAGTAAACAAAAATATTCTTATTGTGGTGTTGTGCCCAATAGGTGGTCGGGTTCTGGAGATCGGTTTCGGCATGGCCATCGCCGCCACTAAAATTGAGTCTTTCCCCATTGAGGAGCACTGGATCATCGAGTGCAACGACGGCGTCTTCGCCAGACTGGAGAACTGGGCCAAGTCTCAGCCACATAAGGCCAGTAGACCCCACAGATGAATCATCATGCCAGTGTTATCTTGTTGGATTACTGGAACATGTGCACAGGTCTCGTTTTACTGTTAAATGTGAAGATGCGGATGAATGAGATTGGTGTTTATGTTGCTGCAGGTCGTCCCACTGAAGGGCCTCTGGGAGAACGTTGTTCCCACCCTGCCAGACAACCACTTCGATGGTAAGAAATCAAACCAGGCATGGGGAAATTTGGTCACATGTGGAGATATTCAGCACACAGTTTAGCTTGATGCACCTGAGTTTATAGTTATATTGGAGCACACAGTTGGTGTAAATAACAAAATATTTCCGTAGGCTAAACACCACAGTACTGTCAAACAGTGTCTTCCCTTTACGCTTTGTCAAATCTGACGAGTGGAGGGTGAAAGCATTACTGCAACCTAGTTTGGACGCTTGGTTTAAAGTTATTGATTGTTAAAACTTGGTATGAGGATGCGCTATCCATTCAAGGTTCCTCAATGTTTCAACCACCGGTGTCTGAGATGAACACTCTTTGAGCCACTTAATAAAATGTGTGGAAAATTGATTAATTTACTTATTGTATGCACACTGCTAAAACTGATGTCCCTCTTCTCTCAGGTATCCTGTATGACACATACCCCCTGTCAGAGGAAACGTGGCACACTCACCAGTTTGACTTCATTAAGGTAGGTAGTTAAAATCCAAACACAACACCCTAATAAGTTACACTCAACCCTGCTGTGGAGGGCAGCAGGAGTTCTGAAAAGATTACAATTATGGAGGATGATAAACGCTGAATACTTGGATTTGTTCGCATGAAAAGTGGGGAAAAAAGATACTGAATAATAGTACAAAACATGTATCAACAAACCGTATTAATGACTTTAGTGCAAAGATATCCAGACAGAGCTAAAGGACTGATTTGATGTGGTGGTGTTTGTTTGCAGGGTCACGCTCACAGGCTGCTGAAGACTGGCGGTGTCCTCACCTACTGCAACCTGACCTCCTGGGGCGAGCTGCTCAAGAACAAATACAGCAACATTGACAAGATGTTTGAGGTTGGTCATCTTCATTCCTTCCTCAAGGAAAAACGGTTTTATTTATACTTTACTGTTACAGGTTATGGGTTCCAATTTCATACTACAGTAATTGTATACATTATGTACTTTATAATATCCTTTTATTGTATGCTGCTTTTTGCATTTAGCAAACAACAAATAAAACAACATAATTTTACCATGTTATAATAACAGGAAATTAAACAATATGTGCACTGTTGGAGCCTAAGAGATCACACTACCAGGTTCAGAAACAGCTTCTTCTCCTATCTGAATATGGCTACCTCTGAAATCTACTCACCCATTTACAACCCCCACCCCTTCAAGTAAATTCCCCTGAACCCAGCACCACACACACGTACACACTCCTCCCTTGTTCACTCCACGACCAACACTCCCATCCTGATCCCTCCCCTCTCTGTTTCTGCACTTTAATGACTCTTTTTGCACTACTGTCATGTTTACAATTCCATTTGTACAGCCCTACTACTAGTACAAATACCTGAGATATACTACCTCATTCAGTGCAAGTTTGTAAACATGTTGGTTTTTTTATTCATGCATATTTTATTTTTATTTTATTTTTGCTGTGTATGACCCTATGTAATTTTTTTTGTATGCATTCTGTCTTTTTTGAGTAAATTTGTCATTTAAAACCTGCTTTAAATTAGTTTTTAGTGTAGAATGGGGACACAGCTATTGTCATTAAAGTTATTTCAACCACAATTTTTTGTAAAGATCAGATCAGGATGAAAGGTACATATTTTTATTTGAAGACTTACATCCCTAAAATGTTTGATTTCAGTGGAGAGTTTTAGTGACATGTTGCAGTGAACAGTGTCTTGCAAAGAAGAGTAAACGTCATAATACATATCAGTAGTTCAGTCACTTGGTTGAGCTGAGGGCGTCCTGAATTACGTGCTGCGGTAGTTTCATGGTTAATGATAAACAAGATCAGGCTGGTGGGTCTGATAAAGCCATGAGCCACCTCACACTGACCTGTTAATGATTTTCAGGAGACCCAGGTGCCTCATCTGCTGCAAGCCGGCTTCAAGAAGGAGAAAATTAGCACCACCACCATGGACATTGCACCACCCAGCGAATGCAAATACTATTCCTTCAATAAGATGATCACACCCACCATCATCAAGGAGTAAAGTCCGAAGACACTGCTGCAACTTTTTTATTTTTACTATAATGTGCCTTCTCATTTGACCTTCCTGACCTCCTCAGTCTGTTTATTTCAGTGTTTGCCATCTTTCAATAAAGCCAAGTCCATCCAAACTCAGTTTACAAGGTGCATGTATTCATTATACTTTCATTTTGTGGTTTAAATTTCAATATTTCAAGCTATTTACAGACTAACTTCTTGATCCGAGTTGAAGTTTTGGTGTTAAGGTCGTGTAGGCGCTCCCTCCAAGCAGACTGTGCTACATATATCTACTGATACATTTTATTCTTCACAGCAGCAAATATGTGAGACAACAGCAGACTGAAACCACAAGAAACCACCATAAATGCACTTACACCCCACCGAGCCTCATCTGTTTTAAGTCTTAAATCACCCAGTATGTTTTCTTGCCACGCATAACCCAAATTTAGACCAAGCAGTAGATTTATTGCAGCATGTTTAAATGCTTGCTTTGTCATGAACTTCAGACAGTGTAGTCTAAGATTCAGACATCATCTCTTTTCTCACTGTTCAACACTGCAGATTTGTGTTAGTCCTGTGGGAATTTGTCTATGAAATGCAAAATTGCTCAGCGGCATGCATGTGAGGAGTATGCTTTTCCAAATTTAGTGTACTAAATTGAGTGAATTTTTTTCAAATAAGCATGAAGAAAACGAGCAGGTTGCTCAGTTTTCAAATTAAAAACCTTTAATTAGATTTATTTTATGATACAGTAAAGTGAGAATGAGACATCTGATAATATGCATAATACACTGGTGTCTTAAAGACATGTTTAATGTTCAGCTTTCCCTCATAATGAAAAGCAATAAAACAATAAATCAGCTGTTACCCAGTCGACTGAGATGGACACAGAGTACAGTATGTTTTCATTTACAGCCGCAGATAACAGTGTGTGTTATCTCAACACGTGGGAATAAGTCACCACCTGGCGAGTGCACATTAATCATTGGATGGTCAGATGATGCAACACCAGGCTGCAGTCAGGTGGGAAACTACAGCAGCTGGCAGAGCTCAGATCTGAATCACGATTCATGTTTTAAGCAGTTAAGTCAACACTCTTATACAGAGAAATATAAAGAGGCAAAAGAAACTAAGACAGCAAGAATTCACTGTAACAATTAGTCCATCAGACAAGCAGAAACTCCAAACACTGTCTGGTTTCAGCTTCTCAAATGTGAGGATTTTCCTTCTTTTACCTTCTTTTCTTTCTCATATCTGGCAGTAAACTTAATATCTTTAAGGTTTTATGTTGGTCAGATAAAGCAATGGATGATAGCATGTCTCCTGAGGTTTGGGAAGTAATAATAGGCATGTTTAACATTTTTTTAAAGCTTGTATAGACTAAATTCAAAACTGATTAATCAAATTAATCTGCCAATAAATTTATAATGAAAATAGTTGACACCCCACAGTCCTTCTCCTTACTTAGTCACCTTTAGGGGTGGGGCAAATATTTCATATGCAACATATTGTTTGAGGTATAAAGTCTTTTGTGATACATTAGCAGCAATATCTTGATTTGTTCTGTTGTGATAAAGAAGCGTTTCTGTCTTAAGTGTCGCTTGGCATGCTGTGTGTCTTAAAGCCCGATCAATACATCAGCATGGCCGATACTACCAGAAGATTTTAGCTTATGATATATATATATATATATATATCTCGGAGAATATAAAATGGTACAAGAAAAACAAACAAAATGGTAAAGTGAAGCCACACTGAATTTTTGTATCAAAGTATCCCTATCTTAGTTCATAAGTTTTCAGATGTATCCGTATCAGCAAATATGTTTGTCAAATACTGGAAATTGTAGTGTTGAAATGCCAAAGATATGTTTGAGGTCATTTAGAAAATGTCACCACTGCATAGTTCGTCACCCGAGAGCACGGACAAGTTTATTTTCACCTGTAAAATATCCCTATATATCATAATTCCTTTTCAATTTACGGGATTCTTATTCAAAGTATTTTGTTAAAATCATTATCGGTTTACTTTTCTCTAAAATATCAAAATTGGCACCCAATGAGACAGAAACATCTTCAAAATAAAGTAGATACTAGATAATGTGTATAAGAATCCCAGTAACTGGGTATACATTACTTAGATGCAGTTTTAAACATAATTAATATTTAACGTGTGGATGGTCAATGTCAACAGTACACAGTTTCAATTTAATCTTCTTGGTACTGCACAGCCATCACGGCACCAAAGCACATTGTTATTCAAAGCAACTTATAGGCAAGAAGTGTCCAAAAGAACGCTTCAACAGCAGAGAGGACTGTACCTTTGAGTCTGTTGATTCACCCTGAAGAAACATAAACCAGCTCTGCTTTCTCTCTCTGCATACATAACCACAGTAGCTGGTTTACAGTTCCATCTGAATATCCATTGAATGAAATTCACCTTTGACTTGGTACTGTGGTATTTGTTGTTTGTGGGTTGGTACAGTGTTTTAGCAGACTGAGTAAATAAACAGTTAACACATAATAAATACTAATTTGCTTCTAACCATTACTGTTGACACAGACCACTGAAGGTCAGAGTTGATCACAGGAGCCCCCTAGTGGTTTGGCTTCAATAGTCACAGTGGAATGAACGACACCTGATGTTAAAGTAATGCGAGCCCAGTTTATTCAACAAAATATTTAAGATGATATAGGATGACTCTTATCTTATGGTCATGACTAACTGAGAGGTTGAGATTAAAAAGACGAAAATAATTAACACGGCTACTTGAATAAAAATAAATTATAATTTAAACTGGTATAAATTCTGACAAATCTTGTTGGTATCAAGCTTACATGTTTTTCCTGTTACAGAAACAGTCTTCAGATATTAATACTGAACTAAAGAAGCAGAAAAAGTGAACTGAGTGACTGCTGCTGTTTGGTTGAAAATAAGCAGCAGTGCACTGAGTAAATTACAACAATGATTTTATTGAGGTTAGTCTCTGCAGCTCTACATGGACGAGGAGCAGCGCTCCAAATTAAACCTGAAATACAACATTTACATGCCAGATACACACACACATAACACATTCACTTCCGATACCAGATCCTCATCCTCTTCTCACGCTTGATTTTCTTCTGCAGCTGTAAAGTCCCGTAAAGGAGAGCCTCTGCAGTGGGGGGACAACCTGAGGACAGAGCAACTCTGAAATTCAGTGTGACTAATGAACAGCATTTCATTTCATCCTCTGGTAATTCATCTATATATTTGGCTACTGATGCCGCATATTGATCCTATCAGCCTGCACATTGATCCTATCAGCCTGCACAATACCACAAAATAATGACTGTACAATATGCAGAATGAAGGCTGTTAAGATAATGCTAAATTAACTTCCAGCACAACTAATATTACCATCTTTTTATTTCTAATTCAAGTGTCTAATAAATCTACTACTGCTACATTACATCTATTACCAATAATAATAATACAATTACAAGAACTCATAGTTATAACCTACTACTACTGTTAAATTGTACAACAACTGTTCCTAAACATGATCCTGAACAGAGATCCTCCCCCTTCCTCCATGGGAACTTATTTTGAAAAAACAAACAAAATAGGTAGTTTATCAAAACATGAGGGTTATCAATTTAAAAGATAAATTTGTCCGTCAAGAAAGTCACAAAACAATAAAATAACATTTAGTTCATTTAGCTGACGCTTTTATCCAAAGCAACTTACAATTGCTATTTGTGTCAGAAGTCGCACGCCTCTGGAGCAACAACGGGTTAAGTCTCTTGTTCATGGACACAATGGTGGATGGGTCGCACTGGGGGATTGAACCCGGGTCTCTCACACCAAAGGCATGTGTCTCATCCATTGCACCATCAACACCCCATACATCATCAACATGTGAAAGTGGTAATGCTAGCTAACGTCTCACCTAATGATGTTGACTTCAGTAACGTTAGCTCCTGTAAGTTATGACATCAAATATGCAACTTCTGGGTTTGTGATTTTTCTAATTAACTATTTTCACTTCTTATACTGCAACTTTCTTGACTTGCAAATTTACATGTGTTATTCAGGGTACAGTTCAAACAAGATCAAATAATTAGTTGTCTCTTGCCATTGACTACAGTACATATTTTTCCCCAAAGGTCCAATGGGGCGGCAGCAGAAGGGACAATCTTCTGGAACTTGTCTGGACTCATCCTACATGACTAAAAGTGTGTGGACTCCCAAACATTCCACTTTTATGCGATTAGTGAACATCTCTTTCTAAAACCACAGGCTTTAATCTGCTGTTATAACAGTCTGTTCAGTGAAGGCTTTCACACAAGATTGTATAACCTGGCTGCAGGGACCCCCCCCCATAAAGGGTATGTTTGATATGTTCTAATTTTAATGAACGGTATTTTTTATTGCTATAGAGATTTTGTACATTTTATCATTCCCATATTGTGCAGTAAAGTTTACCTGGAACATAAATGTCCACTGGTACAATTCGGTCACAACCTCTGACGACAGCGTATGAGTAGTGGTAGTAGCCTCCTCCATTAGCACAGCTGGAAGAGGAAAATTATCAGCACACGTTTACTTCCTAAGACACTTACTTGTAAAGGTTTAGACCCTAACCCTAAACATGGTAGTGGCTTGCAGCACACCACAGCTACAATGAAAGACAGGAGTCAAACAATACTGGGTGAAACAAAGCTAAACACTGAGTAACACAGTAAATATTAGTATCAGATCAGCTGTGGAGACTTTGCAGATACAGGACAGACTACACTGCTAGCATATAAATCTCTTCAGGAGTTAACTTACCTTCCCATGGAAATGACGTATCTGGGCTCAGGCATCTGGTCGTACACCTGTTGGCAAGAAGACGCAGTTCAGTCACCCTTATATAATGTCTGACTAACAACTAATCTGTCCTTTCAGCTGGAGGACAGCTCCATGCCAGTCTACCAATCCACCGACAGGCTGGTCATAATCCATCCAGCATTTAAAACAGCTCTACTGTTCTCAGTGCTCCCATCCTGCAGACAGAAAAGTCAGAGAGAGAGCACTTGCAACTGACAATATCTGCAAGCAGAGCAGAAAAACAGGACTTCCACCATTGTTTCTTAATTTCACAAACCTGAATCAAACTTGAGACAGCATTTAGGGTAGGTACCAAACAAATTACATCGGCACTACCGAGTACCGATTCACGTAAGATCAATCTGCGCCAAATTTTGGTACCTGAGAGTGCATCTGGGTGATAGCAGTAAAGTAGAGACAGAGAGAGACTAAGACTATATAATCTAGCAAGAAGGACAATCCATGCATCAGGCGCGTCTCACTCTCTCGCTGCAGTGTCCCCGTGCGAGGAAAATATGACATCCAGACTCTTGGCAAATGTGAATGTAAAGGTTGAGTCTGTGCCACTAGGCAGCCACAGTCACTCAGAGCTGTAGACCATCTGCCCCCTGCCTGCTTTTAACTGATGGTATTATCTCTGTCATCACGTGACTGGTCGCATGCACATACACATCAACACAACGTTCAGTCAGCGCGTGAAGTGTGCATGGCCAACTCGTGTGGAGAAAAAAATGCACGAGCTGGCTCGTCTCATATTATATTCACTGCTCAAGTAGTTAGTTTTATACTTTATTTTAAGTTGTGAATTACAATATCCTTTATTTATTTGTTTATTTATTTAACTACCGAATTCCAGGTACTGGTACCACTTCAAACGCGAAGTAGCTAAAGGGGTTGTTTGGAGTGTCATTAGCTGAATTATACTTAAATGTAAGATGCTGATAGCACCATCGCTCCGGTCACACAACCCTTTCCCTCCCTCACCTTCCGCAGAGCCGGAGCCATCTTATTAGTCAGCGTTCCAGCCACGATCATGACATCAGCCTGTCGGGGACTTGCTCTGAACACCACTCCAAAGCGGTCCATGTCGTAACGAGGGGCCGCCATGTGCATCATCTCCACCGCGCAGCATGCCAGGCCAAAGGTCATAGGCCACAGAGAGCTCTGAGGGGAACAGCAGAGACATGACAAGTCAACAAAACACTAACTGAGCAGACACATTCACACAGCTATACAAAAACACAGCATCACTTTCTTCAACTCATTGCTCAATCAGTTCAAGAGCACATGTAGATTAGAGATGCATCAATTTATCTGCTTTAAGAGGCAATGTCAATATATATTGGCGATTTCACATTGTTCTCTCTGCTGATATTTGGCAGATTGTGAAATTAGTTGGGTTTTTTAAGCTTGTTTCTTAGGAATACAGGGCATGGACAAAATAACACATGAAAACACAGCAGACTAACAGTAAATAACAGCTTGAGGGTCAAGTTCAGTTTTATTGAGACTGAAACAATTGTATGGTGTTGTTAAGGAAATACCCCATAACTGCCTGTCAGTCAGTGTTTATCAGAGTCCACTTAGAAACCTGTGTTTGGCATGTTGTCAACATTCATAAGATTTTGCTTGTTGCTACATTACATAGTTATGCTGTGTTTTCACTCACAGCCCCATAAATTCAGGCAACAACTCTCTGGCTTGTTGACACCTCTCTAATTTGACTTTTGTTGCCTTGAAAACTTAACCGTTTAGTGGTATTCAACTCAATATGACTCACATATGTAGCTGCCTTTGTATTTGTTGCCTTAATTCATGGTGTGACTAATAAACTACACCAGCAAGCTATTTATATATTAAATACTTTTTCTACAATTATTGGTGAGCATAGTAAAACAATAAAAATAAAGTGAGTAGGTAGAAGGTTCAGACACTTAACAGGCTCAGAAAGATGAGTCTTCAGATGACTAAAAGATGGAACAGTGGCCATTTAAATAAACGACAGAGATCCATTTACAATAGGCAACATCACCAACCATGTGACATTTTAGACCAACACAAAACAGTCAAATTCTCTCCACGTACACTGTATGTGGGTGTTAACACAGCCACATCTACTCACCCTGCGTGCCCAGTTAACCAAGTCGTCCAGCTTAGTGATAACATACTCCCCCTTGCTGCTGGCTACAGACGCTGGTTTGGCTGCTGCCACTGCCGTGCTCTTCTCTCTGACTGGAACCACACTGCAACAGAAGGATGGAGGGGATCTTTACCATGTGCAGACTGTTTACTGTGTGTCTGTTCTTCATTCCAATATTTACACCAGAGAATCTTTCGAAAAGTCACCTTGTGGTGGTATTCTCGCTTTTTGCACCGCTATGCAGACTCTTCTGTTGAACAGCAAAGAATGAAATGGGCCTGTTGGATGGACAGCAAGTCAGAGCGAGAAACCACAGTAACAACAAAAAAAGCTGAGTTATAAAAATGAATGGATAAGGTCAGTGAAATAATGGAATGCCCACAAACAGTCAGTTCCACATGAAGACAATGTTGTAATACTACAGTGTGACATTTCAGCATTTCCAGGTAATGTGTGTGATAGACAGATGGGGAGACTTTATTGTGGGAGACAATGATTTTATCTGAGCTTCATAAACTTGATGATGCTTTAAAGGATTAACTTGACCATTCCTCTGAGCAGCATACAGGCTGAATGCTCCTGCTGCCAAAAGCAAGACTGCACAGCCTGTCAAGCACAGCAAATGTTTCAGTACTTGCTTTTGAGTGAGGATTTCTTCGGAGTCCTATTCTCTTTAAAGGGAGATAATCTGACCTCAAAAACATAACTGAGAAATTGACAAAAAAATTACAAAATAAAGGTTGAATTCAATTAGTTGCACCTTTACCGAGTGATTAATGTGGGTATGAAAGACCATCTCCACATCTATAAAGGGTATAATACTCAAGCAGTCGAAGGATCAGCTGGACAGAGCTGGTTTAAATTAAGTTTCGAAACATGGAACAGGATTAAAGGTTCTTACCTTGTTGAAAAGCAGCCAAACATGGCCAGGCGAGGCGCTGCAAAATAAAAGCATTTAACAAACTGAAGACATTTTATAATAACAGTCATATATTGTAAGTATTTCAGATGTTTTATCGGCTGTATTGTCCATTCACTGAACAAAGTGTGGCCTTGTTTAAACAGTGCATTCAGGTGTGACAGCCTACATCCATATGTAGCAAGCAGCATTTTTGCCCATTTGTGATGGACAAAAATTGTAATCCTGGTGAGATTACCTCACAGCAAACACTGGACATTGTGGCCCCACAACTTCTGCTGTTCTCAGAATAATAAAAATATTTACAATTGAATGCTACATGGTACCCCGTTTTAATTTGTTTTGTAACTTACAGTATAGCCAACCCTTATATGGGCTTTATTTTTTAGTATTGTGCTGCATGGTGTGTTTAGAGCATGACGAATTGACGAGTAGCGCTAGCGATTTGTAAAAGGGACACTTCACGCGGTATAATGTTCACAAATAACATTACAGGTGAGAACACCTAACTGGCAGAGTTTTCACGAGGAGATTGGTTTGATAATCGTACCCACAGTGGATGACACACAGTGGAGAAAACCACATACCAGACGTGGTAGTCCACCCACAGTATAAATGAAACTTTACTAAACAGTCACCCGGTTAGTTTTAAAATGACATGTATTGTTACGTATGTTAAATAACGTTAATGTTAGCTAACGACAACTAGAACTGCAGCTGGAGTTCATGTACTGTTAGCTAACCTGGTTAGCCTCCATGCTAACGCAGACGGAGCAAGGTCAGTGTGAGCATTCACTAAAAGTTATAAATCCGATTGCTGACACAGTCAAAGCGCTAGGTGGTGCACATTTATATGCTTACATTTTAAATTCTGCAAATAAAATAAGCCTGAAAACACTGTACTGTTTACAAAAAGCGTTTAATTTTAGTCACAACATCACTTACCAGCTAACGCCGCCATCTTTGAGATTACAGGTATGTCAGATGGTGAGCGGCAGAGGGCGCTACAACCCGAGAACGTCGCCGTCGTCTTCTTCTTCCTCCTGCTCCTCTTTTTGAGTTTGTTGGCCGTGCATTACCGCCACCAACTGGTATGGAGTTTGGATCAGAATGGCAAACAATAAATAAATAAATAAAATTAGTAAGATAATGAAATAAGATTAGATAACACTCAACTCTTGAGTTCTTTGCAGAATATCTATTAAATCTACTAATGTACTTTCATCGTTCTGAGGTTTTGAATCATCTGCCTTCTTTTTTCCTCATTTCTGAGGGTGTAACATAACATGCTTTTTATTCTTGCACAGTAAATTTACATTTATTCATTTAGCTGATGCTTTTATCCAAAGTGAATTACAATTGCTACACATGTCAGAGGTTGCACGGCTCTGGAGCAGCTAGGGGTTTGGTGTCTTGCTCAGGGACACATTGATGTGTGTGTCACAGTGGGGAATTGAACCCGGGTCTCTCACACCAAAGGCATGTTATCCACTGCACCATCACTACCCCATAGTGTAGTCACAACTGCCTGAATAATGTTTACTTATTTTAAATAATTTATAATAAGTATAATTTTATAATTTTAGTCCAGTGTGTCCAAATGTGAGTCTTGATATGATTGTCTCATTTCTCCTGTTCCTTTCTGCACATCTCATTTCTCCCACTTTCCTCTGAACTCTGTAAAACCATCATCCTTTCCTCTCTTCCTCCCATTGCTTTTCCCACATTTAGCCTTTAATAATGTTCTTAATTTCTGTTTTACTGAAGCTAATTGCCACCTCAATGTAATCACTTTTTGTAGCCTCCTTTACAACCTTATCTGCCATTTCATTTCCTTTGATGCAAATAGGCTATGTGCTGGTACCCAAATATATGACTGTAAGACCCATTATTTAAACTCTGAATAATGTTTGTTGTACTTCTGTCAAAATGTCTGATCTGCTGTCTGAATGACTGTTGTGTAAACTGACTAGCAATGAAATTGAGTTTGAACAAATTTCATGTTTCCTCTATCTACTGCACTTCTAACAAAATAGTGAGCATTTCTCCTGTGTAAACTGTTCATCACTGATCCTTCTCCCTATTCCAATATGAAACGCTGGAACAATAAATGCTTCTTCTATTTTATTAACTAAACTCTTTGATGCATCTGTGTAGATCTGGACTATTAATATACGCCTGTATGGTTCGCTGGTATGGTCAAAATATTTCTTTCAACATAAGGTTTCTGTGGTGTTTGAATTCCATTGTTTATAATTTGTAATAACTGATAATATTTGCTCCATTTCATACACGAGACATTTATTTAATCCAGCGAATCCACAGATTTAGTATCATGGTGGGGATGATGACCCGAGCACATACAGTATTTATGGTATTCAATGACAAGGCCATCCAAAAACACTATTAACATTGTTCAGAGAAAGTAAAACTGCATGTAAGTAGCAGTAAACATGCATGTAAATGGCACATTTGAGAAATACTGAGGTCATTAGTTCATATTCCCACAATACACTAATCCCCTAAACAAATAATTAGTGATAGTTAAATTTGACTGCTCATGGCATACCAGTCACATTTAAGAATATTGCCTCAGAATATTAAATGTCAGAATCAACCTTAAACAAAGACAGAGAGTAATATATGCCTGTACTTTTAGAAAGTAAACATTTTCTCAGGTTGTTAAAACTCCCACAGAGTCATTGACGACATGTTTTCAGTTGTACAGCCACAACACTGAGTTGGCTGACTTATCTGATATCTACGATGTTGATACTGGATATATTTGCAATATAATCTGAATACACTGTTTATTATGGTCTTTATTATAACTGTTGAGCAACCCCCAGTGGGGTGACTTTCATGGTCTGTATTTTGGAAACAGTCATGTGACAGACTTTGAAAAGTGTATTTCTGAATGGAGTTTTTCATGTTACTGCCACTGACACAATTTTTATTGAGTTATCATCATAAGTATCTGTGCAGAGGTGCAAAAGCAGCAAGTGGCTGAACTACTGGCAGCTGGAGATCAGAATTTATGACTAAACAGCCTGTTTTATTTCCTGTAATATATTTTAAAGCCCTTATTAACTTCTACAAAGCAAAGGCTAATCCTCCTGGAGTCCATGCAAAACACAATGTTTGAAACACCACGTCTCTTCCACCTAAATCAAACATGAGGACAAGTCACGTGTCTTTCTGCATGCCCCCAAGTGGTTTAAACTAACAACTGGACTTTTATTTAAGAAAGAGCTGTGGTTATTTGTAATAAACGAAGGAAATATGTCACAGAGAAGCCGAAATTAAGCTGTTGTGGTGCAATCTTGAGGATATTCCTTTTAAGTTTGCTTTGGTAATTTAATCCCTCACAGGCTGTGAGAAATATTTTCTTACAAACATGGTCACAGCTTTGGAGAGCATATTTTCAGCAGAATGAGTTAAGAATAAGTTAACTGTAAAATATCTGATTTTGTACTTCAGAGGTTAGTACTTGAGTTTGTCTGACCCAGATCATTTTGTGACTGGAGTAGCAACCTTGCTCAACTGGTTGAGCTGCATTCGTGACGTTTGTTTCCATAACAAACACATACATTCAGTCATACATATCAGCATGAAAACACACCTCTCATGTCAGATAGAACTGCATATGATTCATAAACCCTCAGTGTGTTAAAAAAAAAAAAAACTCCACCTGCAACAACTGTGGGTGTATTTTGTGAGGCTATTAATGTGGTTTAAATTATTGCATTTGATTACATTTCTTTTGCTGGACATGCTGGAAAAATGACATGTTTTTCAGTTTATAACTATAACTATATGATGAAATCCCCAGAGACAGTGAATAGTTTACTTTCACTCTAAAATATTAAAAAAATATTATAAAACAAACTTACCATCATAGCTTTAATTTATTAAAAGTTAAACGTAATTTGTTAGGCTGCAGTTTTTATATCATAACACAAACACTGTTGGCGCTCTTGAGCAAGACACTGCAGCAGGCTGTGGTTTTACTGGGCAGCTTCCAGAGGAGACAGCTGATGAATGTCTTTCCATGGATTTAAAAGAATATGTCCAAAATCCCATGAGGCCATGGCAAAACAGCATTGAAGGCATTAAGCAGAACAGCCTGGCACTGCAGCTCATAGAGTATCAATAAATCTGACAATTGTTTTTTGATGAATCGTTTAGTCTATAACAGTGGTCTCATGTTCAAATTACTCGCAGGCCACTGGCCAGGCTGAACAAAACTCAAGCCATTCTGGAGCTCTTAATTGTGTCAGATGATCTTCCACAGCACATGGAGTTGGCCCAGTTGTCATGATTTATCTGAGCTACTTCTAAGAACTTCTCGTCTTCAGGAAAATTGTATAATAGGACCACGAACTGCAGAACAGCTACTAATTGTCACCAATGTTTTAGGGTTTTTTTTAAAAACAAGGAATATCAGTGACATAAGCTCTGTGCAGCTTTTCCTTACACATGAGACCAAAAGAAGTCATGTCATTCACCCCTCTTTATTTTTTTCTTACAGGTCAACCTTTGTTTTATATTTAAAAAATACGCATTGGTGTCAGAGCATTAAATCATACTGTCCCTTTTATGGATTGTCTGGTTTTACTTTCGTGTATTTTATGTACAGTCACCTTTATGTACTGGTTTCACCTCTGTATGCACCTTTGACCAATTCAATTTCCTTTAATAAAGTTAAATAGTTGATATAGTTGGATTTGAGTGCTGCTGGCCCCAGTTTAAGTGTTTATGCTTCTGCCTGCTAAATGTTAAATGTTGAATTTAAAAAATCACTTTTTATTTTCTGATTTTGCAGCATAGAAAATTAAATGATTCAAATAAAGAGAAATACCCCTCAAAAAAATCAAAATGGGAAAATTATTTTGCATTCGATTATATTTTATTATTATTTAATTTATACCAGTATTAAAGTGGTAAAACTTACATGTGAATGAACGACAAGGATAAATTCTTGCACACTGTCAGCACTGAGTTTATTAGAGACATGACATTTTGTCAGGCATGCCTCACTGTGTGAGGAATTAAATGTTTTCTTTCATTAAATTGGTTAAAGCGAGTAAATCTCAGCATTTAAGGCTGAATTTGACATGATAAATAGTCAAATGACATGCCTTTAATTTAAGCAATTTGGATAGCTCTTTGATCTCTGGTTGACTGAGTGGTCAAAAAAAAAAAAAGTGCAGCCATCTTTAGCATCCGGGTTTTGCTTTGGCCTCATTTTGCGCCACAAACCAAGCGAGCAACATCAGCAGCAGCAGCGAGAATGCCAGCAGGGTGGAGATGGAGAGCAACCAGAGAACACGGAGAGCGTGTTAACATATAATGACAGTCCCAGTGCTGAAAACACACACTGTAGTTTCTCCAGGAATAGCTAGTCAGTCAAAGTGAAGCAACTGAAAACTGTCTGGAAAAGATGAAAAGACTTCTTTTTTTTTTTTACAAATAGCTTTTATTCTGTCTTCATCATGTACAAACTTTTTGGACTGTTGAAATAATGAAACAGTCTGATAACTGAAGTTGCTTGGCTCGTGTTCTTTTAAGGTCAGCCACATATGTATAGCAGAGCTTTTAAGTACTTTGAGTTCAAAACATTAAATATAGGCACTGGAATAGCTTAAAAGGACACATTTTAAGACTACAGCATTGTTCAAAGGCTTTCTCCACCACTAGCAGGGAAAAGCTCTTGCATTTCAGATAATAAGCATGAATCCACATAAAAACAAAGTCCTGTATAGGAGGAGCAAAAATACAAGTTAAGCCGTCACACTTGGAGGTTATAGTTGCAGCGTGTGTTGCTGTGCTGAGCTGCAGACCACAGGAATGGCCTATTTTTGGAAAGATCTCCTCCTCTGAAAGAAGAAAGCGCAGCTCGCCTCCTCACTGAGCATTCAGGATGTCTGTGGGTAGGATGTCTGGTTTGCCACTCGGGCTCTGTGATGTCTCCCCTGACCAGGAAGAGGGGGTGACCTGATTATAGAGGACGTCCTGAGAGCCAAAAAGTGGCTCTTTGAGATTCAGGGTGTACATGAGGAACAGATTGAGAGCCACCATGGCGAGGAGCGGGAAGACAGTCAAGCCGGAGCCGAAGCCTCGCCAGGAGCTGCACGCGTTCAGGCTGACCCAGTAAACAAGCCTGTAAGGGATTAAACACAAAACAGGAAATCAGATCAACTTCAAACTTCACTGATAAACACTCACAACGTGGTGAAAGAAGTATTCAATGCCCTTTCTGAAGTGAACGTACCAATACAACAACGTAAACGTACTCTATTGCAACTTAAAGTCTTGCATTCAAAGTTTTTATCAAATAAAAGTACAGCAGGCCCCTGTTTGTGATACATTATATTATATAGGCTACTGTATTACATTATTGAAGTAGCATTTTACCTCTGTGGCTGGTCAGGTTGGAACAAATTATACTGTGTACCATTAGGTAGTTTAATATAGTGGTTCCCAACCAGATACGTCACCAGATAAATCTAAAGGGTTGTGAGATGATTGTCCAGTAAGAAAGAAGAATAAATGAAGTTGTGTAAAACAAATCTATATTCATTATTTATGCTTTTCTCAAATTTTTGTTTTTGGTGAAATATTGGATAAAATTACCTCTTTGAGACTCATTATACAAATGACCCAATCTGAGAAGTTTAGAGGGGAAATTTACTCTGAGGTGAAACTGCACACAACAAACAACTCACAAGCATCTGAGAGATGCGACAAGGTGCCCCAAAGTAAACACAGCTTTAATGTGAGGGGTCAACAAGCCACAAAGGTTGTATTGTATTGTTTAAGCTTATCATATTTTTTTGTGTAAAAACTGAAAGGTAACCAGTATAGCTATCAGTATTTGTGCTAAGCTAAGCTAACTGCTTTCTTGATTTAGCCCCATACATAGAGCAGACATGAGATTGAATTATGTTCTCATCTTACTCAGAAACACAGAACACAGAACCGCACCCCAAAAAAAATACAACAGTAGCAGACAGCTAATCTGAAGGTATTTAAACAGGGTCTTCACCATGTGGAGGCTGTAGTCTCACTTGCAGAAACCAAGTACCACAATCGAGCTGAGAGAGAACTTCAGCTTCTAGAAAATGATAATTATCTTCCTCCTGTGAACTAAATTACTTGGCTGGTGTTTGATTTGATATTTTTAGCATTTATGATACAAAGAAAATTCAAATCACTCACAGTGTAGTTGAACTATGGCATGATTAGCAGAGTGCTGTAACAAACTGAGCTAACAGAGGAGCTGAGTACATCTTAACTTGTGTTACAGTCTCACGGCTATTTTACAACATGCTGCCAAAAGTTCTCTTTGGCTTTGTTAATGACAGTGGTTGTGTTTGTTTTTAGCCGTGCTGGCACCGTGGCTCCAGGGACGGTGAGGTCAGTCCACCACTTTGGTCCATTTACGGCACTTCTCAACTAACTATTAGATGGATCATCATAAAATTTAGTTCAGACATTCATGTATACCTCAGTATGATGGTAATCCATTGACTTTTCAATCTTAATTTTCAACATTTTAAATTTCTCCAATACTTGGGTTTATGATCCCATCAGCCTCAGCTGTAACACACTTAACTAAGATGGTGACCATGGGAAATTACCTTCTAAACAAGCATTTAGGTCACAACACTGATGTGTCAGGAAAGCATTTAATTTATTTTATTCAGTGTTGTCTTTACATGCAAGTTTTCTTTATTGTCTTTATTAACGTCTTGTGTCTGTATATCAAAATCATGAAGGAAGAAGAAACAGTTAAATCCTGGATCACTTTGTTGGGTGCTTTTATGAACCATCATGATTAAAGCCTCACCTTCCTAAGATGAACATGGTAACCAGTATAGGGACCAACTTCAGCTGGTCTTGGGGCAGTAAAGTGGCCAGAACGACGAGGTTGAGGACGTAGAGGAGTAACTGCTCTAAGGATGCCGTGACAAACAGCTGCTGCACAGGCCGTCCTCTGGGAAACGACTCCTGCAGACTGAAGGAGGCTGTGCAGAACTGGCATGCTGCACCCATGAGCATCGCTGCAAAGGATAAAAGAGCAATAAGTCAGTTAGCGTCTTAAATCTTAGCCATTTTTCCACAAACAACTCTCAACTTTAAGTGACTCCTAGCTGCACTTGATCTCATCTGACAGCATACTTTGTTTTTATAATATCTTCATTTGAATACAGCAACTCCCAGTAGGATGGCCTACATGCAAATACTCTGCTGCCACCAGCTTGACAAATAGGTGAGAGGAAAATGGTCTGGACAGACTTGAGTTTGGATGTTTTTGCCACCTGCCCCCTCTTTCTGGTCGCCCAGGTTGGGAAGCGATTAAAATATTCTGAAACAATTAGGGCACAGCCTGGGAGACGAGAGACACAGCCAACCTCTTATTGTAGTTTCCATTTAAAGCTATGTGCAGGAGAAGGAAATTATGCTTCTCTCCAGAGGCCGGGGGAGACGTCTGCTGCACTGAGGTTGAAAGCGCATGAAATTAAAGGGGACAGGAGACATTGTAACATTCCAAGACGAAGCAGCCAGACAAACCAAATCCTCTCTTAATCTTCATCTTTCATTTGTCGCGGCTGTTTTTGAATGTCAGAGTGCAGGTGTTTGATGCGCACCGAGCAGGATGGGGACGGCCGCCACCACACAGCAGCAGAAGGTGAAGACGATGCGGCTGGCTATGTCAGGGCAGTCGGGGGGTCTGATGGGGACACAGAAATAGAGTGCATAGAGGATCCCGGCAGCACACAGAAGAGAAGCCAGGACTGAGAAGAAAGCGGGAACTCTGCCGCTCTGACATTTACACTGGCAGCAGCGGCATCGTCCCCGATCTGAAGCCTCCTCCGTGGCCTCGCAAGTCTCTCCCCGCCCCTCTGAGCTCCACATAGTCAGCTCCACGCTCTCTGGCGGAGGGCCTATCAGAGGTCGACCCTCGTCCACACTGCTGTCCAGATTGGTGGATTCTGGACTCCATCTTGGTGTGTCTGTGCCATTGGGAATGTCTCCCTGAGAGGCTGGGGTTGGACAGTCGATGCAGTTTTCCGTGGCAGTGTCCAAATTGAGCACTGTGATGATCGGACTGGAAAGAGTTTGATCCAGCTCCCCCTCCTCTGTCAGATCTGCTCGTGGCTCCTCTGGGAGGTCGTCGCTGGGCTGCTGGTGGCAGGGACCAGGGCCTGTTCAAATCAGAGCACATTTCAATACACACTCCAAAACCAGACACTGAAAGCAATCAACTGCAGACTCACACTAATCAGTCATTCCCTTACTGCATGTCAGGCCTGGGTGTCATGTAACAGTTTGGAGTGGTGGGCACACGGCTGGATTAACCCATTAGTTGGCCCCAGGGCCACAAATAGCTGTTTGGCCCTTATTGACCCCACCCCCCACCTCCTGAGCATTGTGTTTGTACCCTGTCCCCTCCAACAGCTACAGAGTCCCAGAAACAAACCAGTCCTCCTATCCTGGAATATTACAGCATGATCACAAGTTTCCTTTGAGTCATTTAGTTTGTGGTGATTTGATTAAACAAATTTAGGAATATGCACTACGTGAACACAGTATAAATTGAAATAACTACAGTCTTTAAACTAGACCCTCTACAAGGATACAGGACCGACTTTGGTTGAAATTGTACTTTGTGATGAAATTCTCAATTATTAAGATGGTTAATAAGTGTTTTATATTTACATTTTAATAAATAGAATCAATTATTCACTTTCTATCAAGCATCTGGTGGCACTTGTGGCAATGTTCAGAAACGTGCATCTTCATTGATGGAGCAATTCTAGATCATCTACAGATGTTCTCTCAACTTTTCCAAAGGTGTTTTCACCGTTGCTTCAGGCCGATCATATTTAGTTTGTAGTTGCGTTATTTTTTATGTCATGCACATGCAAGTGCCCAACCCACGTGGATCTATATAAGCTAACTGCTGTTCCAGTAGTAAAGTCTTTAACAGATAAGAACACAACTTTTTATATATAACATGACATGAAGAAATAAAATCTACCACAAACAAAAGGCTCCCTTCCTAAAACACAGCTCATTTTTTTAATAATCCACCCAGAAGAACTCATGCAGGACACTTAAATCATTATTTAATGAGCAATAAAACATGAAATGGATGTCACAACAAAGTCTTCTCTCTCCAGGGGGACAATTAAATCCTCCTGTTTCTAAAGCCAATGGCAATGTACCTGAATGTAACAGTATTGGAAGTTGATTCAGCTTATTAAGTCAAAAACATGTTTTTTCCAACCTCACAGTGCTTTGGTACATCCTTCCCAGCACTGCAAAGAAGTTAAAATGGATTTAAAGGTCCCAAAACTTTTATGAGTGGCATGAATGTTGATTTAGTCCAGAGTTTGTGCAGGTAGATCTACACATCTGCTCTTCCTTAAAAAAACATCCTATAGCATTATTTAAAAAATTGTAAAGACATGTGCTCCTTACTGACATTTGCTCCTTTTTAATCAGTCCTGACTCTGTCTGAACTCTCTTTGAATCCAGTCTGTACTCATAGTCAAACTTCAGCCTTTGCTAATTTGCTCTGGCCTCCCCTCAAATCCTACAGCTCCTTCAGACAGCAAAAAGCCGCGGTAATAACTCACTCCTTGGCTGATTGGTTGCTGGTGGCGGTTCAAGGGAGCGCTGGGAGCCGGAGACAGAGTGGGAGGACGAGTGCAGCTCCTCCACCGAGGACTCGGGGCTGTCCGACACCGGCGCCAAGGAGATCTGAGTGTCCAGGTCCAGAAATGGTGAGAAGGAAAGCCTGGTCGGATCGATGTCCTGGAGCTGGTTGATGATGTCGCTGATGGACTCCTTCATGCTGTCGAGTTCCTTCACATTCTGCCGGTTAGTGGCCTGAAGCCCTGAGGTGCTCATAGTCACACAGCCTGAGAGGGAGGTTCAGGTAAACACCAGTTAAAAACACCAAACCAGGGACACACAGGGCAGTAAAACGATTTCCATTCTTCATGTGTCAGAGAAGCCAAATCAGGACACAACTGTACTGATAAACCCACAGTTTCAGCTTTGCTTTTTATTAAAGAGTCAATTATTCACTTTCTATCAAGCATGTGGTGGCACTTGAGGAAATGTGCAGAAGCCACATCATCATAAACCCTGACAGAATTTTTTTTTAAACTCTGAAAACCACATTTAACTTCTGTTTTCTTGCATTCGGTTTCCCACTTTTTAGTGACGAGGATATCATTTACCCTCCAAATTAGGCAGGTACAAACCCTCAAAACCAAAAGTTGGGACTTTCACTCCACATACTGATGTCAAACGGTTTGTGTTATGTGTATAAAGAAGCTTTTTTGGGACTAAAGGAAATCAGTGTGCAATAGTCATCACTGACAGGAAGTTTATCTTCCTCTGCCAGGTAACGCTGCCTGTGCAGATTTGAACTGTTATCATTCAAGTTTTTGGTTTTCTTGAGACCCTTTTTCACAAAATGTTAAAACTATAAACTGATGTAATTTTGATAACACTTTTCTAATAACATGTGATAGGACAGATTAACCCAGAGGTCTACTGCAGAAAGTCCATTTAACATTTCTTTGAAGCTTAATCCTGTATCCAAAAACCATTGCACGTACATTTGATCATGCAGCCAGCACACTGACATCATGTCCTCTGTATTTTAGTTTACGGTCAATAATTATTATTATTCATAGTGGGTATTTTGCAAGTCCAGTTTGTTTAAACTGAATACACTTAAACTGGACTATTTTAGGCAATCAAAATATTAAGAAAGTTAGATATCAATACCAATGTCTGTAAAATACTTGAGTTTGGGTAATATTTTCTCTTTTGAACCAAGAGTTAAATGAGAAGATTGATACCAATCCCATCTCTCCCCATTATATATGAAACTATAGTAAACAGCTAGCTAGCGTGGCTTAGCAAACACACTGGAAACAGCTAGCTAATCATTTTTAAGATTTGTTTTTGTACAGATTAAACAAATAAGATACTGAGTTGATTAGTGAACTTTAGAGGTGCTGGTAGGATTCTGATACTTTTGTACAGAACCAGACTAGCTGCTTCCCTTTGTTTCCAGTCTTTACGCTAAGTTAAGCTAAGCTAAGCTAACTGTCTCTCGCTCCAGCTTCATACATGAGTGGTATCAATCTTATTGTCTTACTTTCAGCAAAAAAGTGTTGAACCAAAGTGTTGAACTTAAACAAAATGTATCAAACTGCCAAATGAATCAGCATTAAATAAAAAACTTAATATATATAATATGGGATAAAGGTAACTAAGACAAGTTTCCTGCTTCAAAGCCAAGACTCTAACCAAACATTATAGGCTATACTTGTTGAACCACAAAGTTCAGTTTTTTATTTTCATATTTTTTGAGGCATGGGGAAGGCGAATAATCCAATGTTTAACTAAAGTAGCCTATAAAGTTAATACTGGCCTACATGTGAAAGTATGTATTTTACAAGAAAATAGCCAAATTAGCCCGTGACCCTGTACACAGGATAAGCGACTGACGATGAATGGGATAGCCAAATTAAGTAAAAAAGTAAGACAGGAAAATACATTTCTGTAATAGATCTTGGGAACAAATACAGTCAAAGTTAATGCACAATAAAAATGTTGGAGTCATTTCTTATGAGTAAACACCTTAAATTATATTTAATCAAGACAATAACTCTAATACTGGAAACTAAGCACATCAAATACTGTGCAGTACAGTACTTGTATTACTTGAGTGTTTCCATTTTTATGCTACTATATGCTTCTACTACACTAATGACAATGAATGATGTATTTTTTTACTCTGCTATCTATTTATATAACAACTAGTTACTTTTAAGATTAAAATATCTAACACAAAACATGCAGGAAGTTTATAAAATATGATGCATTGTTACTGATTTAAGTACACAACAGTAAGTGAAACAGTTCAAATAGCTTCAACCAAGTACAACATGAAAGGAAAAATAATCCAATAATATAACAATATAACTGATAAAGAATACTTTTACTTTTTACAGGCCTGCATTTTTTTGCCAATAGCCTACTTATGTACATTTGAGTAGGCTGCATTTTAACGCAGGGCTATACGCCTGATCAGATTATTTTTACATTGTGGTTTTGCTATTTAAACTTAAGTGATATGAATACTTCTTTCATGACTGTTTCAGGTCACATCTTACTATAAAAGCGCGCAAAATGTACTTATTGTACGACGATTAGCGCCAGAGAAATTGATGTAAAACAACCCCAATTACGCGCCTTTGTTGGACCGCCGTTATTTGAACTGTATGGTGAATTTCAAAACCCTTTCATTAACATCTGCAGAGTGAATTTGCAGCATTTTTCTGGATGTTTTTGGCGCACATCCAACAGTGGCGCAGAATCGGCACGCAAAATCTGCGACGAGGATCTTTCTCCAAACAAATTTACCATGTATAGAGCACAATTAGGAGCCGTCTGGCTTTTTAAAGCGCAGGGGGAATAAATCTAGGTGGTTATCAGAATTAGCGTGCATGTGGACACGCGCGTAGGGGGGCAATGTGCTTCTACTCCCCGCTGAAAAATAACTTTTCTCCCGCAGCGGAGCAACTCTCTCAAACAAATATTTATTGGAAATTCCTCTTCTTCATAGCAAATAAAGTCTGGTCTTGCCTAGTTTAGAATCGCAGAGAATGCCTAATTTGCTAGTAAAAAAATAAAATGTGGCCAAAATGGGTTCGAGCCTGCATTAAATCCGTGCGTAAAGGACACACAAGTCATTCTGAAAGAGCTGCTCTGAAACCTTATATTTTGTGGCCATTCAGCGGCAATTACGGCAGTTAAGTTATATTTCAGAGACAGATGTGAATCACTTTATCTCCATGAAACGCCTGTCTAAGCGCGTTATTCAATTAGAAACATGCCTCGTATAAATGGACTTACTTTGGTCGGAGGTTTCAGAGTATTTGGCGACTTTACTCTTCTCGCAGTTTAAAAAAAACCCTCCGTCCTTCTCTGCCTTGCTTCCCTCCCCCTCCGTTTGCTTTTTGTCTTCCAGGATCCTGAACTTCTGAATCAAATTTCAGGACGGACAAAATACTAGGCTTTTCCTCCGCCCACACAAGAGCTTTTTTCCTTCCTGGGTACCATGTCAAACACCATATGGAGCAAATAAAGCCGGAGCAGCAGCAGCAGCAGGAGGAGGCACTTTCTCTCAGTTTACCTTCAAATTCAACATTAACAGCCACATCCATCACAACCACGAGTTTATCTAAACAGCAGAGTAAACATTTACACTAAAACTAAACCTCAGCACTCCTCTATTACTCATGCACAGGATAAGTGTCCTACTGTGTAATGGCTTTAGTGCATGTAGTACTATCATACAACGAAATAGCGATCTACGGTATTTTTTTTACTAAAAAAAGAATCAATTAAATGTGGACCTTTGTTTTCTTTAGCACTGATTTAGCATTCACAGATAATTATAATATAATTACAAGCAGTTCTGACACAAATCAACTAGTTGACTGACAGACTATTTTTCACCAACTATCTACAATAAATGCAAACTATTTGATGGTTCCAGCTGCCTAAATGTGAAGCCTAGCTGTTTTTCCTGTTTGACATCACTGCAGATTAAGTATATATGAGGGATGGACTGCAGAAAATGCCATTTGAGCAGGCAATTTGTTAGTACTTGACAAAGATCTTTTGGTCTAAATAACTGATCAATTTCAGAAATAAGTCATCTGTACTGAAAATAAGAGCCAGTCAAGCCATTGTCTGTCCTTAAACAGTTGTTTTGTCTATGATTTATTCTTTTAAAACTGGAGTGGTTCCTTTCTATAATTAAACATGAAGATTTTTTCTTTTTCTGCAACAAATGAAACCTTTTGTTTGTCTTAAGCGGTTTTTTTGAAAATCTGTGCCACAGACAAGTTTAGATGCGAGCACACTATCAAAAAGAAAGTTGTATAATGTGACTAACATTTCTATTTTAACACACTGATATGTTGCAGTCTACCTCTGAAACTCATTTCACACATCTTTTCCATTTGCTTTTCTAACTCTCTGGTGGCTCCTTCCTGCTGCACAGGAAGTGAAGAGTTATTTTTTCAGCAGCAGGAACAGTACTTTTTAGGAAATAAAGTAACAGCAACTATCGCTACAGTCGTCAACACCACAGACACTCTGCTGAAAACCCAGAGATGACCATAAGATAAAACTGTAACTCACACCAGCAGCAGCAGAGGATGTTGAGCAGGTTCAGGCAGTCCTAATGTATAATTTCATCATTTTAAGTGATTTTATTCTGCTGTGTAACTGTTACATCACTGACGACATTCACAGCTGTCCACTTTAACGTCTCCCCCCCCCCCCCATCAATGACAAACCACCTCACATATTCAGATATATAATCCATTATTAAATAAAATAGTTCACAAAGCTAAAACAGCCTAGATGACACCATTATTATTATTATTATTATTATGTGCTGAAAGTAAAACCAATAAAACAGACAGAAGTGCTTTTTCTTCCCATTTATTATTTGGGTGATTTTATTGCATAAAAAGAATATGTAAAATATACAGAGGATAGCAGTTGATTAGCAATATAATCAATAAATTAAGAAAAAAAAAAAAAAATCTATAAACACATTTCAAGTTTCGTCTTGTAAATATACACAAACACTGGGTAGCAGTTTACTGCCCTGTGGAATGGGTCTCGGAGAAATGGGGTTTTGTGGTGACAAACGACCAGCATCATGTTTGAAATACCGATCTGTCGTCCTTTTAGGTCATCAGGGAGGACAGAGGAGAGCGAGCAGGTCCGCCACAAACCAAAAGGCTTCAGGTTAGCTAGGTCCAACTGGTTTCTGCTTTTATCCAAAGCATAAAGAAAGCAAATACGAGCTGTCAAAGTCACAATGTAGTTAAAGTGAGGAAGGGGGGTTGGGAAGTCCTGTTAGTCCTCTGAAAGCAGCCGGTGGAAGTGATCCTTCCTCTTCTTCAGCACCTCCCGAAAATCCTCCTGAAAAAACACAACGGGAGATATTCGGACTGAACGCTGAAACCGGGGGAGGAAAGACAGCAGGCAGATGCTGCTGCCGATAACCAGCTGTTTTATTCACACTGACTGTCTGGTAAACCACAGGAACATCTGCACTGATCAGGACTATGAGAATTAAACCGATGTAAACAATCTGGATCACGCTTCAAAAACAACAGAACTCCAACAAGTTCTGCATATTAATTGATAGATTCTTTAACACTTAAATACTTTCTTTTCAATACATATGTACATTTTTAGGGATGCTACCCTTCCAGATTTCCCAACTTAGGCCAATTACCGATCCGATACCAGTCTTTCTCCCACATTTTAAATCTGTAGCACTGCAACCGACTACTTTTATTATCGATTATTCTGTAGATTATTTGCCAAACATTTGTGGGTTCCAGCATTATTCGGCATAAATGACACCTTTAGCTGGACCAAACAAGACATTTGAAGACGCCACCTTGGGCTGTGGGAAATTAGAACAGACATTTCTTACAATTTATTGACAAAAAGATTTATCGATTAATGAAATTAATAATTGCCCCTCATCAATAAATTTAACATAAAAAACAACAACGAAAAACGTCCATCACAATATCCTCCAGCACAAGATGTGTCATCAAATGTCTTGTTTAT
The DNA here is from genome assembly GCF_021292245.1 of Micropterus dolomieu. NCBI lineage: Eukaryota > Metazoa > Chordata > Actinopteri > Centrarchiformes > Centrarchidae > Micropterus > Micropterus dolomieu. The sequence goes on from NC_060154.1 coordinate 10,976,480, forward strand.
TCTGACCAATGATCCTCCACACATTTTACTTGTAAAAATTTTAATCTTTTTTTAAATCCCCCACTTATAGGATCTGAACATTTCCAACTTTGGCGGCTCCTAGTGTTAGTATCAAACAAGACACTGAGGCAGACGATGCCTTTAACCCATCACGGTTGGTTACTTGTTACACCCCTAACTACGGGACAATATCTGTGTCCTCTTTTCTTCGATGAACCCTAAGGTGAATTTTAGGAAAAGGGCACACAGCAAAAACAACATGTAATAATCACAGAAGCTGATAATATGCCTGACGTACCGCTGTAGACAGTTTCTCCATGGAGGGGATGAGCTTCTGGAGCTCTCTGTCCTCAGACTCCCCGGACCAGCTCTTGATGGGAATTGTGTTCATCAGCTGCAAAACATCAAAAAATCTAATGAATAAAGTATTTTTTCTGTTTGTTTCACTGTTCAACTGCGAGACAATATGGAGGAATTTTACTTATGTCCCAAATTCCCAGCTCTTTTAAGAAATAACATTTAAACCTTCAAAAATTAAACTACATATATTTGTGTCCCATGTTTTAAAAGTTAACGTCTTCAGTAAACGGCAGTGGGTTCAGGCCTGAGAGCCAAAGACCGATAGGGAAATCAGAAAATACCAACATGTACTTCGTTTTGGTCTTTTCAGGGGATTTGCTGATGATGACAACAAAACTATAGACTATGACTACCTCTATTCTTTAAAAGCAATGCAAATTTTATTTTAAACTGACATCTAAAATCAAAGCTCCGCAGTGCTTACATGGTACGGGTATGTGTGGGGTGCGTTGTCCAGGACGACCGTCTTGGTGAGATCCCTACCCAGGATGTTGAGATCTTTGATGTAGTGGCCAAGAACGCAGGCACAGTCATCCTGATACAGACGGTGTCTATGAGGAGAAACAACATGTTTAAACATTTACACCTGTTCCTGTGAATCAAGAGTATCACTGAGTATCATTCACACGCTCTCACGCCACACAATTTTCTCACACAGTGAAAAACAAATGCATGTAAAACAACGTCGACTTGCGGAGCTAATCAACTCCGCCCAGCTGATGTAACACCTGCTCTTGCACTGTGAGTCCAGACAGTGTGACAAGTGGTAACGTAGCTGGTAGAATATCAACATTTAAAAACTTGGTGCAACTTGGGACTGAGCTGCACTTTGTCGGTGTTTTGTTCTCCACCTCGTCAATCATCCTAACATGCAGTCCCAAACTATTTTGGTCCAACGGTCTGAAGGGGATATTACCAGCGGAGCAATAAAGTAATGCACAGCAGAGTAATGAGCAGTGAGACTTCTGAAAGCAGCACAGAACTCCTGAGAGCCATACTGCATTATATGCTGTTACATTTTGCTTTGTCACCTGCCACCTGAATTAAGTGTTTAAATTTCTTTTAAAAAAGTGTTAAAACCTCATTTCTTATTTACACATTCAGCTGTTATGGAGAAACGTTATTCATTTGGAGTTATGTTCAGTCCACCTGTTGAACGTAAATCTAACATTCACTCTTTTGGTCTCCACCAACTCCTGAGGGACTTATCTGTCTCTTTAGCTGCTAAATGCTCCACTGTGTTCGCCAGCTAGATGCTAACTTCGTTTGTCTGTTCTTTGGTGCTGGGCAGGTACTGTACAATGGGTTTTACAGCTTTTGTACCAAAAACTATGCTACAGAGTGAAACAAAACAGTGCTGTTGTGGATAGACAGCTATACGAAAAGCTGAAACTTGTTATAAAGATGGGTAAAGCTGAAGGGTGCTGCCGATTTAGCTGATAATCCTGTAAAGGTTCACCACTGCGAGCAAGCTTGTCATTATTATAAAATTATAGATTATAGCTGATGTTAGTGAGTACCGAGGTTTAAGGAAATTTCTATGATACAGTGCATTGTACGTAGTCCGAGATTTCTTTCGGTGTGGGGATGTGGTGAATGGTTTAAAAAACAGAAGCTCACACACTGATGCGCTGTCTTCTGAATTTCAGTGGCCCTTTATTGATCTGACTCTTATGTTGGTTTTCTGATGCATTGTCTGTTCATCTTTCCATCACTTCTTCTATGTGATATTAACCACCTGAAGCCACAAGGAAAACCAATGTCTACTGTCCTCACCATATGACATAAACACATCATCGTGACCAGCTAATGGTCCGACCACCAACAGACCATTTCACATTTCCGAGCAGCGTCCAGAGGTCAGTGTGCTGGCCAGACGGGACAGCAGCAGGCTAACAGACGCTGGCTGAGTCTGATAAACCTGACAGAGTGCTCGTCTCTGCGGTCAAGCAAAGAGTTTATGAAACACAAGTGGAAGCAGATCTTAAGGAGACATACCGAAACAGTTTTCTTTGCGGGTCCAGGATGTTCAGTATCTTCTCAGCGTATTCCTTCTTTGCACATGTGTAAACAAACAGCTGTAACAGAACACAAACAGCAGCTGGGACCAGAACTGTAAGGGGCATCAAGACACCACAAAAAACTGCATTTAATTTTATATACAAAGAAATTTTTTGTTAAAATAATGGGAAGTAATTGGTTCAGATGAATAAAATCAAAATAAACGGGGAAGAGGTAGACATTCAGACAAGCTTACAATATGACAAAATAAAACATATCAATGATAACGTTCACCTCACTAAAAACAGACTGTAGCCAGCGCATGTCTAGAGCCAACTGCACCAATAAACGTCCTGACAATTTAATATCAATTTACATACCTCGTAGATTTTTGCCATGGACTGCAGAAACTCCTTGACATGCGGTCGTAGGATCATGTACACCTGTTGATTAGAGGGGCGCAGAGACTTTAAATATCCTCAGTTCCTATTCATTTATCTAGAACGATCAAATTGATAGTTCATTTAATTTATGCTTTACCTGAGATTCCAATTTATGTCTAAAATGTGCCTTTCCTGTGTCTCTCTGGATAGTAGGCACAGTTCAAGCTGAATGAGTTTACAGTAATAATGTTTTTTGTTGTTATAGCAGTTACATTAAAAGCCTTTCCAGAGTGAATTATTCTTGTGGTTTTTCATAGTTTGTGCCAATGACTACAAATCATGTGAGCTTTGTTACTCCCTACCATTTTCCAATGCATACCATGGAGGTCCTACTCTTGGATCATGGAATTTTAATTTCAAGTTCGGGATGCAAAAAAGAAAAAGTAGGTAGGTAGTAAGCAAAATATTTGCGTTTCAAGACTACTGCCCCTACTCTGTTTTCTAAAATGCAAAAGTCCAGATTGTGTGTTCAGTGTTTCTCATGGTCATGGTTTTTCCAGGAAGCCAAAATGTTTACCCGTTTGAAAGAGCGCAGGCCAGAGTGAGCTTTATGTTGCTTAAAAAAAAAAACCACAGCAAAGCAACACCAAGGGCACTGCTGACAGTTCAACTGTGTGTACACAAGAAACGTCATTTTGTCAGCCGTGTTTTTTGTTTACATGTGACACCTGGAAAGGTTGGAAGTATATCAGTAGATATTTATAGATACATTTCCCCCCCCTTCTTCTGAGAAACACATAACGTAAACAAAGATTATCCTTAACATCTGTAATGTGTAGTTATGAGACCTCACCAAGATAACATGACATAATGCAGTTTAAAAATAGTACTTTGAACAAAACTACAGCTGATTGCTGCGTTTCTGGTGGATTTGTGGCGTTCAAGCACTTGTGTTGCCAACAGGGGCACTCTGGTGGTGAAACTATGTAACGACAACACTCATAACATGATTTAAGGATTCGTCTCTCTTTTATCGGCTGTTACTCAGCAATTTAAAAAAAAGAACTTTGTACTTTTTCTCCATGTGGTTGTACATTATATAAAACTTTATTTCTAAATCCAGCAATAAAAAGGCTGTGAAAACTGTCAACATAGGGTCCTCTTTTAATATCTTTATATAACAGTTTTTATTTTATTATTTGTAACTTTTATTTTTGTATACTGTTCTGTATACTTCTTTATGTGCCATGTACAATTCCCTTCTCCTCTTTTTGTAATAAAGATTTGAGGAGGAAAATAAAAATCTGTTTGATGTTAATGGGCTCAACATGCTAAACCGCCTGATTTAAATGCATAATGATTAATGATGGAGATGAATGCCATGGTATCCCACCAGTATTTTTGTTAGTTCTGGCACTTCTCCACATTAAGACTATATTTCTTTATATCGCCTGCTGATATCCCTCACTGAAGATGACAAAACACAATTAAGTGATTCTTACATTCTCTTTTGACTCTTTTCACCATCTGCAGTCATCTGCTCAGTGTGCCTCAGATTCAAAAACAGGTTTGAAGACAAAAACATACAGTGAGTGGTTACCTTGTACTGATGGTCTTGGAAAGCAGTGTGGAAGGTGTACTCTGCATCCTCGATCACATTGAGAGAGCTGAACATCAGGGTTTCCTCCTGGAAGGACAATGTGACTTAGATTTTTATACACAAATAAATTCCCATTAATTAACGAGATTATGGCGGCCCGCCACAGTCTAATTTGTTCCGCCATAGTTTCAAAATGAACCGAAAAGACTTCTAACATGTTTCCGGCTAGGGCTGTCGCGATAACCGCAAAAATTGAAATACCGCGCTATTGGTCAAGCCTACCGCGGAGGATAGCAAGCACCGCAACAACTGCAAAGTTCATACTGTACACTTCAGGGCGTGTTAAATTAATAAATTAGTGCTTCAAAAGTTCCACAACCGTAACAAGCTTTGTAACTGTTCAAGGAAGGATCGCCATGGGCTGTACGTTACCCGACTTCAAGTCTGAAGCTGTAAGTGTTGCTGAGTTTTGTGTTGTTTTACTGTTTATTTTAAAGGTTAGCTAACTTGGTGTTAGCATATTGCGCGGCTAATGTGGCTAGCACGCTCGGCGATGTTGGACTAACGTAATCCTGAGGGACAGTCCAGAGAAACTGTGGACAGTAAGCCTCATTTGAATCTCACTAACTAAGGTAGTGTTGTGTGTCGGAAGCCTGCAGCTGTTTTTGATGTTGCTTTTTGTGGAAATTTAGTTATAACGTTACTACAGCGCAGTAGTTAGTTGTGGACAGCCATTCTGCTCCACACTGGTACGCGTGACTGTGTGCGCGCGTGTGCGTTGCTGTGGTATGTAAATTGACTTGATAGACATGCCCTGAAGGTAATGATATAGCTAAGTCTGAAAAAGACAGACAAAATACAAAAATGAGTTTGCTTGGCAATGTTGTTGACTAGCATGCAGCAGCTAGCTTGCTCCGACCATAAAGCTGCTGTTAGTGGCTTGCTGTGCATTGAGGTGAGGCCATAGACATTCTTATTATGCTATATACCACCTAATTACTTCACTGATGGAAAATACGATAACACCGCATACCGTGCTGTTGAGCCCCAACTTATTACTGTGGGAGAAATTACTTCACCATGACAGCCCTACTGCTACGTCACTTAAGTTTTGTTTTTCAGACGAGAAAGTAACATTTAAGATATCAGTATGTGGCTGATGAATCCAAGTAATGCCGGTTTGGAAATGTGTTGGGACATCTTGTCAGCTAGCTGCCCAGCTCCCGGGTAGAGATCAGTCCTAACTCCTTTATGTAATTTACTGTTGGCTCTGATATCTCTGTAGAGTATTAATATATGATATAATGACTTTTGGAAGATTCATTTCGGTATCAGAGATTAAGTTTAATCTTTTAATATTGCTGTTACATGAGTTTGTCTGAACGTAATGTTCATGTTTTTCTTGGACTGCGGCGCCTCTGTGGACTTTGGGCTACTTACATTTACAGATCACCAAACTTCAATAAAAATTAACAGAAGCTGAAAAAATCTGTTAGAGGAGCTTTGAGTTGAGATTATTTTGCCACAGTGCAGTATGGTAGAGTTGTGTTGCAGTGTAATCACCAGAGCCGATGTCAAGCAGAACTGGTGGTGTCAGCAAGAATGCCACTGTCCCTATTGCTCCTCGTAGGTCCAGACTCCTGAGTTTGATTGCCTCACAATAGCTGCATATTGTTTTCCTGAGCTAGGCTCAAACATAGAGGTTGTTTTGTTTTCAGTCATCTGTCTTAAATCTTGCCTTTTTGGTTGAGTTGTTCTTATTTGCAGTTGCTTAATTCAGAGCTCTATTATGGAGAAGACAGTACCCCGTCACACTGCGGGACAGGAGTGTGAGTTCATAAAGAGAAAGATAAGATTGTGCCAGAGTTCAGTTGTAATAATAAATCTGGTTTGTTTGCTGAGATAACTTTTGTTAACGCGTATGGATATAACTAGGAGTCGGATGCCAAAGTGTGTGAACCTGCGAGTTTACAGCAAGGGGGGACAGCGGCGGAAATAGGGCCGTCGCTGTGAAGTAATTTCCACCGCGACAATATGTTGGGGCTCAACATATGCGGTAGTATCGCATTTTCCATCAGTGAAGTAATTTGGTGGTATATACCATAATAAGAGTGTCTGTGGCCTCACCTCACTACACAGCGAGCCACTGACAGCAGCTTTATGGTCGGAGCAAGCTAGCTGCTGGGTGCTCGTCAACAACATTGCCAAGCAAACTCATTTTTGTAGTTTAACCGTGTCTTTTTCCACACGTAACATTACCTATATCTTTACCTTCAGGGCATGTCAATCAAGTCAATTTACATACTGCAGCAACGCACAATACACCGGTGTGGAGCAGAATGGGCTGTCCACAACTAACCACTGTGCTGTAGTAACGTTCTAACTAAATTTCCACAGAAAGCAAAATGAAAAACAGCTGCAGGCATCCGACACACTATGCGTGTTAGTCCGCGAGCTTCAAATTAGGCTTACTGTCCACAGTTTTTCGACTGTCCCTCAGGATTACATTAGTCCAACATCGCGGAGCCTGCTAGCCACATTAGCCGTGCAATATGCGAACACCAAGTTAACTAACCTTTAAAATAAAACAGTAAAACAACACAAAACACGGCAACACTTCCAAGTTTGAAGTCGGATCACGTACAGCCCATGATAATCCGTCCTTGAACCGTTAAATAGCTCTTTACGGTTGTGGAATTTCTGAAGCACTAATTTATTAATTTGTTGCCATCCTCTGCGGTAGGCTTGACCAGTAGCGCGGTATTTAAATTTTATCAGTGTTATCGCGACAGCCCTACGTAGCCGCCCTCAGATGAAAATGATAGCAGCTTTAAAAACAGGCTCAAAATCTATGCCATCACTACTGGATGGTGTGAAATGCATTCTGGGATCCTTGGCTATCCTAAGTCTACACAAGTCAGCGCTTGAGTTAAGAGTAATTCAGAGTCAATGGTTAAGTTCCATGTTGGCTATTCATGTATCTGAATTGTTGTGCCCATGTGTGAGAGCAGGAAATTACAGAGGGATTAAACTCACCAGGTCGACCACCAGCGTGGCCTCTGGAGTGCTCCTTGTCTTCGGTGGAATGTCTCTCAGTTGGGGTCGGGAATGCTGAGACTGTGACGGTATGTTCTTGATGAAGGTAAAGCTGGAAGAGAAAATAACGCTCTTAGAATAGAAAGTCCCTAACATACGCCAGGAGTATTATGTACAAAAGAACGTCAAACAGGGAATGAGTGATGAGCTTCGGCAATTCAATCAAAAAAGCATCACTCAAGTTAGAAAACTAACATTTTTATTTTAAATACTAGGTCATCTGGACTTGTAGCCAGCCAGTATACGAAAAAGTATATAAAAACATATCTAGTAGGGGTGGGAATTCTCATCCAATTCATAAGATACAAAAGGAGGCACAGTTTATATTTACTCCAGTTTACTGTTTGCCAAACCATTAACTTGGCAATTAAGCTCAAGGGTCTAGATGAAGGCCACTGTCTGACCAAAAAGAAGAAGAAAAAGTGTGAGTGAGTGTAGGCAGCTTTTCGATCTAAAGAGTTTATTGTGATAATTTGAAAGCATGTTAAGTCTTCTGCCTGTACGAGAATAACAAAATTAAAGTGTGATTTAACAAAATCACTTTCTAAATACCTTTTGTAAAACAAAAGATGGTCTGTCTGGGGGACAAAAAAAAAAGCCAATAACTTCATCAAGGTAACTTTATAATCAGCGTACTAAAAAAGAAGCACCTTTTGGATTCTTTGAACTGATTCAGAATTGTATCGGTGCATATCTGAAAGTGGGTTAATACTTACGGATTGAAGACGTCATCTTCCTCATCTCCAGCCAGAAGGTCAATGGAGCCAAACCCAAATACACCTTGTTCTGGGCTCATCAACACACTGTTTCCGGTGTGTGGACACTTCACATCTGAAAACAGAAAAGAAAAATGTACAAACTGTAAACAGCACGGGTCTGTTGATCTCCGAGTACCACGGAAACCTAATGCTTAGGCACAGTCATTAAATGCCAATCGGATTTTCCTTAAATGAACAATAAGTTTCCACTAGGGTTCGGCGATGTCTATAAAATTTCCATCAGATGATGTCTACAATGAAACATCGGGATGGACGATGTCATCGGGTGCGCAGGCGCGCGTGGGGTAGGGGGGCAGCCGTCGTCTTATGTTGGTAGACTATTAACTTACGTTACAAGTTGCAGTGGATATTTAACGCATGGACCAGGTAAAGCAGCAGTGAACACATAGGGTGCAGATGTTGGTTTCAGTCGTTTGATAGGCTGCGTCATTAATAAGCCGACGTGCGGCTCATCTGCTGGCGTGATAACGGATTGTAGGTGGAAACGTATGGGGGGGAAATAGTTCTCAGTCTTTTAGGCAACTTTATAAAACATACTGCTGATGGAGAAAATGGAGCAGACAGGGGGAGAGAGAGGCAGGGGGTTTTAAAGTTTTGATGTCTGTCAGACCCAACCCTAATTTGCACAGAACAGAAATCTAGCAAAAGCGTGCCATATACATGTAAAAATTGTTGTAATGACGAGAGACTCTTTTCCCAATATTAATGGACACTTCTATCTAACATAAAACAACAAAACGAAATATCAAAGGAATGACCTAAAATGGAAAATGAAATGTTTATTTCTCTTCAAATGTTGTAGCTTCACCTGACCACAGATGCAGCTGAAGCCTATCACATTCTGCACAAAACAAAATGGCGAGACTCATTTACTAAAGCTGTTTATAGCGTCAACATTGTTTCTGCCTTTTTCCAGAAGGAAACCGTAACGACTCACACTGGATCAGAATTATGACAGGACACTGAGTCCTCCAGCAGCTCACCACATTAAGCCCTTCCAAGCAGTTTAAAAGGCTTATGATGTTCTTTCTATTTGATGCGCCCAGGGTGGGAATTTACCACAAGCCACCAGAAAGATGCCGCTACATTTATATTGTGGCTGGTAAGCGAGTTCACTCCACCAGGCACTTTCATCATAACACAAAAAACCCCTCTTGGACGGAGTACATTTTTAATGTCACACACCACATAATTAAATCAAATATCTAGAAGGGTTGTTGGTGAGTGTTTAAGGCAGTACAAGCCCTATATAGAAGACAGTGTGCAGACGGTAACTGTACTCACTCTCTTTGCTGGGTGTGAGGAAACGCACGATGGGCGAGTAGATGTTTCTGGATGTTGTGTTATGAGGAGACACCGTGTTGATCTCCGACAGTATGTGCTCACGGCGCATGATGGACCTGATCGGAGTCTTGAAGGCCAAATCTAGAGCACAAGAAGACAATCAGTGGAAAAAACAACACAAAAACAAGTGCATTCATATTCAGGACATACATAAATGTTAAAATATATTAAAAGCATCCTTGAGAATAATTGGAAGCTGGCAAACACACCAGCATCTCTGTCATCAACAGCGATGGCCCTCTTCCTTGCCCGGCCACGGAGCAGTGGTCTCCTCGCCATTGTGGGAATTTCGTCATCCGAGTGATGGGAGTCATGATCCAAGGTCTCTTCACTCTGCACAGTAAAAACACACAAAAAAAGTCATTATAAAAGTAAAAAAATAATAGCAACATCTCACCAGTGCATTTGAATGTCAAATCGTGATGAAGAATACATCTCACTATGACATTTAAACAGGATTAGGGTCAGGACATGTGTGTGCTTATTGTATTATATTAAGGTAACCAAAAATACTATTTTCAAAATGATTTATAGTTGTCAGTTTGAGAAAGAAGCTGATCTCCATATCGCTGTTGAGGTATGATTCAAATCATATTCAGATCTGTTTCAACCTGTGATGTCAAACTGATGAAAACCAAGAGATGCAATTGTCTAGATGTGTGCAGACCAAAATACCGAAAACCACCACAAGTGTTGCCCTAAGACATCTTCCATGCCAATGATGTCCTACTAGGCCTATTTCACTAATAAGTAAGTCTTATCATTAAAAATACATACAAATATATGTGCAACTGAAAGCACTCGTCTTATAAAAAGGCACATGTTCACTTACATAGACTTCACTCTGTGAAAACCTTGGTAGACTACGTCATTAACAAGTCGGCATGTGGTGCACCTGCTACCATGATAACGGATTGCAGGTGGAAAACTCCAGAAAAAAAGACGAGTTCAGTGTCTTTTGGGTGACTTTTTAAAACATACTGCTGATGGAAAAAAGAAAGGGCGGCCGAGAGAGAAAGAGAGAGGCAGGGCAAGCTGGCGCCTTTGCAGTGACAGACCAGAGGTGTAGCTGTATGTACAGGTATATGGTAATGTTTGTGGGGATTAAAACCTGAAATTATTTTAGATTTTTTGCGAGGGAGTGGGAGGCTTCACAATTCTGGCTCAACATTGCCATGTCTGCCAGCCATCGCCGATTGTCTATCGGCCTGACGCTAGTCTATAGTAAAGAAAAGCTTCATAAAATAACTTGTATTGCCAACAAAGTACTGTAATGGTAAGTGTGTCAATAATGCATGGGAAATCATAATATAGTACATATATTATAAACATAGTATTAAGCCATAGGCAAAATTACTCAAGAGAGCAAGTATACATTCCTGCAGTCTAAAGTGTAAACAGTCTGCATGCATGTGCCCTGGTGACCTACTTTACTGGGCCCCTCTCTCACATGCAACTGGGCTTTAATCCTCTGCTGCTGCATCAGTCCACTGTCAGAAAACACGTCACAGAGCTGCATGTCTGAACCTTACAACACTGTACAGGGATATAACTCTGGCAGAGCATCACAAGGAACACACTCAGGTCTGGTGATGTCTATATGTTGTAAACATCACAGACCATATGTATATAAGAATCATTGACTACATTGACAAAGGATTTATAGCCAAGGGTTGAGAGGGCTGGTTTGCTTTGTTCAATGTAGAGCTGCATAATTAATCAAAAAATATGATTTAAATCGCTATATGGCCATGTGCAATTTTTTGATGGTCAAATATATGACAAAAGAGCAACAGTACTGTACTGCTGCACAGACGCCCCGGCCAACAAATCTCTATATCCAGATCTAAGAAAACATGTTTGTTTGGTATAGACCCCAACAAATGTCACATTATCATGATTTTAATAGTGTTTTTAGTGAAAATAAAAAAGTTGATGCAAAAATGATCATTCCCACTAACTGTGAATCATATCACAAATGGTAATATCTGTCAACATAACAGCAATATGACTTTTTACCATATTGCGCAGCATTCTGATGCTGATGAAAATACTGTCAAATTGCAGCTGAAAGCTGAAGCTTACTCACAGGCATTAATGACTTACTCAGTGTGTTGAGTGTGAGAGCTACCACAAGATAAAGTGGGTCACTGCACTAGAAATTTAGTTACACTAGGGATGGCACAGTAAAACGCAACATGGCATTTAAGAAAATAACATATACATTTGTCCATCCTAGTTTAGTCTGAAGGAAGAAGCTCCTCTAAAGCAATAGAAAATTAATATTAAGTTGACTCAACTAGGGCTGCAACTAAGGATTATTTTCATTGTCATTTATCTGTTGATTATTGTGAAAAATGTTGATCAGTGTTTTCCAAAGCTCAAGAGGGCGTCGTCAAATGCCTTATTTTGTCCACAACCCAAAGACATTCAATTTAAGTTACTGTAATAGAGGAGCAAAGAAATCAGAAAATATTCACATTTATGAAGCTGGAATCAGATCATTTGTCTTTTAAAAATGACTCGAACTGATTAAATCGATTATCCAAATAGTTGACAAATTAATTTAATAGTCGACAACTAGTTAATCGATTAAACGTTCAGCTCTAGAATAAACCCCTCTCAGACAGTTAAAAAAAAACTTGAACATTATAACCTTCATTGTTGTTGTGGTGAAGGATTTCCTGCATGGCTGCTGTTAGCTGCGTTGGTATTTAGCTAAGTGTAGATAATAAACTGGCAACTAAAACTAACTTATCACCCCATCTCAAAATAATGAACTAACTAACGCTACACCCCCGCAGCGGCCATATGGGTGCACCGATGCTTTATTTAAATAACGTCGAAGAGTGGTTGATCAAGATCAAATCACCTATCGTCCAGCTAGCTAACAACAGTTAGCAACGCCGTCTAATGTTTTGTTATGAGAACACTGGCTAACCAACGTCTAGCTAACTAGCTTAGCATCAGATTACGGCAACGATTACTTATGATCCTGGCCGCGGAACACAATGTTTACTGGTGCCACTTGCATTAACGAGGCCATTACACGGCGACCGACTAAGAAAGTAATCTTATCAAGATGTGTTACCTTTGTTAAAAGTGGGCTTTCGGTCACGGATAGGCGCGTCGATCTCGGCGTCGTCTTGTTGGACAGTCGGCGGTTGGTCCTCCTCGGCGTCTCCGAACACGCTGTAACGTTAACGGTTTTTTGAGACCTTAGTCTCATTTTTCCTCTTTAAACGGGACTTGTTAACATCTACGTACTAAACTCCTCCACTGTATTAAAGGAAGTCGCTTTGAGTCCGATGCTTACTTGTTTTTTTTTTCTCCCGCCCCAACCACATTAGTCTCGGAGAGTCGGTGTAACTCCGCCCCGCTCGTCCCCGTGTCTTCTCGAATCAGTTTGTGTGTTTAAATCTGCCGGGGTGCGATAGGTTCACCACTGCGGACACTGCTATTGGGCGGTGCTTCCGAAAACTCCAGCGTCAACATGAGCTGGGAGTCACGTTTCAGAATCATTATGTCTGATATAGACCAACACAGAAAAATGCAGTTTTCCATCAAAGACTCGTTTTTTCCCCCAAACATTTTAGCTGAATGACATGTTGTGAAAAAAATGCCAGTCAAAAATACTACACACAAATTAGACAAAAAAGAAAAAGGAGAAAAGAAGACAAAAAAATTGGTGTCTAAATTTTAGCAATTGATCTTACTCCACAAAAACAGAAATTTCCAGTAAATAAGAAAGTAAAATTTTTCTGGAAATTTCTAGTAAATATTGTCAATAGAAACAGGACTTTACATTGTATACTGTGAAATAAAAGTAGGCAAATCGGAAGGATACTTTTAACTGGTGGAAAAAGTAAAACAACTTAGCAGCAGCTAGTAACTAAGTGCATTTACTCAAGTACTGTATAATTTTGAGGAACTGTACTTGAGTATTTCTATTTTCCGCTACTACATCTTTTGCTACTTCTATTCCATTAAAATTCAAAAGCCAATATTGTATTTTTTACTCCACTACACATATTAGATCACTTTAATTACTAGTTAATTTGAAAATTTGTTATACCAAATAAAATCAATAAATTCTGATGATTGTAATAAGATAAGATTATTGATCGAGGGGGAATTTCAAAAGCTACCCAGCTGTAGATAAAGTAATTAAAATTAGCTCAGTTTTCACTAGCTGCAACATTAGAGTGATAAACAAATGAATGCATACTACTTAAGTACTTAAATATAGTTTAATGCTAATACTTTTGTACTTTTCCTTAAAAATTTGATGCATGACTATGACTTGACTGACAGACTATTTCTGCACTGTGGTATACTTTTAAAAGATCAATGTAACTGCAATTTAGCAAAATCCCACTTCAAAAACACTCAAGTTAAAGTGAAAGTCCTGTATTCAAAACTTTACTTAAGTAAATATACTTAAGTACTATAAGTATTAGCAACAAAGTTTACTTCATATAAAAGTAAACCTTATTTGATAAAGTGACATTTATACATTTATTTATGTTGACTGTATGTTTGTCTACATGTAGCACCTTATCACCACAGCAAATTCCTTGTATGTGTAAACACTACTTGGCAATAAAGCTCCTTCTGATTCTGATTCTGATGATCTAAACTTAAGAAATTTGTGAAAAGGCTTTTTCATGCCATTATCAATGTTGATGAATACATAATTAACACATTTCCATTAAAGATGTGGTTAATTAAAAGGGAAGGAACATATCATTTTTGATTACGCTGATAAACAGCTCATTTTAGTATACATAAAAAAAAAAACATTCAAAGCTCTGGTGACATTTAAGAAAGGTGATATTTTATTAATTTCAGATTCAAAATAAAAGTATTCACACAAACACAGAGTAAATAGGCAAGAATAGCTCTCCAACCTTCAAAAACGAAAAAATAAAAACACCAACCAGTTGCATTGCCCGCCGCCACTTCACTGTTACTGTGGACCAGGAAACATCCCATTCATCAAAAAATTTAATCATTTATAGAAAAAGGCGGAGTAAGCACACATGAATAGAACTGACTGAAAAAAAGACAACTCGCAGTACTAACAGTGACACTAGAAGCAGTACTTGTACTAGTAGTAGTTAGCTGTAGGTTCGCTGTAGTTGATGCTGCTCATCAAATAAACTAAACAGCAGAAGAGTTACGATGCCTGTAACACAGAGAGTGAAAACACAGAGACAGAAAGCCACCCCAGTGTCCAAAATTAACCTCTCAGTTCACCTACCAGGGTGACAAATATATATATATTTTTATTTTTTTTCCAGCCAAGATAATGATATAATACACCACAATAATTATTTTCAATACAATCTCATGTGTGTCATGAGATTATAATTAATCTATAAAGTACGTTACTGGTATGTTGAAGTTCATTTCGGACCCTGGTGTCCGCCCTCTTTGTGTACCCACTAAACTGTAACTTGAGTCCTCACTGGGTTAAATGCATCAAACTGGAGGTAGAGGTAGATTTTCCTGAGAAGTTGTAAAAGACAAGAGCCTTGTTTCAATTCTGAAGTTAGACACGTGAAGCCCCCACAAACATCACATGCTTTCCTAAAATAATGACATCATCATCATCGCCATATTTATAAAACTGCTCTAAATGTAATCTCCATGTGCGGGTGTTGCTACAGCAAATCCAGAGGAAAAAAGGAAAGAAAAGCAAAAAAATAAATCAAAACAAACAATATAAACATGATACAGTTCACAGCCCTAAACAGCCATAGTTCAGAAATATTCAATTTAATGAATCTTAGTAATACAGGTTAATTCATACAACATTGTCACAGCAGAAGGCATCTTGTTATTTCTCATCATCATTTTCCTTATCCACAGTCCTCCTGATGGAGGTAAAGTCAGTGGTGAAGTCCAGTCAAAAGCCCCAAACCCACATGCACCGTAAGCAGTCAATGTTGCAGCAGAATTTCCATGTCGTCAACATGTGGGGAACAAGAGTCAGAGTAATTTCTCTACAAGACACTCTGGACAAGATTTCAAAAGGTACTTCAGCTATGGCTGTGGTGGTAGTAAAAGCAGCAATATTTCAAGGTAAAACGCTTGAAACGTATGACTTTCTTATGTTATGACATTGTGACATAGAGCGAGCAAGCCAACCAAGAGAGACGCAGAGGGTTTGTGCTGATTGAAAGCTGTGACTTCCCAGACTTACAATCTACATTTGTCGGGAAATCAAACTCAGAGACAAACAAAATGCATTTTTCACTAAGAATGCGATTAATAGAGTCCAGCTAAGTCATTGTTCTGATAAATACAACAGCACACGAATGCACCAAACCAGCAGACTTTTAAAATCAATCCAAGCTTTTAACTGCAAACAACAATGATGTACCTTTGACGAACAAATAAAGCCAACAACTGCATGGTCATCACTTGCACGTTCTACGAGTGAAAGCGGCAGCAAACACACAGACACAGACACGCAGCTGGTAGCATTCAGAAAAAAATACCAGTCTGAACCAAAATCTGCTAGAAACTCTGCTACAGCGTTAAGACTGATCGTTTCAATGTTTCTTAAAATATCAGATATCAAATATGTAGGTAGGTGACTGACCAAAGCTACAGAGAAACATGCAAGACAGGATGTTTAATCATTGATTGTTTGCTGTGTTTTTAATGAGTAGACTAATTCTTTAAGTGAATTAATTGAATGCCTTGATGAGCTACAGATTCTAAATGCTGTTTCAGAAGCTTTGTCACCTCAACAAGGTTGAAACCAAGACATGGAAATATGTATTTTTTTTGCAGTAAATTGTCAAACTGAAGGACATTGAATCTTTGCCGCCTTGGGTCAGACACCCTTTTGTGTTGTCATAACAAAACCTTCCACTGAGGGGAGCTCTTAGTAAAGAGGTTGAAACTTGGACTGAATCCTCAATTATACTGACAGCTCTGGATCCCCTTGCTCAACTTAAATTGATTAGTCACAATTTTAAGCAGATTTCTGATTGTCTGTGGTCAATACAATCTCTTTCATAAGAGTGTCTTTAAGTCTTTATAAACCAGCATCAACAACATTTTGATGAGGTTTTCTTGCACAAACCTTCAACAGGCTTCTCTGTTGTGGCTGAAGCAAAGAAATCTGCCAAAAGATTTAGTTCTTGAGGTAGAAACGGGGTTTTACTGTGGTTGAAGGGATGTTATTGTTTGGAGGTATACAGTGTTGTCATAACATCACTTGATTGTGTACCACGCAATTAAAAAGATGCCGACCTTCCCTGAGATGCTGCTGTGAACGCACTGAAACAGAGAGAGAGAGTGCTGCAGTTCCTCCACTGTTCAAATGCAAATATCTCACAGAGCCTGTCGATAGATCTACGATAAACACAGATCCATTTAAGGGGGCAGGTGCTTAAATGTTGTCTCTGGGGCCAAGAGGTCTCAGGGTCAAATAAAAAAAAAAGTAATGTTGATCCTTTAGATTGTATTGATTGAATTTTGCTCTCTCCAGCAGCCCTCCCCCCAAACCAATGCTTTCAGCCGCAGCATGTCTCCATTTGATTGTCAGCCATTACCAGCAACTGTGACATCTGCTACTCATAGAAAAAGAGAGAGAGAGAGAGAGAGAGAGAGAGAGAGAGAGAGAGAGAGAGAGAGAGAGAGAGAGAGAGAGAGAGAGAGAGAGAGAGAGAGAGAGAGGAAATGTTGGGCTTTCAGCATGTCACCAAACTGACGGAGTAAAAATATCCTTTTCCATCGTAATAAATGAAGTTTACAGTAGCCTGCTTACACAGGTGAAAGAGAAGGACAACACTAAAATGTAAATTTGTTTTAAATTAGTTTCTTTTTTCACTCTGGGTCTTTCTGTCATAGTCATCATGGCTAAGTTATATATATCTATAGGCTAGTTTAGCATGTTTGCGTCACCATTACTGTAGAGACTGCTGCCCTACAAGGAAAAATGCAGTAACTACATACTGAGTTAAGACCAGAATCTGACTTTTTGACATTTTTCCTTATCACAGAAATTATTATACCATCAACTGTATATTTTTTGGGGGTGGAAATTCATAAGAATTATGAGACAGTGCGGAAAACCAAACTGCTGTGACTGCACTCCAGCAGTCACAGCAGTTTCTCTAGATAGTTAAAGCCAGTTTGTCCAATTTCTGGTTTCCTGGAATTGAAAAATCAAATTTGATGCTCCAAAATCTAGTAACTGAGCTTGTTATTCCATATAAATAAAACATCAGCTCTTAAATAATAATGGAGAGAAAAAAGGAACACCGGATAAACTAGTCCTGCAAAATGTTAACTAGCCTAACTAGCAGAATAGAATTAACTGCCATCTCTGTAGCTTCTGACTGCAGTGAAAATCACGTGATTTCTTGTGCTTAAGCTACCTATAATACACATATTAAACATTTATTTTATTAACAAATAATTTATTACACTAGTTATAAGTTCAAATGTAAAAGATAACTGAATAAACATACATTATATTTGTAGATACTGTGTTTTCCCTTTCGATTGTTTAAACATAGAGACAAACATTTCTAAATGTTGTATGTTTCATGTAAGGTCAGTAATGATTATTAATCATAAACCTCAAAATTTGAAGTTCAAAACCTTTCTCTATTTCACTGTTTCTGTATTTACTGTTAAGCGCTTTACAGAAAAAGTTAAACCATGCTAAGCTAATTTATGCCTCACTCGGGTTACAATCTTAACCCTACTAAAAAGCCAACAGATCTAAATGAACGTGAGTTTACAGAGTTAGTACTGTACCTAATAACTGGCTAGTCATAAAGATAAATAAAGCAGGTTTTTAGTGGTTTCAAGAATGTATGTTGCCAAAACTACAACAATAAGACCCAGATTAAAATAAAAAGTAACCACAAGGCTTAATGCTTTGGATAAAAGGTGTCAATGCAATCAAATGCAAAGAAGCCAGTTCAGCATTAGTGTGCATCTGTACACGACTCAACTGTCCACAGTGAGGAACTGTTTCACTTGACCTACATTTCTCACTGTAAAAACATGTTGCCTTCCTCTGTAACCAATTTACACCAATAACCTGATCAATCAGACTGCATCAATACTGCATAAATGCCACATTGGTTTAAACATGGTTTTGTATTATCTCCCACCTCTGCTAAGAGAAAGCTATAGTCGCACACAGACCGTGAGTTTCAGTTTAGCAAATGTTTCTCACACCAAAAAAACAATCTGGTTGAGTTAAACCTTGGTGGTCAGAGCCAAAGAGCCGCTGTTTGTGAGCAGCATTATACTGATACCCTCTGAGAAAACTGCAGAAGTAGGGGACAGAGGAGAAAGCTAATAAACAGAACCGTGCAATCTACAGACTTCATGAACCCTCACCTAAAACCTATGGACAAGAACACAAAGTGACAGTGATGTAAAGCAAATTAAACCAGGCTCAGTGTTGTCAGCAGTACTGAAATACAGGTGCAACATGCAGCAAGTCCGAACTTTGCCACCTTCACCGTTTGACCTTCTGAGACATGCCCCCTGTGGGCTACAACTGTTACAGCTGCAGTTTTCCCTCTTGTAACTGCTGTTTGTGACTGTTTGAGGTTTGACATTTATTATTTTAAACTGGCTAAAAAAGCTTTGTTAGCACACTTGGCAAAGTTCTGTATTTGGCGTGTGAACTATGAACATGGAAGCTACTGAAATAACTAGCAGATCTGATGGGACTGAAAACGGATCTCACCACAAGCTTCGCTCAGTATCTGTTCTGGAGCTTTCAATTGTATCACACAATCGTGTTTATTGGTAGAATATTGACTCTTTCTTCAAATAATTAAGCTCACTTCTCTGAGAGTCAAGTGCCTGAGAAAGCTCAATGATTAATGAAAAAGCTAACAAGTTGAGCTATGCTTCTGTTCGAGAATTTAATAATCACTGAAGGTTAGTATGACGCAATGATTCTCCATTATTGTTTATTTATAGTTTGATGGACCCAGCGCCATTTGCCTTGGTCCTGTGTAGTGTGTGTTTGGGTGTAGCTGAGGTGCCATTGCAGTAACTGGGAACATCTGGCCAGTGTTATTTAAGCCCGCCTGCCCAGACGCCAGAATGATGTTTTAGATTGACAACATAAACCTCATTATCAGCCATTGCATTCATACACTTTGATACATCTCTTGAACTGACTTACTTTTGCACCTCACTGAGTTTCTAATTATTATTATTAATTATTTTTACCTACTTTCATAAATTTCTGTTTATTATTGTTAAGTTAGGCATATGTCTCCCTTCTTTGTTCTGGCCTGCGAGCCAGTCACAGTAAGTTATTTTACCTGACAGGTGGTATAAAATGTAAAACCTCAAACACACATAAAACTGTAGCAGTAGCACCCATTTCATATAGGTGATGATCTCTGATTATCTACCTATCCACAAGTTCAAACTGCTGCTGCACAATTCTTGTGAAGTAATAAAACAAGTGTAGCCGGGCAGTTCACTGCTTTATGTCAAGAAGTATTCTCACTATTTTACAAACTTTAATAACAGCATTTAATGATTGTATGTGTATTTGAATGAAAGTTGTTGGCAGTCTGAGGATAAAGAGTACTCTTAAAAACTGACCAGTGTTTGTGTAGCAGCTGGTGGTGATTTCCGACCGAGAAGCGAGTCCAGAATCAAAGCCACTACAGCCATCTGGTGATATTTGACTGGAACAGTAAAAACTGATTAGTTGGAGGGACTGCTCGCTCTCTGGTCATCTCATGCTGTGTTAAGGCCTCAGAACAGAACCCACATACAAAGCCTGATTTACTTCCTAACGTCAGTAGGAAAGAGGCTGCTTTGTGTAGGGGTGGGGGGTTGAGCAACAATCTTTAACAGCTAACAGTCCAGAGAGAGAGGTTAAAGTTCAAAAAGCTGAGTGATTGATCTACTTCAAAATCCAGAGACACATCTAATTATGAATGATATAGTTTCTCCACTGTGGCTGATTTAACTTTTTATAAATCTAACAGCAGTGAATGACACAATCAAGCGCTCAGCCACGGCTATGATTACCTCTGAGCTCACATTGTCAAAAGCCCCAAATAAGCATTATCTAAAAACAGTCAGAGGATCACATGACATTCTCTGCTATATCATTGGCAAGCTAGTCTTAAGGAGACCCTGTCCCGGTCACAGCACAGGA
This sequence comes from Micropterus dolomieu, assembly GCF_021292245.1. Taxonomy (NCBI): domain Eukaryota; kingdom Metazoa; phylum Chordata; class Actinopteri; order Centrarchiformes; family Centrarchidae; genus Micropterus; species Micropterus dolomieu. The sequence continues at coordinate 10,997,219 of NC_060154.1, forward strand.
TAAGAAGCACTTGGATCAGAAGAAGCACTAAGTCATGCAAAACAAAACACAAAGTGGGCACAAAAAATAAAAGCATCTGTAATCTATAATATAAAAAACAAAACGTCTGATATGAGCTGAAATAACTGTCAGGATGAGTTTCTTCTGAAGCTCAGATAGCTTCTTCTGACACCTGATTGTCCACCCATGTGAGTGTCTCCAACAGTGACATGGATTTAGTGGATACACGACTCCTGTTAGCTGAAGAGCTTCATCTACAAACACGGGCATGCATCTGACCTTAAGACAAATTAGAAAAATAAGAAAATAAAAATGTCATCTTTCAGCAGAGAAAGATGTTGCAAAGCATTGCATTGCATCCAGATACTGTACAATGCGATGAGCAGGCAGACACCTGAGAAAAATTGAACAACGTGTAATAATCGCAACAGGAACGGTGTGGATGTAGCTGAGGCTCAGAAAGCCCAGCGTGTTGAGGTGCAGAAAGGCCGTAGTTAATTTCCCCACCTGCACAAACAGCCATTATGAACATTAAGCTTGACAAACTACCTGCAAGATTAGCATACATATACACTGAACTGGCCTTATGTCAACAAACAGGTGAGGATTATGGATAAAAAATAGCCAGCTGTCTCAGGAAGAAGAACCACAGCAGCTGCTAGAATTCAGCAGGGATGTCAGCTACGTAGCTAATTAGGCTACTACCTAGACTCTGGTAGCGATCAATAATGGATCAAATGTATGAACCAATTTCCTTGCAGATTCTTGAGATCCAGTTGTTTCATATTTGTGTTTCACTGGAGAATCTGTGACACTGATATGATGTGTATCTGGGCACCAACAACAGGAGCGCAGACATGCACTGGACTCGCTCGTCCATACACAGATCCAAAATGGCTGCCATGTGAATAAGGTATACGGTTTTTACACAAAATGAGGTCACAGCGGTACATTGTTATATGCCCTGAAGAAACAACATATACCTTTAAAGCTTTTCTGACTAAAAATAGAAGATATTCATATTTTCTTTTTTTTTTTAATAGAATTCTAAATATATAGATTTTTTTCCTGCAGTGAGAGGATTGTTAACGATTGTTTAAAATGATATAACACAATAAAGAGAATAACAATAACGATAATAACGACAGTGAAAAGATAAAATAAAAAATAAAAAATCTCTCCCCTAGAGGATAAAACGCTGTCAATCGGTAGCTGTGTTTGTGTGTGTAAACAGTGCATTAACCTTCCTAGTTATTACCATCTCTTTTGTTCTTCAGTAATCTGTACATTTATGCAGAAATAAATAATTCACAGGCTGTGCATACATATTTGTGTAGCATATACTGGCTCTCAGTTGGGTCTTTTTTTCTTTTACGAAATCATTTTGGCTATGAAGAACAAAAGAGGTGAGTTGGTGAGAGAAAACCTGAGATAGTGTACTTCAAGTGATCCGAGTTTCAGTTTGTGTCTCTGTACAGTTTATGGTTCTTCTCTTTTTGGCATAGATTATGTAGAAAATGAGGTTGATTTTTGGCTTTACTTAGCGTGGTAATTAAAAAAATAATAATAAAAGGGGAAGGGCTGGGGTTTTGTTAAGACAATGAGTTGCTGGATGTTGAGGTTGAGGTAGGTGTGTGCTGCTGTTGCTGCTGTGGAGCGACACGGGCCGTCTTGTTGGAGACAGACGATCCAGATGTACCGGACAAGGCTGACCCTGCTGCTGCCTGAGCAAAAAGAACGCCTAGAAAGAAAAAGATACAAGAATTTAGGTTAGAATACAAAGTATGCCTGTTTAATTCCATCTCCATTTAAAAATAAAACTTAAAGGAATAGTTAAACACTTCGGGGAAATACACTCCTTTTTTTTTGAGTGTTGGATGAAAATATCATGTTTTTATGTTAAAGCTGCTTCATTTTGGTTGAAATAACAAATTTTGACCATTGCATGTCACTAACAATGTATAATTGAAGGGTTCCTATGAAATAAATGTGTCTGTGAGAGCCTGCCCCTTTGTATTTAGTTGTTTAAAAAACTGGACCAGGTCTGAATCAAACAACCAATCACAGCAACTATGTAAAAACAAGGGTCATCAGGGTTTTCCGTGTCTTGGTTTCCAATACCTCCTTTGCCTACAACGGTGTATAGTACAAAACAAGCCGAAAGAAGGAAGGCCTTGGAGGAGGAGAGAGAAAAAGAAAGCCCTAAATATAAATGAAGAGATGACAAGTTTCCACTTCAAGTCCGCAAAATGAGCGTGAATGTTTGGTGCCTCATTTGGCTCAACGGAGATTAGGTTAAAAGCGGCATGTGCTCAGACACTGTAGCTCACTCGGATGATACTCTGATGCGTGTGTGTCCCAGTGAATTCCTTCTACAGAAGACTTGAATAAAATTCACAGAAAGACAAGTGTTTGCCTGAGCTGTTTATTTGAACACCCTCATTCCCACCACAGGAGTGAGAGGCCGAAGGTTTTGCATTGTCCATCCATCCATCGTCAACCGCTTATCCTGCGTACAGGGTCGCAGGGGTGCCGGAGCCAATCCCTGCTGATATCGAGCAAAAGGCGGGGTACATCCTGGACAGGTCGCCAGTCCATCGCAGAGCCACACATAGACTAACAACCAGTCACACGCATACCTAAGGACAATTTAGAGTCACCAATTAATGTAGTCTGCATGTCTTTGGACGGTGGGAGGAAGCCGGAGCACCTACGAGAACACGGGTAGAACATGCAAACTCCACACAGAAAGTCCTGGAACGACCAAGGTTCGAACCCACGACCTTCTTGCTGTGAGGCAAACGTTGTTATCCACCACGCCGCCCGGTTTTGCATTGTGTATGTTCAAATTGCTTATTGCTGCTTTAAGTACCAGACGCCAGAGCCAGGACTTACCATAAACGCAGGAAAGCGGGGGGAAACAGCTAGCATGGCTCTGTCCAGTTATTTAATATTTTAAAAAATTACTCAAAATTTTTGGTAAATATGCTTATTTCCTGTGTTTGAATCAGATAAGAAGACTGGAGATGGAGCTGGGAGGGAGAAGTTGGGGAAGTGCTTTTTCAAGCAGGAAAAAAATGACAGGCTGGTCACAAACACTATGATGTGTTTCTGAAAACATTTGAGGTGGGAAATAGAATCTTGATTCATGTTTAATCAGCACTACCTAGTTTGACAGTTTGGGAGCCTGGTGCGTTGTGCTGAACAGACCTGCAGACTTTTCAAATCTAGACTGGTGATGATCCTCCGTCAGTCGTTGAATGAAACCCGCCCCATATTAGATAAACAGTTGAGATTGGCTTAACCGGATGCAGGATTGGTGGAAATCTGTCTGAATGGGAGGGAGGCAAGATGTATCTGCGCATCAAATGAAAAATGAGCTCGGCAGATTCATCTGGTTCCCAGGCGACGGTATATCCGCCCCTCCTTCCACCACCACCAAATTCTCAGTGGAAATTACACCCTTGATGGTACCAAACCCTCAGTGATACTGTGACAACAAGACTCTGGGAAGTCACTGCAACCTGGCTGTTGTCCACCTAGATACAATTACATCACTTAACTCCACCTAAAAGTACAGTTTAAACAAACATGTCGCAACATGTTAATTAGCGATCTTCGAGCAGTTGGTAGGCAGATTTCTTAACTTTTGAGAGAGCAAGGTGAGCTAATCGTCTCCTCACTCTAGTTCCACCACGCTTAATGTACAGACATGAACGTCTCGAGCTCGGAAATGTTAAAATGATGAACAACTTAATGAGATTATTTCTTAAATCAAAGTATAAATTAACTGATTAGAAAGGAAGTGGTCAGCTGGACTTCCTGTGCCACTTGACAGCGATTCTCACCATTGTACACGACTCCATTGAGTTCCACTGACATGCTGATGCTGCTTGTGCCGTTGGTGGTGAGGTTCAGGGCCGAGTCCTGCCTGCTGTCTGTGAGGAAGACAACCACAAAGTAGAGCTGTGTTAACAAAACCAAATCACTTACACTGTTATTTTATTAAAACTGCATGACTTCTTTTTAAAACTACTCCAGAGGTGAATTGTCCCAAAAAAGCACAACAAACTAAAGCAACTCAAGAACACCCTTTTACAGCAACACAATAACTTTGCAAGAATGTCCATTTCATTTCTCTGAAGTCACCTGTATTTTCAGTACTGAGAAACAGTTCCATGCATGTTCTATCAGATAGACAGTAACAAAGACAAACTCTGCGATACGATCAAAGTGCCTGGCAGAAGGGAATCCCCGCACAGACTAACACACGTGCTGTGTGCATGCATGCGTCTTCTGTAAGCTAAGCAGGTCAACATATAGGCCTGCTGTGGGTTACTTCCTCACTGTTAGGTGCTGTGGTTTGTGGTAAGATGACAAGAATGTCTTGTGATACTAACTGCCAGAAAGAGTGAGAACATGTAAAATCAAGCTCATGTAAATTCTGGGGTAAAACAATGGAACGTAAAATCCGCAATGATTCCCACAGCAGATGTGATCTAGTAACAGTGATGTGCGTTAGTGTCTCTTTCCCCCCCCAAAGCTTATGAAGAATCTTGAAAAACTTCTGGTCAATTTCCTTAAGGCAGCACCCTGCAGACCCTCTTCTATTATCTATGTACATACCTTTAGGCAACGTTATTAATCACCAGGGGTTATCATTTTATTTTTATGAGGATAATATGCATATATTGATGTCTGTTGACCCAAATGACCCTGTTCCTATCTTCTGCAACCTGTCACTGTGATGGAAATAGACGGCCAAGTATTAACTTTCTTAAACTGAACAGAGATAAAAACTAATAGTAATTAGTCAGACCAAGGATGAGATCTTCTTTTTTTAAGACAGGGCAGTCTGGTTTTCCAGTAGTCTTAGGTTTGGAAATTACTGTTTAACACTAGAACTGCCAGGGTTCGTTGTATACCTATAACCGCCATAGCGGGTAAAGTTTACCTGCTATAAAAATGTCGTGATTTTGACTTTGGGAAACATTTAGCACATTGGCTGTGCATTTCCTACAAACACCATCCCCATATTTCAGGCATTTACAGAATGTTTATTTTATTATTTTATTCATTGTCGTTCGCTTGTGCTGCGCATCTGTGAAGGGCATATTCACATGCGGCGGCTCTTTTGATGTCATCCACTTGCTGCTGTTATAGATGGGGTGGTGATGGAGCAACGAATAAGACACATGCCGGGTTCAATCCCCCACTGTGACCCATATACCAATGTGTCCTTGAGCAAGACACTTAACCCCTAGTTGCTCCAGAGGTGTGCAACCTCTGACAGAAATTGTAAGTCGCTTTGGATAAAAGAGTCAGATAAATGTAAATGTATAGCCTAGTTATATTCTAAACACACTTGAATTTAAATGCAGCATACAATTTACAAAAAAGACTGAATGTTGTAGTGTTTTATAGGCGGTAAAAATAACCTCATAATATCGGATAGTTCTTACTGTTCTGCTTGTTTTTTTGGACTCCATCGAGCATCCAGAGAGTAAAACACATAAATAGTCCAAATAAAAGTAGGCTTTTTATTCGAAAAAAACAACTATTATCAACTCCAAAATTTATAGAAGAATTTTGCCCAATGGAAAAATGTATAGGCCTAATCACTTATACTAAAAAATACACAGCACTGGAAAAGTTATAGCCGGTCAAAAAGCACATGAGGGAGCCGCACGCTCTCTTGAAGGGACCGCAGAACACACCTCTATCACAGGGAAAAACTAGACTACTGCAGCATTAGTTTTGATGATCATGTAGCCTAAACAAAACCTATGAGCAGCGGCTTATATGCAAATTTACTTCATTCAAGTGGATTGCTGTCAGGTAATGACCCGTCAGAGGCAGAATCAACCTAGGACACGTCGCTCCGCCCCCACCATCAGACTCTCCTTTACTCACTTCGCTGAGCAAGTGTAATGCCTGTAGTGGGAAAGGCGTTGCCAATAGCAACATAGAATGTTTATCTAAACGCGTGACATGAACAGCGCTAAAATGACGCCGGCACTTATAGGTATAAATGCCCATTTTTTAAATCTGGCTTTATATTGACATTAACAATATGGGGTGCTACATAACACACTTTTAGGAAAAGTCAGAGACTGGGGGACTTGAATATTATATTGAAACAAAGATACATACAATCAAAAAACATCCGCGGGTAAATTTGATCCGTTGGTGGTTCTAGTGTTAATTTCACATGATTGTGGTGACACATTTATCCTTAGTAAGACATTTTGAGACGATGTAAGAAAGATGGTTTATACTTTTGTTTAATGTTGATTAGATAGTAGAAGAATTTTCTCAACCAACAGGGGAACACAGACTTCATGTGAAAACATGAAAATCATGTCTGACTGTTTTTTTTGTTCTCCTCCTGTCAGCTGAATATATCAGAAACCCCACAGTGTGTTCAATACCTTGGTTATTGATGCGGATGTTCATTGGTATCTGAGCGGTCATTGCCAGCAGGTTGTGTTGCAGCGCTCTCTGCAGCAGTCGGTGGTGTTCCTCGGCAGGCAGCGCCATCTTCTTCTCTGGTGGCTCGCCGGCCTCCAGTTTGTCCCTCAGCTGCTCCAGAGCCGCCACCTGAGCCGCCATGGCTGCCTGAGCTGCCGCTGCCTGCACAGCAGCCACCGAGTGACCCGCCAAAGCCCCCGCTGGCAAACGAGACATACCGATCCCTGGCAGCGGCTGGCCTCCCTCCTCTTCTGGCCGGACACCACAGAGAGGGAGAGAAGGGGCACTGTAAGTTAAGAAAACTCAGATACAACTGAATATGATGCGTTATCCAGGCAAGGTACAGATTATGTTCCTCCCTGACCACACTGCTGTCAGTGTGGTCATCTTGTGTAAGATGCACACTGTACTGCTTACTATTGGTTAACATATCTAACAGCAGAGAGGACAGCAAATCAAAAATGCTTTTCACGACTGCTTTCTGGTGATAAGTCTACTGCTTGAAAACTCAAGGTTTGTACACAACCCTCATTTTAACCTGCCTCCTGACTTCTGATTGAAGATTTGTTATTTTCAAAATGATATAGGCAAGTTTTAATGATTTTAAGACATTTTCCATCACAATTTTCCATTGTAATGTCAAGAAAACCCATCTACTTAATGTATTTGTCATTTTAGAAGACTGACCCAAAGCTCACAGTTACTAAATCAGGAGCTCATGACAGTACCACATTCATATGTGTTAAAAAAGGACAATCTACAGTCACTCATTATATGTTCTGATGACTCAAAATTTCCTCTTTCATGCTTCCATGTCTTCAATTTCAATCATTGACTCAGTTAATCCCATGTGGCGGGAGCACATCATAATACTCAAATCGCACCTTTCTTGATCTTCTGGATGGGCGTCAGCGATGCCCCGTTGGTGCCCACTGTCATGCCCACACTTGTCGTGGGGAGCTTCGGAGAGGAGAGCATGGTGGGCGTCCCATTGGGCGAGTAGGTGAAGAGGGAGCTGCCAAAGCTTTGCCGTCGGCCTTCCCGCCGATTACTGTCGATGGCTGCCTGGAGCTCGTTGGGGTTGCTCAGACCCCTCTTATCACATTCATATGGGTACAGGTACTTCATGTATCTGGAAGGAACACCATGTATTAGGGATGCACCAAAAATGAAAATTCTTGCATAAATTAAATAGTCAAAATGTGTTTCCCACAAGATTTGAAGAGACTTTGGGGGGTGGGTCTATGGCCCAAGTGGGTGGGTAAAGTAAATTACATGGGTCCATTTACTTTTAATGTACACATGTAGTATGTTTTATACTTTCTGTGAAAACAATCCAATTAATCTTATTTTCCATACTGTATAGAAACCTTATTTTGAAAACCGGACATTGTCACATGTGTATCCATAGGCTGTATTGTATTGCATAACATATCAACGTAATTGTTCAATAAAATTTAATCAGTCTTTTGACTTATTAGGCCGAACACCGAAAGTGTTATTTTCGGTCGATTAATTTCATTGGCCGAACATTCGGTGCATCGCTACCATGTATTTATGTACTACTGAAAATGTCAATTAGTTCCTAAAACCTAAATGCATGCAAAGCTTTACAGGGTGGGCTGAGCTATAAGTCAGCTTAAAGGGGTATTCCACAAATTCTGCACATTAAGATCAGTTTGATAATGACTCAGCATGTGAAAACGACGAGCTTGGGCTTAATGACAGCCGTTTTTTAACAGAAATCCTGTGTAACATAACATGGGGCTTGGACATGGACATAAAGAAGAAAAATGCTATCAAGATGCATTGTGGAAATTGTATGATTTATTGCTTTTGGAGTTTCACCTATATTAGTAACTAAAAGTCAGGATATCTCGATCTCTGCTGCTTTGCTTTTGACCATTCGTTTATTAAATAGTCTCTCACATGTCCCCAAACTTTATCGAAGTACAATACCAAATCACTGGAGTACCCTGTTAAATACGTAAATGTTCATAGTAGATCACTGGCTACAGTGAAATTTTCCAGCACTTAATCCAACGTGCCTAGAAATGGATGGGGACATGTCGCTACCAATATCAAGTGACTACTTAATGGTCCCTAGCAATAATTTTGATCAAATAATTAAAATATAACGACTGTTTGTCCGTGTCTAGTCAATTTATTTGGTACACAAATGGTTAACAGTTAGCCTCAAATTAGCGAGAGAATACCTACAAGTAGTTGCACTGTTAACTTGTAATATACCACTACAGAAAATGACTTGAAAAAGAGGGTTTAATTATTTGGTCAAATTAAATTGTTGTTTGGCAGCTGACAGACAGCAGCTCCACAAGGTGCGTGCAAATAAGTAATAGAAACTCACATCATTTGTGATATGTTATTTATTTTTATTCTGGCAACACAACAGTAAACAACCAGTCCAATAAATAAGCTAGAGAACTTGTAAGCTTTCTTTACAGGCCCTCATGGCTTGAAACCAACAGCTACAATTCAGACCAAAGAAAAACAGCTTTGACCACACCTGTGTGTCTGTGTGAGTACTTACTGTGTGCGGAGGGTGAAGGCTGCACTTGTGATTGAGGTAGGCAGGTTGAGTCCCTTGGTGATCTCCCTCCACAGTTTCTTGTTGATGACCTCCACAAGGCCGCCCTTCTCTGTCACCAGCCTGTAGAGCATGTACAGATCCAGAACTTGCTTGGCCATGATGGGAATACGATTCACCGGGGTTCCTGGAATAACACACACACACACACACACACCACACACACACACACACACACACACACACACACACACAAACACACACAGAGGATCAACAATCTTCCTGCACTGGTTCCTGCTGGGAATCTTTGGGGTATGACACATGTTTGAATAGACAACTGTGTCTTTCATTCCCCGAAATGTAGGTGTTGCTTTGACCATTTTACCAGCCAAATACATAATGCCAGGCCAGGAAGCTATCTTAGGCCAGAGGATCTTCTGACTTTCTTCCTTTCCTTCCATCAAATTGTCATGTGATTAAATCGATTGGATTGTATAAGGGAACTGGAAACAACCTGACCCTAATGAGGGGAAGTTACCTGAAAATAGACTTATATTTGAGAAATACAGTGTGGTGTACTTGTGTGATATCATTCAATGTTGATGGATCTTTCAAACTAAATATGACGTGAATATATGTTAATGGAAAGTATGAGACAACATTCCTGGGGACAAGAGATAATCAGTGCCTTTAATATTGTATTAATATATGTGAATCCAAACACAATCTTCAGGCCCACGTTTGACATAAAATATAATTAATCCTCGATTTCCATTTTGAGGACTGACGCCCCAGTTATTGGTACGGCCTTTAGATGGCACTCTCAGATTCTGAAAGCGGATTTGGCAGATCCGCCCACTGCCGGTGGTTCTGACACTGTAAATATTCAGTACTGGTTTTTCAGTTGTGAGCACATGTCTGTTGTCTCTCATGTCAGTTCTCGGCCCACTGACCTGATTAAATCCCCCAAAAGTCAACATGTCAGTTTAACAATGCTGCTTGGTATGTGTGCTGAGTTGTCTGTTTGTGAATGAGAAAACACAATATTGCACAACTGACAATTTCCCAAGTATGACAATGAGTTTTCCGGATGAGGAGAAATGGGAATTTATTTGGCTCAGTTGGCAGTTTTGATGCTGTGTGTGTCACCATTGCGAAGATCCTGCATGGTGGCTGTGTCAATGTTTGTGTGTGTGAGTGTGGGGATGGGAAGGTAAACCAATCCATTCCCAGGCATTGATCCCTTCTAGTTATAGCCTGGGAACGACAAGAGGCTGTGCAACTATAAAGAAATCATCTCTGAAATGAATAAAGGCCCAACCCAGGTGAGTGAAAGATGAGTAGACAGTGCAGTGTTGTGTGTCAGAGGGGGGGGTTCATCCATCTCTATACCCAATTATTAAGAGTCTCTGTGTGAAGCTGGGTGGAGATAAAGCAAGGAGATATACTATGACAAGATAAGAAACTGATGGATGTAGGTTTTAATTTAATGAGTGAGAGTAAATGTGATGCACAAATGCAGACTCAAACACACACACATACACACACACACACACACACACACACAGTTTCATACCTCTTTTTTGCATAAAGCTGAAGAGGTCATCCAGAAACTCTTTCCTCTTTGGGTCTCTGTCCAGTTCATACAGCTGTGGGGAGGAAGAGGAGAGACACAGATAAAGTGACTGTATATCTGACAAAAACAAAAGTTTGAGATCCGAAATAAAAAATACTAAAACCCAGGGTGTTCTGCTGTCACAAAAAGCAATCTGAAAGCTGAAATGATGCAACGATTAGCTGACAGAAAATGTCCTCAGTGCTCCCGCTGTTACTTTGAAAACCAATATACTGCTTAACAAAGAAAATAAAACAGATATTCATCCTTAAAGATCTGTCGTGAGAAACCAATCACTTGCTTTCTGATCATAAGAGGAGATGACAGAGAGAGAAACCTAAAGACTAGTCTGGCTTGATGAGAACATGATGTGGGTCCAGCTGCTGGTGGGGCCCCGGGCTCTGGAAAGTTCGGTGAAAGTTAACAGTAAAAGTGGGGCGCCCTCTCAGGGGAGGACAGTGAGGCCATTGAGCCTGTGGTTGTTTTCCCTGCCTAGTAGTCAGCGTGATAGTGAAATATATTGTTGGAGGTCTTTCTATTTATTTGTCACACACATATCAACAAACTTTGAAATTAAACACCAACTACCATGTCACTTTATTTGCTCTCAGTGTAAGTAACACCACACAACAATAAATCCAATTTTAAGGCTTATATTCTCATGTGACTATTGTTCATTCACAGCAATTAAAAGATGTGCAACACACATTTGACGCTAACACGTAGTCCATCATAGGTGAGTGAGCAGCAGTGGTACAGCTTCAGTATCTCAGGGGTTCACAGGGTTCACAGTTATAACCACCAGTCTAGGTTGAGCATAGAAATCTTGACAACTAAATATCACATGGTATCTATGTGAGGTTGTAGAGTTTCATAATCTCTTATTGAAAATAGCAGGTTGTGAAACACAGTCTACAGCTGAGCACCACCTAACAAAGAGAGCGTATTGTTACTACACAGACACAACAGCCCACAGCTTGAAGACCAAACCACAAGTTGCCATTTGTTGTAGTGACTTTTTATATCACATCACAGGAAAGCATAAACCTCACAGCATGTGACCATTTCATTAGAGCTAAAGAAGTGAATTGTTTGACAGAAAACGGATGTCAAATATTCTCTGGTCTTAGCTTCTCAATTGTGTGGATTTGCTGCTTGTTTTTGTGTTGTGACAATAAATTGCATATCTTTGGACTGTAAATCCGACAAAAAAACTTCTTGAACACAGGAAATTGAGATGACCATTTTTCCCTCTTTTCTAGTATTTTAAACACCAAATGAGAGCGCTGTGTACAAATAACCAACACTGAAAAACTGTTAATATGCGCACTATTTATTTAACGATTAGTCTGCTGATTATTTCCTCAATAAATCATTTACTCTATAAAATTTGGTCCAACCAACAGTCCAAAACCCAAAGACATTCAGTTTACGATCATATAAAAACAGAGAAAAGCAGGACATCCTCACACAGGAGAATCTGAAACCAGAGAATGTTTAAGATTTTGCTCAAAAAAAATTACTAAAATAAACAAACACCTAATTTTGTAGCTCAGGGGATAGAGCAGTCGCCCACTTATCAGAAGGTCGGTGGTTTGATCCCTGGCTCGCACAATCTACACATTGAAGTGTCCTTGGGCAAGACACTGAACCCCAAATTGCTGACGATGGCTGTGCCATCGTGATTAAGTTAATTTCCGTTTCTGGTGGGTAGTTGGCAACTTAGCTTGCTCATCAGTGTATGAATGTGTGTGAATGGGGTGAATGTGATGTAGTGTAAATCGCTTTGAGTGGTCGAAAAGACTAAAAAGGTGCTCTACAAATACAGAACATTTACCATTTATTTTTTCAATATAATCCTGTAACAAGCATCACTGATGAAATCACCACTGAATGAGCATGTGTGTGCTACATCTCAAACAAGGCGTCTAATTGAAGGATCTGCACGCTCATTTGACATTTGATTAGAAATGTGCATTCTGAGATTAGTTCCAATTTACTTGCTAACCTCTAAGCTACTCTGCCACCACACCAATAAGTGACGGTAAATAAAACACCAAACTTCAGTTAGTTACTAAAGGATTTCAGTGTTTGCTTCAAGCACCCGGACAGAGAAAATGAAAATGAAAGGCTCTTCCAGCTGTATGACGGTGACAGTAATGGCCTCTAACCACTAACAGACTGTCCCTCATTGTGGCATTCGACCCTCATTAGTGACACCAAGCTGCTACAAGATCTTATTATGTAGTGGGTTGGGGGGGGAACAGAGGGGTGGGGACTGTTGGACTGAAGAGGGTTGAGGTGGATGGGGTGGGGGATGCCAGCTAATGTACGGGCCTGCTGGAGGCAAGGGGGAGTTTTAATTACAGGATGCATGCATTTTGTGAAGTGCCGCACCATAAATCTTTGAAATTACCCCCCAACTACCATCCCCCCATGTCACTTTTATTTGCTCTCTATCCCCCCCTCGCTCTCTCTGTCCTAATCACACAAACAAATATTTCCCTAGTGGTGCGGTGGGAGTGCCGTCACATGGAACCAATGGGGCTAACGCTCAGATCTCAGTCCCTGTAGTCCTCCTTCACACTGGAGTGAACAAATGCATTTTGAATGTATGTTTTCCAGTCAGCAGAACGTATGGAAAGGGTTTAAATTCTGAACTAACAAAACCCACAACAATAAATCCACTATTAAAGCTTAAATTCTCATGTGACGATTGTTCATTCACAGCGTGAGTAACTGCAGTGTTACAGTGTTGAAAGGTATTGTGTAAATTGGTTTCATTGTTTCCCTGCCAACTGAAGGAGCTGGAAGTCCACAGTGAAGTGTGAACTGTGTTATCACACTCACAGTATCCTTCTTACTAATACATGTCCAGTTTCAAGTCTCATTCAGAATTCACTGTTAACATAGACGTGGACATGGTATCCATAGTCACGGATATGTGACTATGATTCAGTTCTTTCAGCTGTCTCACAGCAGCATATGGAAGTACATGTATTTACAATATATAGAATTACAATAATTTGTCTGTAAGAAAACATTTTTTAGCCTACACCATCTAATACAATCCAATAACTAAGATGTTTATAGAATAAGAAGATGATTTAAGTCCTGTTTATCTCTTTATCAAATTGTGACTGTATTGCAGTTTTAACTGCAGATTGCAGACACAATGCTGTCAAACCGCTAAATGACGCCTGTCCTGTAATCTTAATCTGCTCACGTGCTGAAAGAAACCTGCTGGAAGGCAGGCCATGTTAGAACCATTACAGAAATGTTGGGTGGGGTGTTGTATTTTCCCTTCCTGTCTTTTACACACTTCTACCTTTCTCTCCATTTGTCCCTCAACTTCTATCGGTTTCCCTCTAATTCTGTGTGTCTCTTGCCCTCCCTCAGCTCCATCTATATAGCCCTTATCAAATCAAATAAGGTTTATTGTCACATACACAGTACAAAGTCTAGTGAAATACCTCCTTTTCATTTAACCCACCCAAAGTAGTTAACTTAATATACATGTTTCTGATGGTGGCGGAAACCAGAGCACCTGGAAGAAAACCACGCAAACACAGGGAGAAAATGCAAACTCCGAACAGAAAAGCCCTTCCCCAACCGGACATTCAAGCCCAGGGCCTTCTTGCTCTGTGTTGACAGTGCTAACCACTGAGCAACTATGCTGCAGTAGCATACTTCCCCTGCTGCCACTACACACACACGCACACAGAGTATATACACAGACTTCAAGCTGAGATGGGTGTGGTTATTGCAGCTTTACATTTTCATGTCTATAGTATGTGTGCTGGGGCAGAGGCCCCTCCTGCAGTAAAGCTTTGCAATTCAGATAAACTACAAGAAACTAGATAAACAACTAGAAACTGGGCCAACTGGTAACACTTGGAGCCCGTTTATGCCCTGTCACCAAATGCCCTGCAACTAAAAAGCACATTAAAACTGCAGAGCTGACTAGAAAACTGCATATTTCCAGATCATTGAACAGGCTGCAGAGTTTCTAAAACTTTACTATACAACTTCACTTTACACTTTCAAACCAATAATGGAGAAAAAGAGCTGCATATACAGGTTATACATTTGTTTTCTAGTAGCAAATCTAGAATCAGCATCAAAGACAGAATTTTGTGCGGGAGACAAATGGGGACAGTGGAAAGTTAACCAAATGCTGTCTGGTTGGCTACTAAAGTGCTGCGACTCCAGACTTCACAGCCACATTTGAACAAGTATTTAGTGTTCTGACTGTTGTCTGGTAGTTTCCCACCCTGGTTGTGTATGTAGGTCAGTCACAGTGTCTGCAGATACATTATAAACAGGCTTTAGACACAGAAAACAAAGTGGTTTATATTGCAAATAATCAGTAACCAAAGAGCAACCTGTTGCAACAGCTTTGCAGCCATCAAAGTGATTGTGGTGGGTAATACTACAAGGGTGGGGGGAGTGGGGGTGGGGGTGTATGTGACTGGGGAGGGGTTCACTTCACTGTTAATGCAAATGGAAGTTAGCAAGCCAGCAGCAAACAAGTGTCACATAGCACATAATAGAGGCTTTGCAACTGAAAACCAAAACTGAGAGCAGAACAGGGTATCAACTACATGCTCCCTTTCACCTGCCAATCACCTCGATCACCTTGAGGTGAGGCTGACACACACAGATGTGTGCAGTGTTAAAAAAAAAAAAAAAAAAAGAAGTTATGACTGAAATTTAGCTTTTACTTATTGTGTAAAAGTCTCCCTCACAATTTCCAGGACTGGATTCACTAGTTTATTCTTTTAAATGTTTGATCTAAATCCTGTTGCTTTGAAAGCAATTTTTCAGGTAGAACTGGCTCCTCAGAGGAGACATGATGTCTGCACAGCACACTGATGCAAACACGTAGTACTATCAGAGGGCTGGGGGCGGGGTTTTCAAGACAAATGGAAAGTTCCTCTTCGTACCGATTTTACATTAAAACTTCCAAATAAAAAAAGAACAGTGGACTCTCTTCTTCTCACCATTACAGAGGAAACCAGAAAACCGCAAACTATATGTCCTCCATATCTCATAGCTTTAGACACCTTATTTAGCCTATTTATAGTTAATAATGCCTATTGTTTAGTTTTTATGCTGTTTGTGTTGTGAGTACTGAAAATTGAGTGTATTTAACTTCTATTGTTTATGCCAATGACCTTAATGAAGTGAGTAGATCTGTTTGGTTGTGTTATTACCGGCAGCTTCGGTACAAACACGATATGAGTCCCTAAAGGTGATAATAACACTTTTATAGACTGCAGTAACCTTAAAGAGCTTTTGCTCCTCCCCATATTTTATTTATTGGAAGTCTGTGTATTATTCCTGTAGTTGTACACAGCGGAAACCAGGTTGACACCAAGACTAAACCCCCTTTAACCCAATGCTGGAGGACCAGTTTCACAACTCCATATTAATCTAAGTCACTGTGTTGTTTCTTCTCATGAAGGAGATTAGTATGAACTTTCCACATATCATCCTGCCTGACGTGAACTGAAAAATGCTGCCGTCTCATTTATGGAAGGTTGCAGTGTGTAACCCATGACTAGATCGAACAAACTGCATTGGGATTACTGCTGCAAAAAAGAGACAACGATGAGTGGTGCACTCACAGACCTAAACATAACAGAGTTGAAAAGAACCTATAATGTAAACACACACACACACACACACACACAATATTATGACAGTGGGGGAAGGGAAAGTATGGCGAGCAGAGAGAGGGGTTGAGGAGGGGGGTTCTTGAAACAGCTCATGAACACATGATCAGCCATATTCAAGCACTGCATTGTTCCAGGCCAAAGCCCTTTTATGGGTGTCATTAATGCACCAGAGCCAACACAACCACCAGCACGGCATCACATCAGTACTCCCACAAAGAAAATATAGTGTCATAGAGCGTACATGACTTTAATCCCACAGTGCAATGCTCCGCCATTGTTCCTGAGAGGTCACATGTGTAACACACAGATATGTAACACGACAAACTGTCAGCAGTGCCATAAAATTATTTGATGTTTCATAACAGTCAAACCCTAATCCACTGCTCAGTAAAGAGTAAACTGTCCGCTGTGTGTCATGTGATGAATATGAACGCTGGTTGTTATTTACTCCTGTCCTTTAATTGTTTGCTTTAAAAAAAAAAGGTGTGTGTTTTAACTACACAGCACATATTATTGTCCCAGTGTAACGAGACAGTAATGTTGTAATGTTGAACCTCAATCAGGGTAGCCTGCTTTTCTAGCATGCTAAGATTACAAATAATCCAAAAGCAAAGAGGTCAGAAGTCATAGCAGCCTCACCAGAGATGGATCAAACATTTTTTTGGGTCACAAAACATCTAGGCAGGTCCAGGCAGGACCAAGGCAAATGAAACATATCTCTAGGTGGAGGATATTCTAGGTGAAAAAGTGCATAGAGAGGTCATGGCTAAATTGAATCATTTTGTTTGTAAAAGTGGTTCAGCTTTGGGCTCAAGTAAATGTGGCCTCAGCAAAAACACAGTTTCTTCTGTGAACAGAGGGAATTTTACTGAGTGGGGTCGGCCCATAATTCAATTTTACTACACTGAAGTCTACACTCTGACTACTGAAGCTATTATCTGATTACCTTCATCACAGTAAGGTCATAAACAGAACTGGTAGAGCAGTTAAAATAGCCAAGATTCTGCTGAATATCTCCACTACTTTGGCTTTAAAACACTGAAGTCAAATCTTTTTTTTTTTAGAAGATACAGGTCAATGCAATGTCACGAATCAAAGCAGCATCCAACATGGTGTACTGCTGGACAGAAGACAGGCGAAGAGCTGCCATCTTTGCTCTTTTTTGGATCATTATATTGACATTTATTTTATTCAAGGTAACCAAATTACATATTTTGCTGAGCATGATAAGCCTGACAGAGCTGAATAACTAAAATCCCTTGTAACAAACTAAGAAAAACTGTGCAATAAGTCTTCATTTGACTGACTACTGAAAGACTGAGCCTAACTTGATAAAGACTGGGTGAGAAATCAGATGTGAAAATTACATCTGATCTGTCTGTTCTGCTTGAAGTTAGGCAAAATTAAAAAAGGAATCGGATTCTTGTAGTGACAAGCCCATGTTCTTATTTATCTTCCGCTTTGTTGCTCAGGATTCTGTTTTTCTGCCATTTGCGTGACGCTTTCCAGAGATCATCTGTTAGTCAAACGATGGAAGCAGAAACTGTGACGTCTCCTTCCTTTAATTTTTTTTGAAAGAGTTTTTATGTGTACCTTTTCTTTGTCTATTCAGTCATGTTGTCTATCACTGCTCAGCACTAGATATACTAGTTACATATCAATGCGTAAGACTTATATACAAAATATTTACATATAGTACGGCTGACTGCTGAGAGCTAACAGCGTAAAATGATTAGGTAGTATTTTCTTCTCTACCTATATATATATATATATATATATATAAAAAGGATCGTAAGTAATAGTATTTTGTTCCTGCACACTGAACAGTTCAAATACGGTGGAAATTAGCCACCAGTCGATACTTTGTCTGTATGAAATTACACTTCTTCCTTGGGCTTCTTCTGTTCAATTGGAAAATAACTTAATCCAGTCAGTCGACAAAGCTAACAGCAGCGTGACAGAAACCGCACGGACATGTCTCTGTAAACTGACATCTATAATGAATCCATCTTAGCTTCCCCTGCTCTCTGCCCCGCCCTTCCCCATCCCCCACATGCCCACAATTAACAGCAACAATTGAGCTGTCCGACTGCAGATGCATTGAACAGTGTTTTATTGACAGGCAGGATCAAACCATCATAATCCTAAGTGACTGGATGACATCGTAAATTCAGCTCCATCGACATGAGAAGATGAGAAGCTGAAAGCCCGCTGACACAAACAACAACGCTGTGACTGACTGCATCTGATGTCACTTTATTTGCAACAGTCACATTTACCTTAAAAATGAAAGAAAGCGATAGGCGAGATATGCAGGCAGTTTGACTGGGTTAAGAGCACTGAAGCCCTCTACAAGAAGGGCCAGAGCAGTCTCTACCTTTTGAGGAGGCTGAGGTCCTTCATCATCTGCCCAATAACGCTGAGGATGTTTTATAAGTCTGTGGTGGGCAGCTTGCCTGTTTGCTGCTGTGTGCTGAGGCAGCAGGTTTATTCTGCTGCTTGCACATTTGCTTCTCTGTGTTTTTGTTGGATTGTAGTTTGGAAATTTTGTTAAAAGCATTTAGTAGGCCCAATCCTGTAGCTTCAGGACAGCTTTCCACAGGAAATAACAGTGTTTGTGCTTCTCTCTCTGCTGCTGCAAACGGTTACCTTCACTGCTACGCTGGTTAGCTAAAATGGCAACTGTTAGCTAGCTAACAAACTAGCCACACCATTTGTCAGCCTCTGATTGTCAAACGTCAACGGCACACTTTAAGCTGAAAATATTCTCCTCTACTCTGAGGGACTGTCTGTGAGTGTGGAGGAAGTAATCAGGAAGCAATTTTTTATGCTGGAATACACTTCTGGTAACTCAATGATGTGCCAGATATTCAGTGATCTTTGAGGACAAGGTTTCTTTGTGGTGTGAGAAATTATAAGCGAGGCCTTAGTCTGCAGGGCTTTGCCAAAGGATTTTTATGTTCGGCTTCTGTCAGATATTAATGTATATACAGTATCCCCTGCTGACAAGGGAAAAGGTGAAAACCAGTTGATGAAGACAGGACATGAAACCAGAATGAGCACAATCCCACACTAACATGCACTACATTACTGCATGCCACCGTCAGCTGCCATGGTTTGTAGATTTGGATAAGAATCAGAAATAGCAGCAAGCTTTTCCCAGGGCCCTCGAGAGTCTATTGTATGTAGCAATGAGCGATCTGTTCTAAGCGCATTGCTAATGAGTGGTATCACGAAGATGGAAGCTCAAACAGGGCAGTGCAAAGCTGAACAGGCCGAAGAAAGGGAAGTGGGTGTAACAGTAATTAAAAGATCATAAACCAACTTGAAGGAGAGCAAAAGCCTCGTACCAGAAGAACCAAATAACTGACACTGAGTGCGGTATCAGTTCTTCTTCAGTACTTCTGGTACAATGATTTTTTTTATTGTCCCCTCAAAAATATCTTCTCATAAGATATCTGTAAACTAGCCTTCCCCTCAAAATGGCAGAAAATTTCTGACCTAGATAATAATCTAATGTGCGTTTGCGTGAAAGCTCAAGCTATTTATTCAGCGCCAGTGCAGATGCCATGATAACATCTGCGTCTGAAGGCAGAAAGATGGAGACAGAGATAGAAGGGTAGATGAAGGTTCAGAGGAGGGTCTGTAACCGTGCTTGTATATAATCAGAGTGAAGACATGTAAAATCTGGCCCAAGAAGGCTAAAAGGGGGAATTGTGTCACGCTGCTGCTCCTCAGTATTGAGTACCTTGCTGTGCAGAAGGGATGGTTGGGCGCTTGCACCATCAATCAGACTGATGTATGGGCAGGGCAATGAGTTTAATGGTTGACAACGGTGGCCTTAAAAACATATCTGGCACACCCAGCCCCATGGAGGGCAGATATCTGTTCATGTAGTTCATCAGAGACAGAGATGTTGTGGTCATGTGGCAGATGGACAGGCTACAGTTTGACCTCAAGCAACCTCTGGGTTTGTCCTCTACATGGAGCGGCAGTCTTTTAATGTTGAATTTCTCTATGAACAAACAAAGTTAAGTTTATACTCATTGTTTCTCACCAAAATGCACTGTGTGTATTCCTCAGGCCTAATAAACTCAGAAAACATTGCATTTGAGTTGACAACATAGATGTCAAGAGTGTAGTGCTTGTATACATCCTGTTTGCATTCGGTTATACTGTAGTAACTGCTTCTCCACTGATACAGACTTCTTTTTGTCTATAGCTGCCCTTCTATCTCTTCTATTTATCTATCTATTTCTTGACCAACTGTTAATCAGCGGCAGGAATGTGTATTATGGGGACCCAATTTAAGAAATGCCGCTCCATAGTGCAACAACTGGTCTAAAACTCAACAGGGAACCTTCTGAAAGTGAATGTGTCAGTTTTAAATGAGCAAATTGGTATTTTAGTCAAAACTGGGAAGTTCATATGGTAACAAAAAGGTGTCACATTTAGTTATAGTATTTAATTAACTTTACTCACACAGTATATTTCGCTTTAAGAGAATATAGCTTTTCCACAGTAGACATTTAGGCTATGTTCAGACTGACGTTGTGTTATTCTTCTGCGCATGCGGGTCACTTTCAGGCCGTGGACACTCCACACTGGAGTCTGATATGGGCCACATTTGTGAACTGACAAACAAAAAAAATAGGATCTGGGACAAATAAAATCAGAAATGAGCATTAAGGCCTGCAGTCTGAACATAGCCAAAGTGGCCCAAATCCAAACTGGAAAAGATTAGATTCCATGTGACTTGGCCTGTTCACACTGATAAAAATATCAGATCTGAATCACATATGAGCAAAATATTGCATTTGGGTCACTTTGGCCTGCAGTCTGAACGTAGCCTTTGACTCATTATAGCAGGTAAAGCACACGTGATGATAGTTTAATTCCATCTAGGCATACCAGTAAGTACCCATGATGAGCAAGCATGTGCATTAGCAGTGCCCGGGAATTACATCAAAATGGTACACAGGTATTACCAATGTAATTAGTGACACTGTGGCTTTCTTGCTATGACATGTCAAAATATATGCAGTGAAAAAGATCTTGTATCAGTTCATATTGGTGTGAAATGTAGGTCACTAGTTTTATCTGTAGTGTGAACAGAGGCAACTCAGACTTCTTGCCCACACATTTCAGGAATTTCAGCCATTATCATACAAGAAATTGCAGCTACACTGTTGTCAAGGGTAAAATGTACCATGAATGGATCAAAGCACTCACAAGCTCTTTTATGATACAATGCCAGAGAAGTGTACCTTGCTCTCTGCATAGGGTCTGTGCTATTGACTGCACAGATGGGATTCAGACCTTGAAAATGTGTAGCTAAGTATCTCTATGTTTGACCTATTTCTTAATTGATTATTTCCAGAACGAATGCTTTTAATCCTTTCAAAAGCATCTAAAAGGTGACAGCACTACATGCACTGCTTTTGTTCAAATGCCTTTCACTGGGTTGTCCTATGAAAAAGATGTCACTCCGTTTGTAGACAACTCCAACCATTCAGTGCAGATCTATTTCCGCACTTATATGGAGATGCAAGTTCCTTATGCAGGGACAAAAGGGGAAAGAAAGAAATGAACAAGCACTCACATTTCGTTTAGAAAGAAAAAGAGAAAGATAAAACGTTTTTTTTTTGCCACAATTGCCACAAGAGTGGAAAAGACAATGAAGGATTTGTGCAAGTCTTCACTGCTCAAAATGATCATTTACTCATTCTACATGAAGGCTTCGGCACAATTACGTCAGGAGGAAGCAGTAACCACACAAGTAATCAGGGAATGTGCCAAAATCAATGCAAAAACATAACAACAGCCAACGAAGGGCAGGGCGAAAGAGTTAGTGTCAGCCTTTACGCAATCTTTGTTTACATTCCTGCTCTAACCCCCTTCCTCCTACTCCGTATTGAGCCCCTGCCAACTTTCAGAATCCCCATCGTTTCTGACATCAGCTCCATGCTGTATGCTAGGCGTTGGATATGACGAATGCTCTGCAGTGCTTCACAGACAGAATGAGCATGTACTACACACTCTACTTGGCAGTGGTTCAAAGTCCAACACCAACTGACTTGAGTTTTTTCTGTTCCCTCAGTCACACCTACTACTTTTTCTCCTCCCGCGCTGTTGCTCCTACACTCAACAGGAATACTTTCAGATCTCTTCCCCTGCTTCCTTGGCCTTTTGTTTTCATGACATGAACAGGGCCCATTAACCTTATTTTCTTTCTGTTTAACACAGATCGGTGCACACAGAGGTTTCTCCAGGAACAACATAATAAATTAAATGAAAACTCCCCAGTGCTGATTAATTCAACCCCTGCAGACTCCAGTCAAGAAAACAGATTCCAGATCATGCGCTTTACGTAACTTCAAACAGTTTGTTGCTTGAATGATAGAGTTGTGCAAAGACAGAGCTTGTAATTCTAAAACATAGATTGACGCTACTTATTCATTAAAAATAAGAAGGCCAGCGGATTTAGGGATCTAGAAGGACAACAAGCTGTCAATTAAATGTAATACAATTTATTGATAGCTTGATGTTGTTGAGAGAGTGGGCACAGAAACGGGGACATATAGAAAGTTTGTATATTTACTTCCTAACATTTAAGGCAGCTCTGAGTGCATTTAAGTTTTATTTCGGTGTGTTTTAACTAAACTCAACAGCAATGAAAATGCACGTTCATATTAAATGCAAAAACAACATGGTCCAGCCTGTTCATACAATCCAGGTAGATCAAGAGGCTGTGATGAAAACTACACAGGAATATAAACCCAGCAAGCACTCATCAGACAGCTGTATCAGCAGAAACCTGACGGGCAATCCCAATAAGTGTCGCTCTCAATTGGCTCTCATTCGAGCTACACTTCCTGTGGTCACTAACAGCCCCCTACCCCCACTCCCAATGAGTGTATGTGTGTGTGAGCAATTTAATGTTTAATGCTAACTCTCCTCCATTCGTCCTGATCATGGTCAGTGCCATGAATTTTTAAAGACATCCCTACTTTACTGTCCATCTGGGCTCCATCTGCCCAGCTGCTGGTGTTTAATGCAGACAGAGACACAAGAGAGGAGACTTCAAAGGCTCTGCATGACCTCTGGACAATTTCTGGCCTTCAGGAGGATATTGTTTATAAAGGTGGCAGCGGAGTGGGGCAGTTCTATGAATGTTTACCATAGCATTGAAGAGACACATTAATGAAACCAGATTGTAATACATCCACAAATATATTGTGGATGAAGAGCTGTTCTGGAGCAAAGTGTTTCTGAAGAACAGATAAGCTAACAAAAGGAAGACGGAAGGTCCATTAATTACAAAATTAAGTAAATTTTCTAATTCCTCCATCTCTCACATTCATAACGTTGTGAGAGCAGCGGCTAGCCAACAAGTTAAACTGTTGAACTGCTGAAGGTTAGACTGGCTAGCAAACATAGCTTATGTAGCTAACGTAGCTAACGTAGCTAACGTAGCTTAGGTAACAATGGTGGGATTTTTTTTTCTTATGAGGCTGAAGAAAATAGTCATTTTGTACAAATTATAAAAAATACGTGCATACTGGTATTTCTTCGGCTTAAAGGCTATCTATCTAGCAATGTAGATTGTAAATATAGTTTTGAGAGGTTTTTGGACAGCTGTCTCTTTTCTGCTGCCCCAATACAGTGGAATTAAATGGGTTTTATTTAGTGTTCAAAGCATTAAAAATTACATTTAAAAAACTCAACAACTTTCCCAAAATAATATCACAATTACTCTGGATAATCTACCTCACTGGGTATATAGCTACATAGCACTTGTAGAAAATAAGTTATTTTTTTTAATTTGGGTGAACTGACCCTTCAATAGTGTTAGAATTATATTTAAAAAAAATCTTTTAGCAGTATTGCCCTGCAACTGCAATTTTGATCACTCTGTTATTGGTTGGAAACACTATATCAATCACATCAATCTACCTTCTGGTCAGGATCTCAATGTTTATTTTCCAGCTGATCACAAAAACTACATAGCTGTAAAAAAGAGCCCTCTGTCATATCACATATCACGTGAAAACTAGGAAAGTATTTTTTTTAAATAAAAAAAAACTTAGCTGGGTAACTCAATAAAGGTAGCCAAACCTCTTCAGCATTTCACTGGTGGCTGATTGGAACAGATGGATGCAATGCTATTGGTCGTCGGATAGCACTTGACATTAACTTTAAAAGGAGGAATGTTTCCTGGAAATAAAAATACAGAATGCAATGCAACTGGTGATATTGATATGGATATTTAAAGAGAGAAGATGTACGGGGGGGGGGGGCTCAAGGTGTGGAGGCTGGTATCACTGAAATAACTGAGATGAAATGGCACTCCACCAGCAAAGCAAATCAGTTTCAATTACAAAATAATCCAATGATGCTGGCATAATTTGATATCTGGAAAAATCCATGTCCTTTATTTTATTACACCGCACTCTGACACAGACAGTTCTGACACGCTGGCAAAGTCAAATTAATATTTGGATTAATTCACTTAAAAACACAGTGTAATCAGACATGCGAACAGACTGCGCCTCCTAGCTAGATTTAGTCTGACCTTTCAGCTGAGATCGCGGATAGAGGAAGGTGGCCGGATGATCCACCAGGAATGCAGGTTGTGCTTATATATCGTAGCCAGACAGCCTGGGGCAAACCTCACCTAAAAATGGGGTCTGTGCGTACTTTTCTCACCCACATGGCACATTGGACCTAGATAAGTGTTAACAACCTGATGAACTTATTGAAGGACTT
Source organism: Micropterus dolomieu (assembly GCF_021292245.1). Taxonomy (NCBI): domain Eukaryota; kingdom Metazoa; phylum Chordata; class Actinopteri; order Centrarchiformes; family Centrarchidae; genus Micropterus; species Micropterus dolomieu. Next base: position 11,022,303 of record NC_060154.1, read on the forward strand.
TAATCAAACCTATTTTAATGGACTTATTTCACTAGACCAATTTAACACGTGTTAATCCTGTTAGATTAAAATCCAACTATTTCTCTAATTTCCATTTTTCCACCCACAATACCTATTGAATTCCCCTGTCATGCGAGGAGAGGGGACCCCCCTCTTTTAAATTTCCTCTCTGAAGGGTTCTCCAATGTTTTCCTGACGCCCTAAGTTTTTTATGGAGAGTGTTACCCTGGACTGGGTCAGGAATTATTGTTGCTGTGAAGCCCATAGAGACATTATATACAATACTGAGCTATGCAAATGACGTGACTTCAATATAAGAAAGAAAAGGACAGTTCTCAGTTTGGAAGAGCTCCAACTGCTGCGAACTGATAAAGGCATGCAAGATTTCTGCGGAGGATCTGGGGTTCCTAGTGGCCACATTATCACCCTCCCTCAGGCACATTCCAACAGCCTCCACCCACCTGCCCAAAATAAACTGTACAACCTTAACCCCTTCCTCCCTACCCAGTGCCCTCCAAATCACTCAACCTGCGCACACAGAACACATGGAAGTGTAAGTTAAAAGGGTTTCACTATGCCAGTCAAAATGAGAATGACAATTATTTGTTACACATACTTGAGATAATGACTATTATATGACTCTCCCATGATTCTTAGAGGCATAATCTTTTGAAGTGAAAGAAAATACTTATTCCATATTGTCCTCATGTAGACAAAACAATATGATCATTACTGGTTAAGGGCACACTGCTTCCTTCATTGAGTAGGATTTGTCTAGTGTAACAATTCCGTTTTTTCCCTTGTTTAGCCAAAGAGCCATGTCTTTGGCTAAATTAAGTCACAGCCTCTGAAGTGGGTCTATGAGATTTTGTTGTGTACCACAATGAACTCTATAAAGCCCACTTATGGATGTTTGTGTGGTTAGGTGACAGGGGTTTTCAGGGGAAGTTTTTCTAGCCTATTTTTTGGTGATGTTTCAGGCAGCTGCACAAATCTATGGTGTTATATGTTGCGTGCAGCCCTAGTAAGTTATGATATTTTGCTTCAGCTTGTATGAGTGTGCAGTGAGTAGTCAAATGTTCTCAGAGCACCAGTATTACAGATAACAGAATAAACTTTCAACTTTCATTTTAACCTCCTGATCAAGCAAAGATAATGTGCAAGTTTGCACTGAAAATGCATTAAAAAAACGTGGTCGGTAGATTTAACTACTGTCTATTTTTCACATGATGAGAAGAAACCACAAATGCCAGTTTCAGAAACAAAAGAAGAACCGGAAGAAAAATGGCACCCACCACATATAAATTAAGGCTGAAATCACTGAGTTGGATTTGCATGAGGTTAGAATTATCAGGAGCAGACTGTCTTCACAATAACAGGTCGGTCATTTTTGCTTTACACACTGCTGACACAGCACATTCACAGAGGATTATAATCACATGCCAAAGCTGCAATTATTACTAATTACCATAATCATCCATGGCCAAAATGTGTCATGTGAACAATGTGCAAGACTTAAAACCTGAATGTTATAATCTCACAGACAGTTGTTGCTTTATTCCCCGAAATCATGTTATAATGCAGAAGCTTTTAAATGCGGTTTGGTCTTCCCCTCTGAGTTTGACGTTGTATAGGCGTGACATACGTTTTAATCAACAATGGATTGGGTAACACTATCTTAACAGCCAAGATACTGGCTGTCTTGATTATGTAACTGTCTGTGACTGACTGACATGTCGTGATAAAAATGCACTGTGTGTCCTACCTGACGTATGAAAACCACCAACTGTTGAGAGTATCAATTCAAGTAATTTGCACAAAGCTTTACGGAGGGAGGGGTGGACTATTTAGAGAAGTATAGGTTTTAGGGGAGTTATATTCCATTCGCTCTGTAATTACAAGAAATGGGCCTTAAATTACAGAATCTATGGTTAGGGTTTAAAAATGAAGCACATGTAGGCTGGGTGAAATGCAATGAACTTAATTTACCTCCAGGCCATGGCAGTGTTTACTTTTCAATAGTGGCTAACATTATGCCATGTTAGAGGTTGCATTTGCATAAAATGGTGGCTCAGCAGATGCCACACTTTGGTCCCAATAAATTAGCCTTAGTTTTCAGTTTAAACACAAAAGCAGAGGCACCAACGAAGGTTAAGTCAAGGGCAACTGGACTTGGTTGAAGATACTTCAAGGATAACTATGACCTGGATGACTGAGAATCTTCACAGACAAAAGCGGAGGCACGTTTCATTGATAAATACATTCAGTTAAGGGTATTAAAATGATGCTTAATGTTTCTGCCTTACCTTCGACACAGACAAAAAATTACTCTCTAAACTTTTTCTGAAAGTGAAGGGCACAAGGAGGCTACTCATTATTACCAAAAATCAATTATTTTGTTTTTTCATGACAAATAATTTTGTCAGAAAAGGTCACTCTTCTTCTCAAAGGCTTGTATCTTATATCTTTTTAGAAAATGGTTTATGTAATGAATCAATATCCCCTCATTTTCTTTTCATTTCATTTTCAACTAATTTCAAATCTAATTTGTAGAATTGTCCATGTACACTAAGAGATGGCATAACTTTGTGTAGTAGAAGTGTCATTAGCTTTAGGTGTTAATGATTAGTGGTTCTGTTTTATATAATCAAAATTGAACAGTGAGTGGATTTAACATCGTTCCCAGTCTCCCGACAGCAGCCCTCCATCTAAATTTAGCTGTTGACAGACTTAAATCTCTTCATGTAAACAGCCTGTCTTATTCCATCGGGCCTCCCTCATAATATGCAGCCCACCAGCATGTTCACAGTAAACGCCAGCATGGTAAAGCTGTTAAAATGCACCCTCCCCCTCCAACTGCCCTTGGCTTCTTTTCCTCAGCTCATGTCAGAAAACTACCTTTTTTTAACTCTTAGGCCACATTAGTTAGCAAATGTCAAATCTCAGCGAGCACTAAGCTGCTCCACCAGAAAAACTTACTGTTTAGGACCAGAGCCTTTCACAGATGTCCCCTGCCAGAACATCAGGTGGCAAAGACAAACTTAAAAGCCTCAGTCTATGGTTTATCAACATTTGGATTGTGGCTAGTGTTAATTTCCCACCCTGGTCGGATTACTTCATGTGCAGCTGAGAAAGTGACACAATGTGAGAGGTGCGAAGGCCAGGTGTGGCTCACTGGTCAACAACCAACATTTCAGATGTATGTACATTACTACCTCAGATTGTTACAGCAGCTAGTTTTAGGATATTTTAGGGATTTAGCTGAATTGGTTCTCCACAATGACAACATGAGGGCAATGATGTCCAGCTTCTAATATAATAAACCAGACTGCAAGAGTCAAAGCTACAGACTTTGACATGACTGAATCTCTAGTAGCAACGTTTACTTATATCTCAGTGTCACCCATCTTGTTGGGGGACTTGTAAAAAAATGCAAAAGACTAACACACTTCCTATATGAAGATATACGAAGACATCCTACCTGTCTGAACTGCTCCTCGTAGGTCCAATCTCCATGGTCCTGCCCGCCCAGATGGCTGTGTGTGGCGTGGGGAGGCAGAATGGCTACACGGGGCTCCTGGTCTACACTGGGACGGGCCTTCAGATGGGAGTGGGGGTGGAGTTGACGGTGGGGCAGCAGGAGGATGCCCTTCCCAGGAGCCACTGCACCATGGCCCGTTGGCAGACCCTCCTCTGCCAGGTCATCGTCAAAGTCTTCTTCCATCTCGCCTTCAAAGTCTTCCTCATCCCATTTCTGTTTGCTGTGTGTGTTACAAACAGAATATGGTTTAAAAGACGTGCACCAATGAAAACCACCACTGGTGCAGATTATATATTTTAGGGCAACTTAACCAAAGATAAGATGTAAGTCAGTACTTACATCTGCTCCTCCTCATCTGACCCCATCATGTCCTTGTAATGCTCCTCTCCTTCATCGTCGTCACCTTCGTCACCGTCATCCTCGCCGCCGCTGCTGCGCTCTGACATGGGACTGTCGGACACCCTCTGCAGCCCGGCAGCCACTGCACGCATGGCTGCTAGTGCTGCCATCTGGGCCTGCTCCGCCTCAGGGGCCGGGCTCCCCATTGGCTCATCGCCTCCTCCTCCACCTGCGCGGATCTGAGTGTGTTGGGTGGCGGCTTGCTGCTGTAGTTGCTGCTCCATCAGTAGCTTGGCCCTCTGCTGCCTGTGCAGGTTCTCCATGACAGCCTGCAGCTTCATCTCCGGGGAAAGCGGCACGGTGTTAAGCTGCCTTCCTTCCCCTCCCTCCCCCACTGAAGAAGCACCAATCGGGGGCCGGTCGGGGGGCGATTGTCAGTGCTTCTGCTCAAGGAGAGCAATTGCCAACCGTGCCTGTGGTGAAGCAGCTAGCAGCTGGCTGGAGGTTCGGAGGTTATGGTTGTGTGAAAATGTGGGTCCTTGAGGTGAAGTGGAAGGAGGAAGAGGAGGGGGGTCGGTCAGAGCTCTGAGACATGCAGTCAGAGGTCAGCTGCAGTTCTGGAGACAGAGGCCTTTCTCTTGTCTCAATGGTTTTTCCTGCAGTTGGGGGAAAACCAAAGCTGGCAGTGGAACTCAGTGGCAAAGGGTTCGATAAGGCGGATGCGAGGGTAGTACTACAAGAGTACGCTGGCAGGCTACAAAGACCTGAGGGAGAGAAAAAGGTGTCAGACTGCTACTTCCCCACTGTCTGTTAACATAAGTAACTTACTAACAGTTGAAGGGCAAAAGCTTTTTGTTGTGGCAGCACTAAAACAACTTTCCCCAAAGCATCAGATCAGTCAAATATGCCTCTATTTTTAAAACTTAACTTTCCATTCACTGACCTTTCACTAAAGTGGACGTCTTTAACACCCTCTCCTCTGATTATATACTGTTCTGGTAAATCAATAACCACAGTCATTGTTGTTGGTATTGCATTGTATTGAAGAGATAAACAGGCCTAATGGATGATGCTGCAAGAAAAAGTCCAACATATTATTTCAGGAACATGATTAATCAATTTTAGATTCATGACTTTCAAGTGCCTGTGAGTTGCAGAAAAGTAGAAAATTACAGCAATGACTACCGAGTTGCCCGTCTGTCAACTCAAATCACAAGTTAAGACAAGCAAATGCACTTTTTCCACACACAAAAATACCAATTTCAGTCTGAAATCCATTTGAAGCATAAATATGAGGTTCCTTAGTTCATGTCCATTGTGCAACATGTGCAGGATTACTCACACAAACATACCAGACAGGCTGCTCTCATAGGACAGAATGTTTCAACCTCAACAAAAGAAGAGGAAGTGAAATCACAGGAAGAACCGTCACTTTCTTCACCTGGTTGGCTCCGAGCCAAGATGAATTTCAGCCATTTTCAGACATCTCTGTTTCAAGTTTGTTTCAACACATACACGCTTAATATTCAGAGGTGGGACTTTGATCAGGTATGACTGGCATGTTTTTCCCCTCATTAAAATGTTTTATTGCAAGTAAGAGACAGTGGGGATACTGGGGAGTTTTTTCTGCAACTTCTGTGGGCGGTAATGTTTCTCCTACATACCTGTTCCCAAAAGTGCTCAGGTATGCAAAGCACTTATATACATATATAAGTTAGTTATAAGCAATGAGCTTCAACATTCTGGTATCGATAATGTCTGTTCCCCATCGTCAACTGTTCTAACACAGCAGTGATCCTACCTATACCGCAGAGCTACACTAGACGGAGAGAAACTGTCTATCCCGCCCACTCTCCGTTTACTCAGAACAAGTTCAAAATGTTAAGAAGTCTGGGTTTTTGGGGAGGCTGTGGCTCAGATCAGTCAGGCAGAGATAAGAGCTGCACAAGTCAACAGCACATGGGGAAATGAATTTTGAGTGCAGGTGCTGGACACGCTGAACTATCAGTCATGACAGGAGGCAGCGGTGACTACACCACCACTCATTCAGCTACGCTGACTAATACGTGACAGACCTCTGTAACCACCACCTGCCCTGATCTTGTACATTCAGAAACATCAGGTTTTGCTTGGCACTTTTACACCAAGTACACTCTGGATGAAAGCATGAATGGTGGTCTTGTACGAGTTACAGTTTAATTAGTATCAGTATTACAAGCAACTCAACCGACCTGTGCTGATATTTTGGTTTTAAGTTGCTGAAAGACAATACTTTGCACCAATATTCAGAAACACCTAGTCATATACTGTAAAAATATACTGTCAGAAAACTGCACAAGAAGTCCTGTCTTTGTTCCCACATCAAATGTCTTTCATATGTGACAATTTAACAGAATCTTTAGAGAAAATTTTTTGTCTCATCTATGATCGGACCGTTTTGTCTTTTAACTACTGCACTGATAGATGATATTTGCCTTTATTATAGCTGAACCACCTCCATACAAAACACCCCAAAGTGTTTCACCCACATGTTTATTAACGTCAGAGTGTCAGCAGCTGTTCAAGGCAAAATGAAGACCACACCACACGGGGAAACTCTGGGACTAGGCTACTACATACATTAATGCATACTAACCTGTCTAAAATGTGGCCAGCACAGCAATCCTTGCCCACAAAACACCTCATCATCACACTGCAATGGGGATATAACCAGAAGGGATCATTGTTTCTAAAACAGGGCTGTTTTTCTCATGTGGCATTACAGTGAAAATCATTCTAGCATTTCATGGCTCTAGCAATGTAATTACAGTGTAGGCACGTTCTGAACACAAGAGAAAGAGAAACAGTATATGTACATATGGTCCATGGCTCGCAGGTGAAATTAAGTTGAAGCGAAGATTATCTCACATCGCATGTTTACATACATTACAGTCATGAATATACGATGAGAAGAGAGACAACACCCAAAAACATCCTGGTTATCACTGTTACTCTGGAAGCAGGCACTTCAGACAAGACATGTGTTTCTCAATCAGTCAGCACAACAAATTGAAACTAACAACAGTTTGTGTACATGGGTCTGACTCATCTGGGAGATCAGGTCATTTTTACACAACATCAGGAATCTCCAAATGTGTAAGGAACTGTACATGCCACAACAGCAAGTTTGAGGAAAATCAAAAAGACAAATGCCCTCAGTCCCAAATAAACACCCTATCAGCAGCAACCAGCATATAGTTGACACCTTGCAGCTACTCACTTTAGCTCCACTGGTCAGATGACCGAGCCACAAAATGTACTTCAAAAGCACAAAGTTCTGCCACTACTGCAGAGTCTTAAAGGTGTTTAATAAAATTCAACACACCGACAAAATGCTACATCTACCCAACACTATCAAGCAACAGGAAAACATATTTCAGTCATCCTATGCTATGTCTGTATGTTAGAGAAATGTTGCGCAAGGAAATAAGAGCTGTGAAACTTGTGTTTCTTCAGAGGGTGAAGGAAGTGACAACTGACGGAGCAGATGCAGCGAGGCAGCCGACAGATATTCAATATTGATTCATTACATTCTTTAAGGGCGATAGAGGCAGTTGCAGTTGTCAGATGGAGGACCAGTATAAGCAGGCTTAAAACATCTTACCTAACTGGATCTGGTTTGACTAAGACAACACGTCTCTGTAACTACAGAACAAAAACACAGTTTAAAAGTGGAATGAGAATTACTTGTCTGGAGTATCAGCCCACACATGCAATGTTTGTACGTGAACAAATAAGCACAAATGTTCTGTTTGTGTTCTATGTTTGGGAAAAAAAATGACCTCTGATACCGCCTCTCTCCCTGTGTGTGTCATATATAGAATTTCAAAGACAGAAGTGATTACAACAAAGCTGGTCTGTTGACTCTTCCTGTGCAGAGGGAAGCAGAAGTGGTCGCTTTGTTTCATGCCACCGTTCATCACAAGCATCTCGATTTCCTACATGCTAGATGGTGCAAGTCAACTTGTTCCATTTCACATACCCTGATTCCCCAAATGAGGTTGCAGGTTTGGCTCTTATAAAACATTTTAAATTTGACAGCGATGATGGTCATGTAATGATAAGTTACATGTTACCCACAAGACTACAGGTTTAATTCCAACCAAACACAGCTAATCTCACCTCTCACCTCCTCATGTGATTCTTTTGCTCAATAAACACGAGCAACAGGTGAACGCAGGCAATACACTTCTAAGCACCCAGGCATTTATTCTTTACGCTACTCAGTCTCCTGGTAAAATCACCTGGTGTTGCGTGACAGCACATATATCCCAAATGTTGTCACCAATTCTTATTACTTCTAAACATTAAAGTTGATAGAGCCATGCTAACTCTTTTTGTGGTGCAACTCTGCTCTGCAAAATGGCTGGAGGCTGCCTTTGGTATCTCATTGGCACACATTATGAATAACCATCCCTTGGCTAGAGTGATAAGGCATTTAATATCTAAACCATAGCTCAGCGCAAAACCAAGCAGTCCAAGTGGTCCAGGGATGAATCCCCTTAAAAACCCTTGCAGGGTCTCTTTCATAGTGTAGCCAGGGTGGGGAATCACCACTGTATACTGGGTAATTTAAACCCCTTGGGACAGCTACCAGTTATTATTTGGAAATTCTGCTTTGTTCAAAAACTGTTGCATGGCTGATGAATTTTGAGTGTAAGTTGCTACTGCAGCCAGGGAGAAAACTTTTGTGGCCTTTCTGTAGTCCTTTCGTTGCCAGTCAAAATGCTTTGGAAACAAAATTACAACAACCTACTTCATGGTTTTGCTCCATCACTTGGTAACAATTACCATATCTGAGTAGCTACCAGCTGCCGCCACAATTTCACTGCCAGAACATATTGAAAGCTTTCTGAAATAAATTATCTGAATCCAACAGAGGATATTTACTCTCAGGAGACACATAAATGATCAAACTTTGCAATAAAAAGCTTTATATAATGCAAAATACAGCTCACTATAAGACCCTCATTTAACACCTTAATTGGCTAAAGGCAGGCCGGCCTGCTGCTAGATGGCAGGGGACCCATGTGGGGGCAGGGGGGAGTCACTGGGACAGATACTTTAAGACTTGGCTGACTGAAGTAGAAACCATGAGAGCTAATGGGTTAATCCTCTTTTTTTTTTAACCCACATTTGACAGGCGGAAGATTGCAAGGTCTGAGCAAACAGGACAAATTGATAAGAACAGGAGCTAAGGGTCTAATTCCAACGAGATAAAGAGACCCACACCACCTCACATACCTGCACGTATATGACTGTGTTCTTGCATAGACACGAAGCCGGTTAAAATGTACTCTAGAAAGAGCATCAAAGCTCTCTAAAACCACAATCCTTCAGTACAGGCAATGTGAGGGAATTCATCTTTGTGGCCTTTTTTTCTAGAACACATTGGCAGCTGCACTGCTGGTAGAATTCACACATGGTGCTTCCAACATGTGTGCTATAAACTCGTTTTGATTGGTGGTTTTAAAAGGTGGTGAAGTCCTCATAAAGCAAAACACAAACACACCAGGGTTTTTTCTCAGTCAGTAGTTTTGTTTTCACCTGCCAATGTCAGTGCAGATACATATCTTACACTTCAACATCGGGATTTAAAAGTCTTTATTTCCTTTTATGTACTAAAAGAATGAACAATCTTTTCCCTGATCAAGCCGTGCCAGCTGAGATGAACTGGATGAGGTCTTTGTGAGGCTTCAAACTGGCTATTAAAAACTCCTGTTTCTCTGGAAAATCAGAGAAAACCACATTCTTAAAAGTCGTAATTGACAAGATTTATGATTCTCGTTTCCATCTGTAAGCTAAGCCCTGGTGTTTCTGGTCCTCCCTTTCCTTAAGATCACATGCAAATCAGTATAGGAGGGGCTGTAAAGTCTGTTTCTGGTGAGTTTCTGTAGGTGGTACTTTCTTTATCAAATTAGCTATTACGCTCATGCTACACCTGTTTTGAATAAAAGACTAAAATGATTTCGATCATAACCAGTTCCTTCAGAGTACAGTGTGTGTTGTTACACTTTTGTAATGCACAAGTGTGTCAGTGTGTACTATACTGCTATGTTAGTAGTGAAATAGGCGTTGTACTGATGTTAGCAACACAAACACTCCTGGACAAATCTTAGGTTTTCTGACTGCTCCAGAAAGCTTTCTTCAGTCTGTCTATATTTTTTGAGATAGATATTTACTTTTGAATGTCATCCAAACCTGATACCCAAATGTATCAGTTTAATACATCCAAATGAACACACTACTAAACAACTGTATAATTATCATAGTTGACCTTTTTCTGAAGCTTTACAAACTATTAGTGTTTTCTGCAGAACAGCTTGTCCAATTTGAATTTGCCACAATGCACCCCAAGATGTTCTCTTTGTTTTGTATATTACTCACAGCATGTTCAGTGATAACAGAAAAGACAGTGAAGACCTCAGGGGAAAAAACACAACCACACCTCTCCTGCTTCCAATTCTTGCGTGTGTATAGGTACATTTCTGTTTTACGCATGAGTTTACATTTATACAGTCTTTTATAGCAGGAGGGGGAAAGTATTTTAACATGTAAATTGTTCAACTGCCACATTGTCATATCTTTAACACACCAAACAAGGAGGCAGCAAAGGACTTATAGTTTGTTTGCTTTGCACAAATAAAAAATGAGCTTCAATTCACAGCTTTGAGCTCTTCCCTATGGCTAAAATCAAGCTGGGAGGCGAGTTTTTGTCTATTTTTTCCCAAGGAGTGTCTACCAGTAAATCTAAATGTGCTCTTTAAACAGTACAAGGAGTAAATGTAAAAAGAAATGAATGCCATGTGTCCACTGCAATGCTGTGCACCTGCCAAAAACATTCAGATCACATACTGTCAAGATCTTACTGAAGGGAGAGTTGCACAGAACTGAATAAAAAGCCTTCGCTGTCTGGGCGAAACAAGTAGATATTAAGAGAATGATAGTACTAGTAGTAACACTTTGCAAAATGTTTTTTTCAAAAATTAAATATCTTACAACCTACAATGTGTGCTACATTTGATTTAATTTCCCAGCAACAATATATTATATTAAAATCTATTTTACTTTGCTAATTATTTAATGTTGATAGATTACTTTTACACAAAGGGTTATGTAGTTTCTCATTTTTAAATAGTTTTGTCAATAGCATTAAGTCTTCACGTAAACCCTGGTTGGCATTTCATATGACAGAAGTTAAAGAGCGGGAGGGAGCAGCCAAACAGTAGCCATTCATGATCCTTTCTACATTTCAAAAAAGGGGGTCGGTCAGCGGTGCTGGTCTTGATTATGCATCCCTCTCTCGCATTCCTTGCAGTATTACCTCGCAATAACACAGGCTCCATTGAGCCCCATTGCACCAACAACAAGATCATTGAGGAAGTGTCGCACAGGCTCGTCACGCACTTTCCACTGACCTCTTCCAGCGAGCCAAATCTGATTAGGCCCAGCTATGCCATAAATTAAGTGGGCATATAGCAAAATATAATCCACTGATCCACTTCTCAGCAGGGGGGTGGCGAGAGCCAGGTTCACTTCCCACTGTGACCTCTCCACCATTGTGTCCCTGAGCGTGCAACCTCTGACATATATAGCAATTCTAAGTCACTTTGGATAAAAGTGTCAGCTAAATGTAATGTAATCAAATCTGTGGCTATCTATCAAGCAAAAGGAGTCAGCTGTGCAAGCGAGCGAGGCACAAAAGTGATTTGTAGAAACTAGTGTTGCAGCCTGTGTGAGCTGAAGTTTGCTCTAATGAATGAAAAAAAAGTCTGGATTCAAGTGTTAGCACGTTTTTGGAAATGAGTGAAGGAAAAGGAGGGAAAAGGGTATGTCTCTGTACTGGTAAATTCACATTTCATGTATTTATTGTGCAATATTTTAAAAAGCTCAATTTCTTCTACTAAATAAATAACTTCAATGTTCATTATTGAGGTACTGGAGATTAAGACAACACTGTCGTCCCAGTGGGCCATTCATCGGGCCTTTCCACTTGGAAAATGGAACAACACAGTGAGAAACACTGGCACTGGCACAAGATATCAGCTATCAGAAACATCATTATCAACCGAAACCCCCCAACACTATTGTTATACTGTGAAAGGGGTCAAACATTACAAGTGGAACAAAATATTTCTATGTGGGTTGAAAAGATCCTATACTTATACTATAAGACAAGTGCTACGTAAAGACAGCCCACAGGGAAAATGCACAGAAAGCATTTTAACTCTGCTATATGGACGGACTTCCTCTAACCACAGGAAAAGTCATCAGATGAAGAGGGAAAAAAGAAAAAGAAAGAGTGTCTGCTGATTCAGCTGAAATGTTTGCTTCCATTTATGTATGTTTGCCATCTCACTGGTGGATATTGACCTCGCCGTGTTACAACGTCACCTACAGCTTCACATGGAGGCCATAGTATTATGAGAGCAAACATAAATCTCATGTGACGACAGCTCTAGTGGAGAAACACAGGTCATTCTTAAAAAACGGCCAACGCTGTCACTACTAGAGGGAAAACAACAACTCTGTCTACATCAGTTTTTCTTTCTGCCTGGGCTGAAATGTTATTCCAGCTCTTGTTTGTGCCTTTTTCCTTTTGTTCCTTGCACTTCAATCAACACATTTCTTAAACAGTCTTGACAGAATTAAAACAACGGAAAGCTTGATGACAATAGAGTTGAGTGCATGGCTGTTGTACTACTGTTGCATTACTTTTGTACTGCTTTTATTGTGTCCATCCATTGCACATTTCAATTAATTCCTTTATTGCCCTTCCTTAATTACAAAAACTATCTTTTAATCGGTGTTTTCTTGCTTCATGTGAGCTGCAAAACAGCCAACCATGTCAAATTCCTCCTGTGTGTTAACTGTCTTTGCCATAAAAACTGAGATTCAGGAGACGGGCTGCATGTCGCTACTCGCAGAGTTCAATGCACTGCTATTGTAACTCTAGACTGACGGTATGATGATGGACCCTCTTGCGCAGAAGAGGTGAGGTAGGGGGTTTGTATTTTCACTGAATGGCATGAACGTCCCAAACTGGATTAACCTGTTGGTTTATATCGTGACTGTGCAGTCACGTCACTGCATTGTGATCCTTAACAATCAAGTCTTTTGTCTGCAGAAAGGCGTTGGACGAGTGGAAATCTTAAATAAAGAGGTCTGTGCATTGTACACGGAGACACCCACAGAAAAAAGTGTCACTTCTGTGCTAAATGTGGATTATAGTTTCATGTGCCCACAAAAATTGGCAGTTATGTCCACTCACGAGGGATGTGAATCTTTTGGCATGGATCTGATTAAATTAGCTTGTAATTGCTTGGGCAGGCTGCCAGCGCTAGCAGACGCAAATATAAAATACAAATTCTTCAGGTTTGATGGACATGTCAGCATGTTGCAGCTGTGGGCTGGTCTCCAGGCAGACAAGTACCAGGATAGATCCCGCTGACACTGAACCGAGTGTCTGAATACACAAAGCCTACAACTGTCCTAGCAGCTTGGTTCAGGAACTACAGGGTATCCCAAAAGCTCCAGCCTTTTCTGCTCTGCCTGCGTCACCGTCAGCCCTGCTGGGATTCCCCCGTGGCTCCAGCGCAGGCAGTGAAGTAACTTGTTTTTTTCCTGCATTTTTTGGCAGGATAACAGAGTTAAAGCCCCACGTGCTGCACAGGCACTTCAGAAATGTAGCTTTTGGCACAGGAACAGCTGAAAGCCAGCCAAGCCATGCTGCTTCCCACTTCTTTAATGGCAGGAAAACTTGTGGTGCACAGAGAGTACTCACATTCACTATGATATAATTCATGTGGATATTTACAGGTGGGTTATTACTGAAAGGTTTAAGTGATACAATGCAGGTTTTAAGCCCAAGCACACACCCTTATACCTTGCAGGGTGATTTGAATGCAGTGACAAAATAAAGGGCAGCCTTTACTACCCTGTAAAGGATTGTGGTTTGATACTAACAAAACAAACAGACATCAAACCTGTCTGTGCATGTTTGTCATTAATTCGCAGACACTAACAAGTTAAGTGGCCGGCGACTGCTGATCACTGAGCCATGACGCTTTAAGACAAACTGAGAAGGCTCTTTGCATATTACACTTGCTGCTTCCAAATGTTCTTCAAATACCCTCGGGACGAGATGTGTGTGGATTTCTGCTTGTAAACTGCTTGAATGACAACTTGGCCCGCTTTGCACCATGACATGTTCATTGAACAAACTGAAACACACTGAGGCGTGAATCTACCAAACTCACCAGCAAACAGAACTCTCAATGCAGATCACACAGAATACTTGATTAGAGAAGAGGCCAGAGGGACCAGTTCACATGTCAAGGGAAGGAAGGCACAGTAAATGCACTCCCGGGAAGCAAGAGCACATGATATCAAAGCTATGAGAAGACAGACGTGGCCATCAAGCAGCAGTACATGTGTCAGCTATGGCAAGACTGATTTTAGGATGATATTTCATTAAAAGTGCACCTCTGATATGATGCTAGTTTCTCACTGACTGGAAACACCTTCTTGAAAGCAAAAAATGAGAATCAAATTAGGGCTGCAACTAACAATTATTTTCATTAGGGACTTATCTGGTTATTTTTCCAAATCCATCAGATCCATTAATTTAGCTTCTAAACTGTCGAAAATAGTGCAAAATGTTGATAGATTTTAAAGGTAATTACTTCCTTATTCCGTCAATAGATTCAATTAACAGTGATGTAAAACTGGGGAAAGCAGCGAATCCTCACAATGGAGAGAAGCTGAAACCAGCAAGTGTTGGGTGTTTTTTCTTGATAAATTATTGATGATGATGAATTATTAAAATAGTTTGCATTAAAATTGTTTTGGATTTGTTTTCTGAATAACATTTCTATACATTTAATTCTTCTGAATAAATGAATTGATTTTATTAGAGCACTTCAACGTTCAGTTAAGCTTTCTTTCTAGTAATGTGTCAGCTGTTACAGAGGCATTTCCTTCGTCACAACAGCATTTTCCTTGAGGCAATAATTGCAATTTTTGATATCTTTAGACACTGACATAGTCACAACAGTCTAAAAAAATCAACATTGACAACTTAAAATGTTTGCAAGCACTCTTGGTGCATGTAATAATAAGACCAAGTGGTAGGTAGATGTTAATTTCCATCAGCTAGAGAGACTACTAACTTCCATTACATTACTGATGCAGCTTTTAAGCCTGGAAAGATACAATAATCAAGCTATACTGTGATAATTTAATAACAAAAAACAAACAATATGTGAGATCACAATATTAATGTTATATTGATATATCGTCAGGTCAAGGTCTGCCAAGTTTCCACAAACACAGGTGTTAGTTCTTCAAATCAAGAACAACAACAAGTGTCTTTATGCAAACTCAGTTTCATAACAAGCAGTGTTGCTTATTAAGTCTGGTCTATAATATGCAAAAGGCCATACGTTTCTAATCCACAATGTAAACACCCTACCCGCTCCCTGCAGCAGTATTTCTCTCCATTTGAAAACACTGAGGTGGTGCAGTTGGCTGGTGCTGGCCACAAGATACCATATGCCAGATTGGACCAAACAGATTAGTGGGGCAATTTCTGGGCAAGTCTCTAAGGTGATTGGAGGATGGTGGGGTGCAGGGTGCAATAAGGGCCTGGAAATCTCTCTTAAGAATTTCAGTGCTTAATAATCACACTGGGAAGCTGCAAGTGCCAAATTACACAATTTAACGTCTCTCTTTTTTTTGTTTGTCAACCACAATTTTAAGAAGTTACAGGCCCTTTGACATGGAAGACAGGACCCTGCCAAAGTGGCTGGTAACATGAGTAACCAGCTTAGGAAAACCTAACCAGTATTTGACCAATCCTCTTTTTAAGTTCTTTCACCATAAAAAGTAAACTTCCAAAAGAAAATGACTCTCCCGGCCTCCCTCTTGATCTTGTTCCTGTCTTTCAGATTTCTGGTGAAGGTTTTCAGGTTTCAAAATATCATTTCCTCATTAAATTCGTGATGTCTCACTAAAACCAAAAATATGTCAAAGTACTTATGTTAAAATAAACTTTCACAATGTCGTGGACATTTCATAACAGTGTTCCTGTCATCTCAGTTGCACAGTAGAATGAAACATGTCGGGAAATATTTTGTATTGTTGCAACAAATCTGCTGAGGTTGCATCTTTAAATCTGATCATTTTAACACAAATTTTAGTATACTTCATTCAAGTTTACATGTTTACATGGTGGATAAGCTTCTGAAAGCACATTAAGATCAGATCAGGGCAATGACAATCTCCACTGAAACCAGACTTTGTTTTCAGAATATATCTTTAAGGGCATTAAATATCTAAAAAAAGACAAAGTGCTATAAAAGGCTTTAACCAAACCAGCTTCCAGTGCCTGTACTCACCCGTCCTCATTACTTGGTGAGAAACTCTAACACCAACCACAAACCAAGTCAGTTTTGGTTGTGGCTGTGAGGTTTTTCAGCTTGGCACAACCAGCCCGACTCTCACAGTAAGACTCTGGAGCTCTTTTTGAATCCACTTGGAATGAAAAGTTTCCTGCCCTCTTTTCATGTCCGCTGACGACATATGGAGGAATACACTGCCTATAATGGAGTGGATTTTCTCACAATCCTGCTGTAGTAGCCTAGTGAAGGCAGCTCATTGTGATCACGTCCATGACATGTTGGACTTGACTTGATCTCAGCCACTAACTTTTATCTACCTCCACCACTTATGTTTTGCACTTCCACAGAAATACCACCAACTTAAAGGGAGTTCACGTGTGAGAAACTGACACAGCCCAAAGACTTTTGCAAAGTCATATCAGTTGGATGTTAAAAAGAGATAGATCTGCGCCTGTTGTTGATCCTTGAGAGTTATTTTTATGACTTTAAATACATGTAGAGTATTGATGCTTGTTTACCTATTGAACTATTGCATAATGACTTGTCTGGACAACTCCAGCCCAGCCAAACCATTATTACATCAATATTAGATTATCATTACCACTTTACATTGTTCATGTGAGTAGCAAAAATTCATTCATAAAGCCATCTTTTGCTCTAAATCATCTTACTGTCTCTGCTTTGACCCATAACATGACATTTTGTCAGACCAAACTTTCTGTTAAGCCCAGTTGTTGATGCTGTCACATGTAAGTTACTGACTTTATATCCAACTTAAGCCACTACCATGTACTGTAACGAAACTGGAAGTTTAATGTCGATGTAAAGGACGTTAACTCAAAGATGGTGGGTCAAAATTGTAACATTATAGGACGTTCTGCCACCAGGACAAAAATCGTTAGAAAAGCACTTTAATTAACAATTTAGCACACAAATCTTTCAAAGCAAACACACGAGCAGTTGGTTTATCCGATATTGGCCTCTAGCTAAAGTAACATCACGGGATAATAGGCTACTGTAAATAATCAGCTTGTAATATTGACTGAAGTAACGTTAGCTAACGATAGCCAAGTTGTGGTTTTACAATTGTGACAGTATTCTCAAAGCAAGGTACCGGTCGAAAACCGAACGTTAACGTTAGTCGTTAAGTTTACACTGTTGAAGTATGGAGCTAGTGGGCAGTAAATACAACCACTGCTGGCATTTAACACCTTTATTTCTATTTTTTACTCTCTATGTTCGGTTAAAACTCGGTGTTACCGACTAACAAAAATCAAACACCGGCTCCTCAGTTTGATTTCACTACAAGAAATAGTGCCATCACACGCAGAGTACGTTAAATTACGTTCGTTGGATGGAATATTGCAGGTGAGTCAATCCGCTAACGTTACCTTAGCAATAACGTTAAACTATTATTGATTAACGTTATTGATCGGTCGATTTGATAGTCACCTTTAAAAAAATAAACCCTGCGCCCTGTAAGTGACGAGTGAGGCAGCAGAAGAACGACGCCACATTTTATAAACGAAAATGATTGATAAGATAGCATAGACAGACAAATGAAAAATAAAGATAAATTAAACTTACCACATCTGCTTCCGTTCCGTTTTTACTATCTTTGGAACCGGAAGAAACATTCCTGTTTTCCCCGTCTCTGAACGCAGTCTCCCCCCTTCGATTACACACAGAGGAAAAAACACCCAAAAGAGGAAGAGGAGAGGTGGGTCGTATGTTTATCAGCTAAAATTAAAGAGCTTTCATGTGACTGCATGATATCCACGCATTCGGCTTTTGCGTGTAATTGTATTTTAAGAGTTTTGAGTGTCGATTTCAGAGCCCGCAACGATCAGCCAGAAAGAGAGAGAGAGAGAGACGTGGAGATACTCTCCGGTCTGCACAGTCAGATCATTGGTTGACAAACAGTAATCAGATGCAAATTCCTAACCTCTGAATCAGCAGGGGCCAGCCCCCCAACCCCCAGAGCAGGGCATGTCGGTAAATGCAAGGGTGTGAATTATAAAGTGGGCTGGGACTAGGGTAAAAAGTTGCAGAGTGAGACAGTGCTGTCTAAAGATGATGCACAAACTCAAACAGACTTTACATTTTTATCTCCCTAAAGTACTTCACAGATTAACCCTTAACTTGACTTTAAACAGCAAATTTTTTGTGCAGACAGCCTCTGAAACTGAATAAAATATAGTTCCCAACCCAACAAGTGTGTCACAAAATGAATCTGGGTGATCACAAGATAAGAAAGAAATGTACTTGTTCCTTGAATTATTAGAGCTGATATATATTATTTTAAAAAATCAAATATGTTAAGTAATTTTTTCAAGCAAAAATGCCAAACTTTCTGTAGTTCCAGCTTTGCTGCAAAGCAAGCAATTTGATTAGAATTGTTCACTATTTTCTGACATATTACAGACCAAGGGATTAATAAAATAATCAAGAAAAGCATCTGCAAATTGATTGATGAAATTAGTAATTAGTTGCATCCTCACAAATTATCTTTATTTGTTTTCTCTACTATGTTTTGTTGTGTTTTTTCTTAAGAAATACTTTCACATTTCTGGCCATGTAAAAATCATGCAAAATAAAATAAGCTTAGAAGAAGTCTGCAATTTAAAAAAATTTGAATTACAGTATTTGTATGTGACTTAGTCCATAGGTATATTGTGTGTTGTGTTCACATTTACTTTCGGTGTTGATTTTTGGTGACAGTCCCTTGGTGGAGAGCCCCTGTTCAGCAGAAATTCTGGATGGCAGAATTAATAATGCTTTTTTATTGTAACAGTATAAAAACAACCTTAAAAGTGATTTTACTGACTTATAGTCTTTATACTTTACTAATTGTATTTTCAATTAAATAATAGATACTGTGTCATTTTAATTTTTATAAAGCTTCACAACATTCATTTTGAAAATATGATGACTCACTTTAACTAAGAGTTTACTTTCAGAACACTTGTGAAGCTGTGCAAACTGAATGAAAGACTGAATGAAAGCTTTGATGGAAGTTTAAGATTTGACCTTAAATAACACGGAATGTCAAAAAAACTCAATACCACATTCTGTTTCTGTTTTATCAAATTTATCAATACATTATATTTAGGAATATTACATGTTCAAAGTCTGTAATTCAACACAATTCAAAACTACATTTTTATGAGCCCTTTTCAAGTTTAATCAAGGTAAACCTGTATTTATGTGCCACACGTTGAAACACAAGGACTAATTATACATTTTAGAGAGGAAGAATTATAAACCACAATGTGAACAAATGACCATTCACATAAACCAAACCATGTGGTAAAAACTGAACATTTTCAATAAGACAACTGTGACTGAAAATAAGCCATCCAGCCACAGTAAAATAAACTGCAGTCTTTTTCTGTCCTCATCACACAAAGTCACTGGCCATGTCCTGTATTTCTAAATGTGAATTTACACTTGAATAAAAAGGTCTGTGAGTGGTGACTGGTTGCAGCTGTTTGCTAAAATAAAGAGCTTGAGATATCTGAAACAGATAAATGATCCTCCATCTGCCTCATCAGATGTAACGGGATCCAGGAGAGAAGTGAATTCATGGCGCTGACGCTGTGAGAAATAAAATTAAAATCAAACGGTACACCAGACTGAACAGCGTGAACTGTACTTTCACACTTGATATCAAAATAATCAAACGCTGACTGATGTGTTTCAGCTTAAGCTAGTCTTTGCCAGGGTGTGTTCAACACAGGAAATAATAATAACATTAAATTTATATTTATAGCACCTTTCAAACAGTGCTTTTACATACACGGTATATAGTTAAAACACTAATAGACAACAGGGTTACACAGTGCATTTATATAGCAACAGAGGAATCAAAAACTGGTGGAATAGAATTTAAAAATAAAACAAAATAAATAGAATGTTAAGAAGGCTTAGGTTTTGAGATAGGATTTCAAAGAAGACGCTAATTCGGGATTTAGCAACTGACAGAGCTTTTAAAGTCAGCAATAAAATCTTAAAATAAATTCTGAAACCTACAGGCAAGAAGAAAAGAGAAGAAAGAGGCAAGGATGGGAGTAATGTGATCTTGTCTTGATTATAAAGCCTAGCAGCTGCATTCTGAACATGTTGGAGGTAAGAGATGGCTTTCTGACCAGGACAAAGGGCATTCTAATGATCTACGTGTGATGAAATAAAAACATGAATAATCTTTTCAATGCCCTATTGAGATAGATATGACTTAATTTAATTTTTGATATAGTCTGTAGCTAGAGAAAGCAGTGTTGAACAACTTTTGTAATTTGGCTTCTAAAGGATAAATTTGAATCAATAATCATGCCCAACTTAAGGGGAGAGTGCTTGAAGTTAGGCCACCAATATTTGGCTAACAGGGATGATACTGGAGGGGGCAATCAAGAGGATTTTAAACTTGGAATCATTTGGTTTAAGGAAGTTATGTAACACTCAGCACTTGACCCACTTAAGTTATCTAAATCATTGTGTCTAAAGGGAACATAAAGCTGAGTGTTGTCTGCATAGCTGTGAAAATTAATGTTATGGTTGCGGAAAATATGACCCAAGGGAAGCATGTAAATAAGAATGTATACTGTAAGAACAGTAAGGGGCCCAGAATTTACCCTTGAGGGACGCCACAGGATAGAGGGGCAACGGAAGAAACAGTTTTAACAACTAATATTGAGAAGCTTCTATCAGTGAGGTAGGAACCATTCTAGCGCTAAGTTCATAATGCCAGCTCATTCCTCCAAACGGCTGATTGAAACTGTGTGGTCAACTACGAAAAGCCAAGCTATGATCAGGTAGGATTAAAATAGATCAGTACTCAAAATCAACAGCGAGCAGCAAGTCATTTTAAAACCTTGACAAGAGCAAGGAAGAAAAAGAGTTTGCTATTCTCTAACTAGAGTCCAAGTTGATATATCCATAGCCGGTAGCCATTAAGAAATTAGGAAACCATGTGTGTAAGTTGAATAAAATGTTTGGAGCCCTTTCCCAGTGTTGGAATGGGCCACGGACAGAATAAACTTCTTTCCAAAGCTGTAGCTAAAGACTCCAGCTCATAGTGGAGATTAGCAGATTGTCCTAACATGACATAATTTATTCATTTACCCCCATGTGCACAATCACTGGGTGTACAGAGGAATGCAGATCAATAATTGTGGGAACCTGTGCAATAATATTGTGGACCTTAAAATCAGATAAACTGTATGTAATACAGCCAGGAGGTTCAACACACTTTTTAAACTATTGACTCCCCTGTAAGCGAGATATCTTTTAATTCTTTTGAACGGCTCTCAGAAAGGAAGTGAGTCATAATATCTGGCAC
Organism: Micropterus dolomieu; assembly: GCF_021292245.1. Classification (NCBI taxonomy): domain Eukaryota; kingdom Metazoa; phylum Chordata; class Actinopteri; order Centrarchiformes; family Centrarchidae; genus Micropterus; species Micropterus dolomieu. The sequence continues at coordinate 11,043,961 of NC_060154.1, forward strand.
ATTTTAAAGAGCGTAATTCCCACCACTAGATAAAACAATTGACAGTGTGTGACTTCTTACATGTCTTTTATGTTGTGATTCAAGTTGCAAATGGATAATTATTGATTATTGTTAATCGTGCTAAATAATGTGCTATATATCTTCTAGTCATACTCTTCAAAGTATAGCTTAACCCTAATTAGATGCCATACCAAGTGAGGTTCAGTAGAGTTATGAGGTAGTCATCTTAATCATAATGTGTTGCTTTAAAGTAGCTGTGATATGACAAAATCATGTAGAAATACAGAAAAATGGTATTCAAATCCTTTAGATTTTTCTGGAGTAGGACCCCAGACCATCCACTTTATTGTCTTCCCCCAGCTTTTCAAACTAGTGTTACGCCCCTGACAGGAGCAGTGTGTGCCCTTCCGAAGTGTCTGGGAAAAGAGGGAGGGAGACCCTCCTGTTGGCCTTCACCACTGCTGCAGACGAAAATCTTGCTGAGCTTGATGCTGAGGATAATTTGAATTTATTTATTTACTTTATGAATGCTAATATGAACAATGGCATATTCTCTGACTTTGATATTCTCACTGTACATCACATAAACAGAAAACTCCCCCAACATTGCATTTTGAGTATTCCTGTTCATGGAAATACTTTGTGTTTGAGTTGGTGTGACTAAGTGTTCGACATGCAAATATAATAGTTTGAGCTGTATATTAAAGGTATTCAGCCTTTCCTAATGGTCTTCTCATCTCTTCCACATGGCCTCGTGAGAAACTGATAAATGTCTTTCATTCATTTGTGTTCCTAAAATATAATAATGAATAACTAAATTTAATTAAAAATAAATACATGTAAATGCAGCCATTTGAATGTTTCAGTTTATGTTTCAATATGGATCCAAATTCCTCTAAAACCATAATTAAAAATAAAGAAAATAAAATACTCATATACAATTAAATACCAGCACTACATACTGTACATACTGTCTGTATGTACTGTATGTACAGTATGTACATACATTTGCTATCAAAGTGCAGGTACCCAGACTTCTTTACAAATGCTTCTAATTGTCGTTCATCCAAACATTTGCATCAGAAGTCCTCATTCACACGAAATTAGCATATTGTTCCAAGTTTTAAAACTATAAGCAATGTGTGCAAAGTGCCTAAATGATCATAAATAATAACCTTGTGCTCACTAACGGCCTGTTTCTTTGTACTGGTATGCCATCTAGTGGAAAGGAGCCACAGGAAAATCTACATGCTGTAAGTCTGATGTAATATATTAGAAAATTTACAATATGTCTATTTTAAATAGTTTGAGAGGATCAAATAATAATATTCACTCAACAAGCTTTCTAAAAATAAAGAACCCAGTTATAATGGGTTTAAAATGATAAGCAGTTGAAATGTAAGTAGCACAAAAACTGTTTTCAGCCTCTCAACTTCCCTCATAAACTTCATCTAATGCACATTTTCTTTTTCAGAATAACCAGGACTATTTTAAAAAAGGAGACTGATTCGAAGAGATTATTTGCTGACGAGATTTATAATGGATTTGCCTCAAAATAACTTTTACAATATGCATTTTAACAGAATTGTGAAGGTGTCAAATAGGAGAGCTCATTAACACTAAGCAATTGACATCTGTCAGGTTTTTAGTGAAAATGACAGGAACTATAGGCTCACAACAGCCTCTAATAAATAACACAGGCAGATTTAGTCAGTTTAGTTGGTTTACTGCAGTTGACTCGACCCACACTCTTTAAAGATCCGTTCAGTCAACACGTTTTCCACATGGATTCTGACATTGACACTGTTTCCCAGTTGGTAAAGTAAAGACGGAGCCTAACAAATCTAATGTTTCTAAATTTGCATGCGCTCCTTTGTAAGTAAATTTGAAGATTTCAGATACTGTATAGTGAAGTGCCTAACATCCATGTGAAACCCAATGCACCTTACTGAATTCAATACTATGAGCAAAGAAAATAGTCACACAGCAGCCTCAGTAATATCAGATGTAGATGACATAGAATGAAAGTACATTAACTCAACTCAATCATGATAATCCAGTAATACGAAATAACAATTTATCACTCTGATAGTGTTTAGTCTGTATAACTAGCACATTTTGTTGCTAACACTTCTGTACTTTGGACTAGTAATACAGTATTGTTGGTGTGGGGTATTGGTACTTTTACTTACATATGATGACAGACCAGCCGCAGCTTATTTTATACAAATACATGTATATGAAGTTAAATCAAGCATGGCTTTTAGCATTTTTAAGTACAAAGCACACAATGAATTAAGAAAAGAAAGAAAACATATTTTCATTTTTTTTTTTTAATAGTTGCAGTGATAATTATAAATAGGTACTGTAACACACACATATTATATACACAAAGATGTTTGAGTCTAGTGTATAAAGCTATTCACACTATTATAGGCTTTTTCAATCCAATGTTGGCACATGTCAACGATCTGAGTTCATGAATAACAGTAAAACTACTCCTACACATCTTTAAAAAGTTGGCAGCACCCCAAGGTGCTGGGGTGAACGTGATGAAAACAAGTTCATCTTGAAGAACATATACAGTACACAAAAAATGACACCATGTGATATCCCTACATGACATTCAAAGTGAGAAGTTTAAGCCTGAGAAATTGGATTTCCACAAATGCACAACTTTGGTTGTTGACAAAATGCACCACCAAGTCAAGTTTCATTACACCGCCAATGATAGTATGAAAAGAAATTGATGTGATATATATATATTTTTTAAATATAATGTTTCCAAAATCAAGTCACGTACACACGTAGAAAATATATGTACAGAAAAAAACTTGTATTCATAAGGCAGAAGTGCTTTTCTGGGGTTGTAAATGTTAATATTGAGATGAAACTCAGCAGGTTTTTACCATCAAAACACCTAAAATGTTAGCAATGTAACACATGTACATACATTGTATCTTTAAACCATTTTGCTAGTGTAAAAAAAGGCTTTAAACGAGCTGTGTGCTAAGTGTAAACTGAGTCAGCACTGTGTGCTGCAAGAAATCCATTAATAAATCTAAAAGTACAGGGTTACTAGCAGTTTTACAATTATCTTGTCTTTGATTATTGACCATGACTGAAGTAACATTTACACTTTGTCTACACCAGCGTGCAGTGAAGGCAACACATCAGCAGCTGAAGTGGTGTTAAGTATCTCCACTGGATCAGCTAAGTGCTGCCATACAATCATGCACTTTAGGTTGTAAGTAGAAACAAACAGACTTGAACTTAAAATCAAGTCGCAGTTGTTATGCAGTAGTTACTCTTCGTTAAAAAAAGTGACAGCTTGATTGGTTAAAATACAAGCATGTTCCTCAGATGATGAAAAAAATGCAGCTGAAACACGGCCGGTGTAGACAAGGTGACAAGGCTAGACAAAGACAGCAGAGAAAGATACACAGAAAACAAAAATAGATCCTGATGAAATTGTGCCTAAAGAGGGAGTTCTTCTCATACATAATACAGATAGATACAGAGATAATTACCAATGAATTACTTTACGTCCCATGCATATCAGAAGCTGTTATTTCACACCCTCGAACGAAAGACATCTGCTTGTGTTTGTGCATATAATGTAGAGACTATTACTTTTCATGCTTCTTACTACTTACACAAATCCTACAGGCTAAACCTTCAGGCAGTGGTGCATTTCCTGATGTACTACAGCATTTCCTAAGTCTTAGCACCTTTTTACAAACTGTCATTCATCATTAGCAATACAGAGTTCATAGTAAATCTTCCATTATTTAAAGGTTAATATTGTAAATATTTATTGTTATGAATTATTTGTTATAGCTGTATAATTCGTGAAATTCTAGCATTTGCACTATGAAAAGGGACATTATAGATCAATGGTTCATTAACCCGCTGTTTTAAGGATTTACAGCTCAAACATCAACTTTGGCATAATGCTATCGTTCTTATCACAACTTTTGTCCGTAAAAAAAAAAAAACAGGTATGGTTAATGTGCTTGTATAGTGAATTTGTTATTGTGAATTCCACATCATAACTCAGACCCTGATATTACCACATGCTCTTTCCAAAACTTGAGGAATGGAATTCATTTTAATCCCAACGATGAGTGGGAAAAAGCTCCATGATGCTGTACTTCTTTTTATATACAACAATCTGTACCAGTGGGGCAGAAAGTGTCAATTGTGGCCAGAGGATGGTGCAAGAGAGGTCATGTCCCCTAAATGAAAAGGGTTATTCTCTGCAAGGCAAGTTGTACTTTGTTACCCTCAGGTGTGTGTCAACCTCATGTACTTTGGCTTAGCTGTGAGCTGAATGCTAACAGCAGCATGCTAACATTTAGCATGTATACCCCTGTTAACACACAAAGACTTGATTTGTTTATGGATAAAACTAATGGAAAACTTACTACAGAAACCAGCGGCCAACCCGAGAAAAGGGAAGCATTTTTCAGTTTTGTTTTCTGAGCTTGGAGAACTTCACACAAGACAGAACATGGGCAGCTTATCTACATCTCTCTGAGCTCCTGCCTGCAGCAAGGCCATGTGGAGGAAACAGTGGTCCCAATCTCAGCTCATCTGCTCCAGGTGGGCTGACAGCAGACGTCTAGGAGGCAGAAACTGTTCTTGTTTGTTGACCACCTCAGTCTGACGTGACCCTTGGTTGTCGGTGCCTTAAGGTCCAACAAACAAGCAGATTTTGATCACTCTCATGTGACTGAAAAACATTGAACTGGCTTTGTAAGTCCAACCAGGCTGTGAAAATAGGAAGTAAACAGTCTCAATATTGTTTTACAAAAGATCTTGTTCAAAGCCTTTAATACGGCGGGATAGATAGATAGATAGATAGATAGATAGATAGATAGATAGATAGATAGATAGATAGATAGATAGATAGATAGATAGATAGATAGATAGATAGATAGATAGATAGATAGATAGATAGATAGATAGATAGATAGATAGATAGATAGATAGATAGATAGGCCATAAACAGTTCACCACAGATATTCAATGGCAGGGAAATATTACAGCCTTTAAGTGATGTAAAGGCTTTAAGAAATGGTTGTCCAAAGTTCAGACAACATTTTCCACAATATTTAAGGTGGGAAAGTGCCGACCAATCTGATATATTAGTCCATGTCTAATATTATTCCACTCACTTGCAGAGACGAGGTCCATATACTGGCATACGGCGTGAAGCAGCAGTCTCTCAAAGCTGATTCACAAACAAGAGAGAAATGACTCAGTCTCATCTAACCACTTACAGAAACAATCAACTTGATCTGTCATTTCTGGAGAGAACTAGTTTCCTAGCACAGATGAATTAAGTTAGTCTAAGTGTGTTTTTAATGCTGATTATTTGCCTTTTTTCCCCCACATCCTGTTTTTGTATGTCCTACAGCTGCAGTAATCTAATATAAACTGAGTTTATCCAGGTGAGGAAACATAATTAGAATCCATCAGCCAGGGCTTTCAATCTGACAGTGAGCGTGTGAACTTTGATATCAGCCATAATGTTACCGTTCAGACTGAAACAGATATTTAGGGACACTCAACAAAAAAAGAAGATCTACCGTCTGTAAACAATATATTTTCTTTCTTTTTAAAACTTCTAAAAACATGACTTTTCAGATCTTCAATTAAATGTAATTAATTATATGTATGTAAACTTTTTAATAATAATAATAATAATAATAATAATAATCCTTATTTGTAGAGCACTTTTCAAAAACAAGTTACAAAGTGCTTTAACAAGTGTAAAGAATAATACAAAAAAAAGATAAGAGCATGAAAATTTAATATAAAATTAGTAAAATACAATAAAATAAAAGGGATAAAATAAAGTCAAATAAGATCGGGAAAAGCTCTCCTATAAAAGTATGTTTTAAGAAGGGACTTAAAAGAGTTCACTGACTCAGCCGACCTGATTTCCTCGGGCAGGCTGTTCCAGAGCCTCGGGGCCCTGACAGCAAACGCTCTGTCCCCTTTAGTTTTCAGTCGAGACTCTGGAACAGACAACAGACCTCTGCCCGAGGATCTCAAGGTACGTGCTGGTGCGTATGGGACTAAAAGGTCAGAAATATAACAAGGCGAGAGGCCATGAAGAGCTTTAAAAGTGATCAATAGAATTTTAAAGTCAATTCTAAAACATACTGGGAGCCAGTGTAATGAAGCTAAA